>NC_062565.1:40350098-40661848 GCF_022837055.1 Prionailurus viverrinus | reverse complement strand
GCTCTCCATTTGGACTGATTCTGGTTTCTGAATAAATCATGTTAATCATGTTAAATAAATCATCTACTTATATTTTGAGTAATGTTTTTAAAAACCACGAACGGGTATTTACTTTTTGTAAATCCTTATTAGTAACAGTTGAGATGATCATATAATTTTTCTCCTCATATGTACTTATACACATAAATTCCTAATATGGGAGTCTTTTCATTCATGCAATTGGCATCATTTGATTATTTAAAACAATTTTTTAATGTTTATTTATTTTTGAGAGAGAGAGAGAGCATGAGTGCAGGACGAGCAGACAAGAGGGAGACACAGAATCTGAATCTGGGCTGTCAGCACAGAGCCTGACGCGGGGCTGGAACTCAGAAACTGTGAGATCATGACCTGAGCCGAAGTTGCACGCTCAACCGACTGAGTCCCCTAGGCACCCCAATTATTATTTTTAATGTACCCTTTGCTTCTGCTTGTTAACATTTTATTCCATGTTTTTATACTGATATTTACGAGTGAGGTTGGTCTGTAGCTTTCTTCTTTGTGCAGTCTTTGTCAAGGTTTGGTATCCATGTAATATTTGCCCTCAAACTATTTAAAAATACATTATCAGATTGAGGTTTCTCAGGAAACATAGGCCATGTGAATTTGAGTCCCACACCAATGGAAAAGCTAGCTGTAGTTCTAGATTTTCAGAGGATATTTTTATTTCCCCTCCCACCCACTACTAAGATTGAAGCAGATCCGTTTTCTTACTGTACTTTTCTGTAGGCTTGATTTTTCTAACTCATCTTTTAGATTCTAGCTTTATACGTGGGTCTTCTATCCCATTTTCCTCATTTTGGAAGAACTTCAATGCTCTAGGCCTCGAGACGATGTCAAAATGGAAGCTTGAGGTCATAAAAGAGGACAATAACACACCTGGTATTCCACTGGGATTTCTCCTTTCACTCATTTAGCCTGTGTAACTCTTTATAATTTTCTTGCTAACTTATTTTTAAAATTGAAAACAAATCTAATTTGTTCAGAATTTTTACTTGTCTTGCAGCAAGAAGCTGGTCAGGGTATCTGATCTACTAAACTGCTAGAAATAGACATTAGGACTTGCCATATCAAATATAAAAATATTTTATAATAGTAAAGCAATTAAAATTGTGTGGTTTTGGCATAGACATACATAAATAGATTAATAGGGCAGAATGGAGACTATAGAAATAAATTTGTCTGTATGAATAACTTAGTAGTATATGATATGAGTGTTATTTTAGATTCAATAGTGTTGGAATAATTGGGGGGAAAAGCTACATTTTTGCCATATACCATTCTCAAAATTAAATTCCAAATGGGTTAAAAGGCTAAACTTAACAAAACCCATAAGCTATGAAAGTATTAGATGAAAACTCAGACAAATATATACAACTACTGAGAAGGAAAGATAGTTTAAATCAAACATACACAGACACACATAATCATAGGAAGATATGGGCAAATATTTGCAACCCATGGGGTAGGGAAAAATTCTCTAAAGCAAGAAAGACTCACAAACAAAAAGCTTTACAGGACAGAGTGATAAATTTGATTACTTCAAAGTAAACTCGTGTTCTTATAAAACACACCATAACCAAGTAAAATAAAAAGCAAGGCTAGAAAAAGATTTACATCATACCTACAGTAACAAAAATTAATATCACAAATATGTTAGACAGTCAATAAGAAAGAAAAAAGAAATTTAATAAGAAAAATGATCAAAGGCTACAAAGAGGCAAAACAAAAAGCCAGTGAAGGCATTGAAAGTTACCCCACTTTTACAGGCAATTGGGGATATGCAAATCTTAATAATGAGACACTATTTACTGTGTTGTAGACAAAAATTTCATATTGATTATATCAAGTGCAGGCAAATATGTAGAAAACTGATATCTAATATTCAGTTGTTGGGAATTTAAAAGAATATAATCTTTTGGAAGATAATCTAGTGATATCAAAATTCTAAAAATGCATGCCCTTTTATGTAAGAATCTTACTTACACAGAATTTGCTAGAGGAATATATGCACATATGACAAAAAGATCTATAATAATAAAAATTTTAAACAAACTAAATGTCCATCAATGGTGAGATGGTTAAATAATTTATGGATTGTACAGGTACACAAGGAGACATGTACAATAACATTCATTGTATCACTGTTTGTGATAGCAAATAGTTGAAAATGACCTAAATGACAGTCATGGGGGGATATGGATAGATAAAATGTGGTCTAATCATATGAGAGTTGATTGCACAGCAGTTAGAAGGAGTAAACAAGCCTATTTATCAATGTAGATGGATCTCAAACATAATTTACATGATAAAAGCAAGTTAGTTGTAGAGACATACAGTGTGATACCATTTTTATATTAAAAAAAAATTAAGCTTATTGGGGCTCCTGGGTATCTCAGTGGGTTAAGAGTCCCACTTTTGATTTTAGCTCTGGTCATGATCTCACAGTTCATGAACTTGAGTCTGGAGATGGGTTTTACCACTGACAGCACAGAGCCTACTTGGGATTCTCTCTCTCCCTCTCTCTCTGCTTCTCCCCTGCTTGCAAGCTCTCTCATGCTTGCTCTCTCTCTCCCTCTCTCTCTCAAAATAAACAAATACACTTAAAAACTTAAACTGATTAAATAATGCTATATATTATGTAATAAAAATATGGCAGGTGGTTTGGAAATATAGACATTGGATATCCAGTAGTAGATGTCTATGGTGATGGGAGAAGAGTGGAAGTAAAGGAATAAAACCCCAAATTGGCTATAAATAAATAATCAGATCATGTCAATCCATTTGTACACCTGGGATCTAACACAGTTAGAAAAACAAAAACCAAACAAATGAACAGAACTGTGATACAAGCATACCAATACTTAGACGAGAATTAAAAGAAAATAATTGAGCTATATTTCTTTGACATGTAAAGATCCCCGAGCCATATTGTTAAGTGAAAAAAGTATGTCAAAAACCATATATACAATGTTATAACACTTATGTAAAACCACACACACACACATACAAATGCACAGAGAAAGTTTTGGAAAAGATAACTATGGAAAAAGTATAAACGGTGATGTGGGAAAATTTCCTGCATTAGTTACATACATTGATAAGTAGTTTAAAAAATTTTTAAACATTTATTTATTTTTGAGAGGCAGACACAGACAGAGTGTCAATGCGGGAGGGGCAGAGAGAGAGGGAGATACAGAATCCGAAGCAGGCTCCAGGGTCTGAGCTGTCAGCACAGAGCCCAACGAAGGGATCAAACTCACGGACTGTGAGATCATGACCTGAGCTGAAATCGGACACTTAACCGACTAAGCCACCCAGGTGCCCCAGTAAGTAGTTTTAAATAAAAATAAAGGCAGACAGAAATTTTAAGAAAAACAAAAAGCAGTAAGAAAGGAAATGTAACTCCAATGATCAGTGATTCTGCAATGAACAATATTTTCACAGTCCAAATAACGTAGAGGTTTCTATTTCTGTTTTTATATGCTCTCTCATTCTAAACAGGTATGTATGAATGGTGTATATGTGTGTTTACATGTATATGGGCATGTTAACTTCCACAACTACTTCATGCTCACAAATATTCGTGCCATGATAAAATTTTGTTCATTTGTGGGATGAAATACCTCCCTGCCCCTCCCCCGCTTGCACACTCCCTCTCTGTCTCAAAATTGAATAAATGTTAAAACAGATTTTTAAAATTGATCCAATCCAGTATCTCTAGCTTTGTTTCCCTGTACTTCTTTGGGCTCCGAACTTATTTATCGGTTGTCTTCATCCTATTGGTATCAAAATGGCTGGTATTCCAGGTCTTTCCACATTTACAAGTCCTGGGAAAACTGATGTCTAGTCCCCAAAAGGAAAATAAAATTTCCCTTTATCTCTCTCATTTAATAGTTTTCTAACTTTTTAAAAAAATTTTTTAGAGAGAGAGAAAGAGAGAGCAAGTGGGGGAGATGGGCAGAGGGAGAGAGAGAGAGAGAGAGAGAGAGAGAGAGAATCTTAAGCAGGCTCCACACTCAGTGCAGAACTGCATCCCATGGCCCTGGGATCACGTCCTGAGCCAAAATCAAGGGTTGGATGCTCAAGTGACTGAGCCAACCAGGCGCCCCAAGAGTTTTCTAACATTTTTATATTCTAACTGAAAATGAACCTATTTACAACATGATTGATGGTGGGAACATCCTTTCTTCATAGAAAGGAAAGACTTGAAGCACTTTTGTGGTAGAGAGTGAGCTGCCTGAAGTCAGGCCAGAAGAATGGCCTGGGAGCCACCTGGGCTTAGAAAGTAATAGGGGCACCTGGTTGGCTCAGTTGGTTAAGCACCTGACTCTTGATATTAGCTCAGGCCATTATTTCACAGTTCATGGGTTCGAACCCAGCATCAGTTTCTGCGCTGACAGCACAAAGCCTGCTTGGGATTCCCTCTCTCTCTCTCTCTCTCTCTCTGTCTCTCTGTCTATCCCTCCCACTCACACACTCTCTCTCCCAAAATAAATAAGTAAACTTTAAAAAAAATGTGGGGGGCACCTGGGTGGCTCAGTCAGTTAAGCATATGACTTCTGCTCAGATCATAATTTCATGGTTTGTGGGTTCGAGGCCTGTGTGGGGCTCTGTGCTGACAGCTCAGAGCCTGGAGCCTGCTTCGGATTCTGTGTCTCCCTCTCTCTCTGCCCCTCTCCCACTCACACTCTGTCTCTCTCAAAAATAAATAAACATTAAAGAAAAAAAAAGAAAATAAGTATAAGTTGGTTTTGAATGGAACACCCTGCCTCTACTCTCAACCTCTCTTACAACCTTCGGGAGGTGTTATTAATGTTCCATCTCAGTCTCAGTGCTGGTGGGGGAAATTAGGAAAGAGATAGTACTCAGGCTTGGCACAAAGAATTAGAAGGAAAAGTGGAAACCCTAACTTCTGGCAGAGATTGTTAGCAATATCAGTCAACAAAAGAAAGCCGTGTCCAGGAAAATGCTGAGCCTTGAGGTGCGGACTGAGGAAGAGCTTCTCAAACACACTGGGGGATGTGTGTGGTGATATATAGCAAGTAGTCTGCTAAGGGCTTGGGTCATAATTATTTGGGTGTAATTGTTTGGGATAAAGCGAATGAATGACCTAAAAGTATATATGGGTTTCAAATAAATTGGATTTTAGCCTAATTTCTCATCAATCCTTTTCTCTTTTGGGGAATATTTTCCTAGGAAAAATGTTCCCTTATTTTACAGAAAAGTCACTCCCCTCTATAAATGAGTTTCCAGGGCACAATTCATGACCTGGCTAAGGAAGAGAAGGCTGCTTATGTAAGACATGGACGCTTCTTTGTCCGCTTAGCTATTGATTTGTTTTTGTTTTGTTTTGTTTGTAACTCAACTATTTGTGTGTCCTGTGTGTAGATGTGCCTATTTACGTTCAAAGATTATAGCAAGTCAGAAACTGAGCCCATAGAATTCTCCTTCCACAATGCCTGCCGTTTCACTGTGTGTAATAGGACACACATGTATAATAAAAGATTCCATGTATTGGTGACCTTCTTCTAGGAGAACTATTTTTCTAGGGCACTTGTGGGGCTGGAGATGTAGCTATTCTGGTCAAATATGAAAGAGAACTTGAAAATGCTAGACAAGGCTCTCTGGCAAAACAAAGGATTTCCTGATTCCTAGAGACCTTTATGAATGGAGTGGACTGAAACTTATCCTTGATAATTTCACTGTTCATCTCTCTGAAGGAAGAATAACTATCGGATACTCTTTCAGGGTCTTTCCTTTTCCTTTTAGGTTTATTTGTTTATTTTGAGAGAGAGTTCAAGTGGAGGAGGGGCAGACAGAGAGGGAGAAAGGAATCCCAAGCAGGCTGTTAGCACAGAGCCTGACTCAGGGCTCGATCCCATGAACTGTGAGATCATGACCTGAGCCGAAATCAAGAGTGGGATGCTTAACTGGTGGAGCCACCCAGGTGTCTCTTGAGGGTCTTTTCCTAGTTCTGAATTTTTACAGTTTAGAAATTTAAGAGCACAAACTTTAAGCTTCCCATTTTGTTTTGCTCTCACGGTACATAAATTTGATATTGACCATGGAAATGGTGAATGGAAAGAAAAAATATAAAGTTGAATTTAAACTTATTTTTCCTTCAAATAACAAAGCTTATGATCTGCCACATACGCTCTACAGCTTCGGAACACAATTCTCCCTCCATTTATTCCTAAGAATTATTACAGGCAGGAGAAAGATATAGGGAAGAGTGTTGCTTTCTAAATAAGATTTTATTCAAGGTTGGCAGCCATCAATGTTCTAGGAAATGATAATAGGGCAATAATAATTTTTTCTGCCGGCAAAATGCTTTTCCATGGAAGGACCATTAAGAGCATCTAGAAACGGTGACCTCATTAATCCTAACCACATTTGTGGGGGAGAACTGGTACACGTGTATATGACAATGTTATAGACGGCCAGGGGCTGCAAAGGAAAGCTAAATGATTTGTCAAAGGTCAACTTACAGATAGATCCCTAGGAACAGTTCAACAACCATTTTCATATATTTTGCAGTTCAAAATCTTTGTGGTTCAAAATCTACAGTAGTACTTCTTATTGATTGATGACTAGGATTCATATCGCAGGTCACAGGTGTTGACTCAGGGAGGTCAGCATTGGAAGGTCAAGTTAATGAAAGAAGACACGGCTACAAAGAATTGTACAGGTACACAAATGCCTTGTTTCTCCTTTGCCTGAAATGGAGCAAAGTTAACCAGATGAATTTAACCTTCCCCCAGGATACCTTTCACGTGGGCCCCTCTGGATCACACGGCGGTCAACTTCTCTCAGTCCACTTGTGACCTAATGATGGCCTTCTTTCTTTTTTTCTTGCAATCTCTTCTATTTTGCAAATGAACAATGACTTCATCTGTAAGGTTAAAAATTTTATGCAGTGGGAACAATATCAACTTTTGAAATTGGAGCAGGAGATCAATAGGCGTGGTTTTAAAGAGAGCCATTCTATTATTAATGAGGATGAGAATTGTTATGGGTCAAAGGGAAAATATTTTCCAGTTTCAACAAATAGCTGTTTGGAATGTGTCATGTACTGTGTTAGGCACTGCTCACGGTACAGTGATTAAAAAGCCGATCTGCCCTTAAGAAGCTGGGCCAGAGAAGAAGTGTATTTGACTGTGTGGAACATCAACGGCTTAAACATAAAAGGTTTATTCTTTCCCAGAAAAGAAGTCTAGAGGAGATAAGCCAGGGATGGAATAGTGGCTCCACAAAGTCATTGGACATTGTCTGATTCTATTTTTTACTCCATTATCCTTGGTCATGGCATCTATCCTGAAGGTCTCCTCATGGTCCAAGGTGGCTTTCTTTGCTCTAGCCATCCCCCTCTTCATCTCAGGCAGTGAGAAGGTAGAAGGAGGAAAGGACAAAAGGTCCAGTCTTCCACCTGAATCTCTTCTCCTTTCGCGGTCTTTCTGTAAGTTCCAGAAAACATTTCTCCTTATGTCCCATTGATCAGAATTGAGTCACATGACCATGCTTAGCACAGTAGGCCGGAGAGGGTAGTTTCTGTGTGGGTTTATTGCCACCCCGAATAACTGGGGCCGTGTTACTAAAAAGTGGGGCAGAATGGATATTGGGTGGCAACTTCCTAAGGCAGGAATGTTGCCTTAGGATGTTAAAATCTACCTGGAGAAATATGAACCTTAGGCTTGAAAAGACAGTCAGTAGTATACTGAGAGGGGCCAAGCAACGGATTGCCAAAATTTGGAGGAGAGAGAAAAGATGTCAAGGTAGCCTGGGAAAGCTGCTTGGAAGAACAAGGATTTGAGCTCCTCTTTGAGGATGGGAAGGAATCAGTAGACACAAAGGCTTGGCAAAGACTTCCCAGCAGTAGGCACTAACCTGAGCAGAAGCCTAGAAGCTGGACAGTGCAGATCAGCCTTGGGCAGGAGCAGTGGCAACCGCTTGTTACACTGCAATGTAACAGAGTATTTTGCTGGAAGAGAAGGAATACTGACTGATTTTAAAAATTACCCAAGGCAGGGGCACCTGGGTGGCTCAGTGAGTTAAGTGTCTGACTTCGGCTCAGGTCATGATCTCGCGGTTCGTGGGTTCGAGCCTTGCATCGGGCTCTGTGTTGACAGCTCGGAGCCTGGAGCCTGCTTTGGATTCTGTGTCTCCCTCTCTCTCTGCCCCTCCCCCGCCCTCTCAAAATAAACATTAAAAAATAATAATAATAAAATAAAAATTGCCCAAGGCAAAAGTTCCAAAACCACTTTGCCAGGATAAAATGTAAATGCTGAATTTGCTCTCCTGTTACTGGAACGGACAGCCATATATTCTATATACGACTCATGCCAGCAGAAATCATGGTATTATTTACTCCAATGAATTCCCCTAATTTCGGATTGTCCAAAATAGCACAAAGAGTGTAACCGCTGAATATGTGACAACAGTAATCGAAATAAATGGGACGCCTAAGACCACGGCTATTATTCATTAAATGGGGAGAAGAAAAAGCCTACAAAAAGGGTTCCGGGCCCCTTTCCTAAATATTAATTGTTTATTTCATGATTCTTCTCCGCTCTAAACAGACCTTAAACTGTCCCTCCTCAATATGCTCCCGTAAAGGATTATAAACTAGAGAGGAGGTTGGTTTAAACAAAGTAATCAGAAAGTAAGCAATCTTTCTCTTTCTTTCTGGCTCAAAGCTTGTTTTGTCTGTTAGGGAACTTTTCAGCGCACAGACCTCAAGGTCAAACAGAGGTCACTCTTCTGCTTTTTGAGGGATGGGTGCTTTCACGTTATTTGCTCATTTTTATTGCTGAGAATAACCATCCATTTGCCCCCATAACTGGGGCCTCCCCAACACAAAGACTTGGGAGTGGGCACTGGCAGGGGGGTTAAGCCCATTCAACACAAAGCAAACAAGTTCAAATCTCATTAAATGTCGGACTTTGCGGCAAGAATACACGCATTTCCAATTTAGAAAAGGAAGATAGAAATGTGACAGAGAAGTATTCTAATCATTTAGCAGAATAAATTGTGCCAACACGATACTAAAGCTGTCAACTGGGTGGAAAAAAAGGATAAACTCCATTAATAATACGAAAGCAGTGCTTACTTTTTCACATGAGGAAAATTCCATTACAACAAACAGCCCCGGGGCTTTCGGATTGCTTTTGTTCTAGATCAGTGGAATATTGTTATAAAGAATATATTGCTGGCAATGATAGTTTGGATCAGAGGATGAAACCTAGCTGATGTTTTAGAGTGAATCAGCAAAGACCTTGGTTGATGCACACGGGGCCGTGTGTGAATAACCCACCTTTGTGCACATTTTATTTTTTTTTTAATTTTTTTTCAACGTTTTTTATTTATTTTTGGGACAGAGAGAGACAGAGCATGAACGGGGGAGGGTCAGAGAGAGAGGGAGACACAGAATCGGAAACAGGCTCCAGGCTCCGAGCCATCAACCCAGAGCCTGACGCGGGGCTCGAACTCACGGACCGCGAGATCGTGACCTGGCTGAAGTTGGACGCTCAACCGACTGCGCCACCCAGGCACCCCTGTGCACATTTTAAAAGGTAGACCCTGGGGCGCCTGGGTGGCTCAGTCGGTTGCGCGTCTGGCTTCGGCTCAGGTCATGATCTCGCGGTCTGTGAGTTCGAGCCCCGCGTCTGGAGCCTGTTTCAGATTCTGTGTCCCCCTCTCTCTCTGCCCCTCCCCCACTCATGCTCTATCTCTCTCTGTCTCAGAAATAAATAAACATTAATTAAAAAAAAAAAGTCTCATGAAAGGTAGACCCTTCACACGGGCGAGCGATTGGTGACCAGATTGCAGGCTGGAATTTGACTCCCCTCTCCCCCTCAACCAGGACACAACCTTCTGCAGAGGGCCTGGTTGCACAAGATTGTTCTTTGAAGGCTTATTTATAAGTTGCCTCTCTGAAATTTTCTGCTTTAAATCTATCCTGGGATAGGCCCCACTACACGCAGCCGTTTTAGTTACAAGGTCCTCTGTGATAGAATTTCTCATTTAAGGATTTGAACGAATGCTTCCCCCCCCACCCCGGTTTTGAAGCACTTTAGATTCATCCCACAAGGGTCCTGTGAGCACCCCATCCCCAACTGGGCCATGCTCTTGGTGCATCTGGCAAGATAGGCACCAAAGTCTGCCAGAGGCCCTGCTTGTTTAGCAACACTTCTTGGCTGACACACGATCTCTAAGGGGACTGACTGTCTTAGCTTGGGTTCCCCTAAAAGCGGACCTTAAGACAAGGATTTGGATGGAGTTTATTTTGGAGTTGGTCCCAGGAAGCCCAGTGTGTGGTTGGGAAATTGAGACGAGGTATGGAAAATGTCAATAAAGGATGCATCAGTGAGCAGGCGACTGCTGTGGGCAGCTGGAAGGTGGGGCGGGGAGGGGGGCGGGCATCCCACTGGGGATGCTCTGAAAGGCTGTGTAAAACACACCTCAGGATTGTCCCACTGAGGGTGGGAATGCCGAGGCACTTATTCACTAACTCCCGTCCTCAGTGAGGGTTAGCCCTGGCAGTGTGAACTGATGTGATACTGGGGCCAGAGAAAGCTCAGAGGCAGACAAGAAGCAAGTGTCTGGGATGTGAAATTGTTGGTGTATACAGGGACTTCTACCAAAGCTGGAGGTGGCCTCCCAGGTGGGCTCAGGGGTGACGGAGCATTGAGGAGCATTGACAATATCAACCTTGGAAGCTGTTACTCGCACATCAGATCGTGATATGGCCCCTGGTGGTTTGTGCCCTCTCTATGTCCTCCCATGTGTTGGGGCAGAAAAAGCTTGGGAGCCATTTGGATACTGAACGGCTCTTTCCACCTCACTTGTGCTCTTTTTTTTTTTTTTTAAATGTTTATTTATTTTTGAGAGAGAGACAGAGCGCAAGCAGGGGAGGAGCACAGAAAGAGGGAGACAGGCTCCAGGCTCTGAGCTGTCAGCGCAGAGCCAGACATGGGGCTCAAACCCACGAGACGTGAGATCATGATCTGAGCTAAAGTCGAATGCTTAACCAACTGAGCCACCCAGGCGCCCCTCCACCTCACTTGTGCTCTTAAAATATGGTTCTTGGGGCGCCTGGGTGGCGCAGTCGGTTGAGCGTCCGACTTCAGCCAGGTCACGATCTCGCGGTCCGGGAGTTCGAGCCCCGCGTCGGGCTCTGGGCTGATGGCTCAGAGCCTGGAGCCTGTTTCCAATTCTGTGTCTCCCTCTCTCTCTGCCCCTCCCCCATTCATGCTCTGTCTCTCTCTGTTCCAAAAATAAATAAACGTTAAAAAAAAAAAAAAATTAAAATATGGTTCTTTCTCCCCCTTTCCTCTAAATCAGTGCCTTCCGATCTTTTGTGTGTAACCAAACATACAGAAAGGATCTTATTTGTGTAGCGTGCTGACTTACTCAAGGTTTGCTTTTGGAGTGAACAGAAATTGAGAGGTTGCTCCTAGATGGAGATGCCCAAGAATGGAGAAGTTCTAGCAAAGGGAGTTTCTGCCCCAGCACTCAACCTGTCCCTGCACACCAGTGTTGTTGGGAATGTCTGTGCCTACATCCTCCTGCTTACCAAGTCCTGCTGATACTTCTTTATCCCAGTGGTCCTAACTTTTCTGTGGGCAAGAACTGCTTTGAGAATCAAATGAGAACCATGAACTTGCTCACTAAAATAATGTGCCAACACACACACAGAGATACATCGTTTTCTTTTTTTTTTTTTTTAACGTTTATTTATTTTTGAGACAGAGAGAGACAGCATGAACGGGGGAGGGGAAGAGAGAGAGGGAGACACAGAATCGGAAGCAGGCTCCAGGCCCTGAGCCATCGGCCCAGAGCCCGACGCAGGGCTCGAACTCACGGACCGTGAGATCATGACCTGAGCTGAAGTTGGACGCTTAACTGACTGAGCCACCCAGGCGCCCCGAGATACATCGTTTTCATACAGTGTCAGGGGATCTACAAAAACTCCAAAGCTCTTCTGGGGACATTCTATGACTTGAGCCATGGCATTGCTTGCGTGTGTCCATTTCCCTCCATTTCTACAGCCCAAATGCCTCATTTGGGTTTGCCCACCTTCCTGACCCTGTTTTTGAAACGACACAGCGAAGGGATGAGGAGCCAGGGAGCCAGGGATCATCTTAGCTGTGTTGCACATTAGCTGTGTGCCTTTGTGAAGACCTCTTAACCTCTCTGTGCACTGATTGGTTTCCTCATCTGTACAACAAAGAATGGTGCCTACCTGAGAGGGTTGTTGTGAGGGTCAGAGAGTTAGCAAATGTAAAACCCTTAGGAACCATGTCTGGCACATACCAGGTGCCGTGAAGTGTAAGGTATTTTCATTGTTGTTACTTGCGTGGAGGCCATGGCTTTGGAAGGTAGAGTGGCTTAATGGAAAGAGTCTAGATTTGGTGTCAGTCAGCAATTGTGTGTAGCTGTCCTCTCTCAATTACCTCCTGTGCCATCTTAAGCTAAGGGAAGGTTTGTGGGTTTTTTCCCTCTCTTAGCCTAAGTTTCCCTATTAAGGCGGCAATTAGTTCATCGGTTCTCCATAAACATTTTGTAATGTCCTTTTTAAAAAAGACATTTGGTATTTTTTAAATTTTTTAAAGGTTTATTTATTTTTGAGAGAGAGAGTGTGTGTGTGTGTGAGCAAGATGGGGCAGAGAGAAGGAGACACATATTCTGAAGCAGGCTCCAGGCTCCGAGCTGTCAGCCCAGAGCCCAACTCGGGGCTCGATCTCACGAACCGCAATATCATGAGTCGAAGTCAGACGCTTAACCCGCTGAGCCACCCGGGTGCCCCTGTAATGTCCTTTTTTTTTTTTTTTTAAAGTTTTTTTTTTAATTTATTTTTGGGACAGAGAGAGACAGAGTATGAATGGGGGAGGGTCAGAGAGAGAGGGAGACACAGAATCGGAAACAGGCTCCAGGCTCTGAGCCATCAGCCCAGAGCCTGACGCGGGGCTCGAACTCACGGACCGCGTGATCGTGACCTGGCTGAAGTCGGACGCTTAACCGACTGCGCCACCCAGGCGCCCCTGTAATGTCCTTTTTTAATAGCAAAGTGAAATTCACAGATAATGTGATCATTCTACACACAAAATTTCAAAATAATTATGATGCCCGAATATAAAGGAGAAATAGAAGAAGAGAAGTTTATCATAAAACTACATAAAATGTGTAGGCCTATCATAGAAAGCATAATGAAATGGTCAGACGTTTGTATCTCTATGTAGAGTCACCATGAAGGGGGTAACTTCAATCGGAGACTGATACCAGTGCGCACTGTCTTGGTGGCTTAAACACCATGATCAGTGCTGTCAGGTGACAGACTTTTGGGGGGATTATCTTGGTAAAGCTCTGAACCAACCAAAATTAGAATCTTCTCTCGGTTTAAGTAGTGGTTTACATTCCTGGGACAATCAGTGTAAACCCACGACAAAGCACTTTGTGATGACATGGAAAACAGAGACAGGTACTAAGCTTGACCATTCTGGACAGGTCTATCATCCAGATAAATGTCCAGTAGGGCTTTTGAAAGGTGTGTGTGGGGGGTTGGTGGGGAGGGTGGTCATGGGAATTCTTTGTCAGGTAGGACTGATCCATACATGGAAGGAAATATAGCACTCTGGTTTCCATCCGCTAATGCCAATAATGCCAATCCTCTGATTATTGTGATAATCAAAAACCCCCTAAATTTCCCAAACACACCCTAGTAGGGATGTACATCTTTCATTGAAAAAAAGTGGATTAACTAGTCCTGAATCAAAAAAGGCTACAAAGCTCAGGACCAGAAAAAGCCTTCCTCAGTGAAGATTTGACTACACCTTCCTCTCTCCCTCAGCCTCTCCCAGGCCTTAGGACTCCGCTCTGGGGGACTGAAATGGAACTGAAGTGACAGTTGGCCAGGCCAGTCCTGGGAAGGACTTTGAGGAAGGTGAATGGTACCTGCCAGCTCCCCTCACCTCATCTCCTCCTATCTCTGCAGGGCTTTTTCCACTCCTCAGGCTTTCTCCCTATCAAAACTCTCTTTCAGGACTGGAGATGATGTTAAGGATTTATAATGGTGTGAATATGTGTTAGCTAATATCTCTCAAATGCAAATGGCCTATGAGCATATCAAAAGAGAAGTTGGTACAACCAGTTTGAGGAGCACTGATTTTATCTATTAAGATTGGAAATGTTGCGGTGCCTGGGTGGCTCAGTCAGTTAAACGCCTGCCTCTAGATTTCGGCTCAGGTCATGATCTCACAGTTCATGGGTTCGAGCCCAGTGTCAGCTCTGCACCGACAGTGCGGAACCTGCTTGGGATTCTCTCTCCCTCCCTCTCTAGCCCTCCCCTGCATGCTCTCTCTCAAAATGGATGAATAAAGTTTTTTAAAAAAAGATTAGAAATGCTCATATTCCTATATGTCAGCAAGTCTATTCTCTGGGCTACCCCTTAGGGAAACACTATTTGGTTGCACTAGAAGATGTGTATGTTTGTGGCGGCATTACTTTTAACAATGACAAATAAATCAACTGGAGACATATAAATGTCATTAATAGAAGTTCAGATCCATATATCATCACATGTTCATACGAGGGAATATTACACAGCAGTTGCAATGATGAATCACAGCTTTGTGTCTGCACTGCGGTAAATCTTAAAAACAATACAGAAAAGCGAATTGCAGGGTATGTAGAATGTGACACCATTCAAATAGTTTAAAAACTTGCGAAACGGTACCATATATTGTTTGTAGATACATGAATATGTAGTAAAAGCATAAAATATGTACAAGAATGATTACTGCTAACTTCACGATCTTGGTTATTTCTAAAGAAGGAGAAAGAAGAATGAAGGTGGGAAAAGGATGCACAGAAAGCCTCCAGTTGCAGCTGCAATGTTTTTGTTCTAGAAAAAATACCTGAAGGAAATGTGGCAAGCTGTTAAGATTTAATTTGCTGTAAATAGTGCCGGGATAGACTAGGTACTCGTTATAGCTTTTATGTATTTCTATGAGAAATATACCATAATAAAAATAATGTTTAAAATTTTTTTTAACATTTATTTATTTTTGAGACAGAGAGAGACAGAGCATGAACGGGGGAGGGTCAGAGAGAGAGGGAGACACAGAATCGGAAACAGGCTCCAGGCTCTGAGCGGTCAGCATAGAGCCTGACGCGGGGCTCGAACTCACGGACCGTGAGATCATGACCTGAGCCGAAGTCAGACGCTCAACCGACTGAGCCACCCAGGCGCCCCTAAAAATAATTTTTATATTGATGCATCTCTAAGGGGTGGTTTGTATTCTTGATTTAACACATTCTTTTTGACCTTCTAGGCACCGGGAGCTGAGACAGAGAATTCAGCAATGAATAAGATTCAATCGTATTCTTTAGTTGGTGGTCTTCAATTTTGTTGTGCATCTGAATCAGCTGGAGGGCTTATTAAAACACAGACGGTGGGGGTGCTTGGGTAGCTCAGTTGGTTAAGTGTCTAACTTCAACTCAGGTCATGATCTTACGGTTCATGGGTTCAAGCTCTGTGCTGACAGCTCAGAGCCTGGAGCCTGCTTCAGATTCTGTGTCTCCCTCCCTCTCTGCCCCTACCCCACTGTCACTCTGTCTCTCAAAAATAAATAAACATTAAAACACACACTCAAAGATTGCTAGGCCCACCCCCAGAGTTTGCGATTCAGTAGATCTAGGATAGGGCTGAGAATCTGCATTTCTGATAAGTTCCCAGGTGATGCTGATGATGCTGGTTCCAGGACTTCTGAAGTCCCGTGTCTCCCTCTCTCTCTCTGTCCCTCCCCTGCTCACACTCTGTCTGTCTCTCTCTCAAAAATAAACACTAAAAAATAAATAAAAATAAAAGCCCGCTTATGATGCCCACCCTGGGCCACAAAGAACACATGTTCATCCACTTACCCCTTCTTACCTGTGTATATTTCAATTCATTCCATTAAAATTTTAGCTCCCTCGAGACAAATATACATCCCGTTTAGGGTATACCCTATACAAAATGTTAACGGTACTTATTTGTGGATGGTAGAATTATAGGTAATTTAAAAATCTTTTTGCTTGTCTGCATTATCTCTCATTCCCCTAATGAACGTCTCCAATGTGAACAAGTGTTAATTATATGATAAGGATATAATAGGGGCACCTGGCTGGCTTAGTCGGTAAAACATGTGACTCTTGATCTCGGGGTTGTGAGTTCAAGCCCCACGTTGGAGGTAGAGTTTACTTAAAAAGAAAGAGAGAAAGGATATAATAGGAAAATAAATATATATCAACTTGCATTAGGCTCTGTGATGAGGACAGAGATACTAAGAAGTCATATGAATATGTAATTGCCTTTAAGAGATTTATGATCTCATTCATAAGACAGACCATACACTGGAAAAATATTTCATAATATGACAAGATATTCAGGAAAGAGTGTTCATTAAGAACTAACTATAGTTGGCAAGCACTTTGGGAGGAAATAACGGGACTGGGTGGCCCTGGAAGGGGCATGTGGATGACATGCCTTGGATGACAAAGCAGTTTGGCACCTGCCAAAGCCTTGGCAGAGGGTGAGGGAGGATGCAAGTATCTCTGCAAATCCCCGCAGTGACTCTGTTGCATAGCCCTGTGAGTGTTCACTGAACACTGTTGATGAAGTGAAGAATTGAACAATTATTGAATTCACATAGAAACTTCGACGGGGCACAAATACACACTCAGCACAAACAGAAACCAAAATCAATTTCATTATGGATTTATGCCAAGTCAAGTAGGGGAGAAAAGTCTGTCATATTCTTTGTTCACATGATTCTGTACTGATGACCACATCCCAAAGTGCATCCATGAGTTTGCCGAGAAAGACCCCTTTGGACTGGACACAATTCTTAGGCATGTTCTTTACCTTTGCTCTTAAGATCAAAGACTTCTCTTGGATTGTCTGTCTTCTAGATTCTCTGTTCAAGGGGCACCTGGGTGGCTCAGTCAGTTAAAGCGTCTGACTTGGGCTCAGGTCATGATCTCGTGGTTCTTGGGTTCGAGCCCCCTCTCAGGCTCTGTGTTGACAGCTCAGAGCCCAGAGCCTGCTTTGGATTCTGTGTCTCCCTCCCTCTCTCTCTCAAAAATAAATAAAACATTTAAAAAAAAATTAGATTCTCTGTTCAAAACCATACTTACTCTGAAGGAGCATCTCCTCACCCCTTCATATTTGGATTAACATTTTTCTCTCTGTTAAAAAAAAAGCCTGGAGATGTCTACTCTGAACAAAATAAAATAACAGGGACCAAATGTATCCTTCTGCCTTAAACAACTAAGAAAGTAGATTAAAATATATGAAAAAAATGAGGCAGAGGAGGGGCTGGATGGTAGAATTACAAAGGGGCACAAAGAAACTTTTGAGGGTAATGGGTATATTCATTACCTTGATGCTTTCATAGGTATATGCATATTTGAAAAGTTAGATTGTATGCTTCAGGTATGAGCAGTTTATTGCATGTCAACTAGATCTCAGTAAAACTGTTTAAAAATTACTGGGGAGGAAAAAAAAACCAGCCTGGAAGCACAGGTACTATTTAAAAAAATAATCTATGAATTAATTGGCTGTTAATGGGATAGTTTTTTTAGCAGTTAAAAAAAATTTTTTTTGACATTTATTCATTTTTGAGAGACAGAGAGGAAGAGCACAAGCAGGGGAGGGGCAGAGAGAGAGGGAGACACAGAATCCGAAGCAGGCTCCAGGCTCCAAGCTGTCAGCACAGAGCCCGATGTGGGGCTCCAACTCATGGACCTTGAGATCATGACCTGAGCTCAAGTTGGATGCTTAACAGACTGAGCCACTCAGGCTCCCCTCTTTTAGCAGAGTTTTAAAATTACTGTCAAGCAGAGGTGAATATACAGTGAAAAATACTTCGGTGTTATTTAGTTGAATAATTTCTCCTCCTTTTATAAGATTTGTCACTACTGTTAAGCACAGGTATGTATACAGTTGACCCTTAAACAACACGGGTTTAAATCTGAGAGTCCATATAATACGTGCATGTTTTTACAGTACAGTAAGTGTATTTTCTCTTCCTTAGGATTTTCTTAACATTTTATTTTCCCTAGCTTACTTTATTACAAGGTTACAGTAGACAATACATGTAACATACAAAATACGGGTTAATTGACAATTTATGTCATCAATAACACCTCCTGTCCAGAATAGGCTATTAGTAGGTACGTTTTGGGGGAGTCAAAAGTTACACGTGGATTTTCAGCCAACCCCTGTATTGTTCAAGGCCAGCTGCACTGTGAAGCTGATGAAGTTAAGGCTTCTGGACCCTCACAGAGGTCTTTCCAAAGTCCTGTATCTAATTTTTTATTAGGCACCCAAAGAACTGTAGGGCTACGGTTGCCATGTTTAGACTTAGAACACCATTCTCGCCTTGGATAAGCCTTGTGGACTTGGTAAAGTAGCTGAGGAGCTGCGAATAATATTTAAGACTTCCTCACCTTCTATTCAAGGATTGAGAAAGCAATGTAATAGAGGAGAGGTCCACCCAGGGGCCCTCTGTGACCAAACCTTGGGGATGTTCAGTTCCAGTACCGCCAGAGAAGGAGTCTTGAAAGGTTGGTGGAAATGGGATATATTACTACATTTGGGCCACGTTTCACACATGCTGAGTAAGAGAACCTTGCTGTTCTCTGCTTACTGGACGCACCAGCCCCTCAGCACGAAGCACAGTACCTCCTTCCTGCAATTGCTTTCCTAGATGTACCCAGCCTGGTGTGAAATCTTCCTCCCTCCAACCGGGCACTGAAGACATTTCTCTTTCTTGGGCCACCTGGGTGGCTCGGTGGGTTAAGCGTCTGCTTTCGGTCCAGGTCATGATTTCATGGTTTCTGAGTTCGAGCCCCCATGTAGGTCTCTCCCCTCTCAGTGCCAAGCCCTCTTCGGATCTTCTGTCCTCTTCTCTCTCTCCTCCTCTTTCTCTCCCCTTCTCCCCCCTCACTTATGGGCTCTGTCTTTCTCAAAAATAAAGCAACATTTGGAAAAAAAAAAAAAAGACATGTATCATTCTCAGAGCTGTAAGAGATTTAGACTCTAACTCCTATAACCATGTGATTTGGATAAGTGATCATCTTTCTGAGCCTAGAGTTCCCCAATAATAATCCATTTGCCACACTAATCATGTGTTAATTTTATCATTAAGATGTTTTCTGATGGTCATAGTACTTCCTTACTGATCTCTGAGTTAGCATGAAGCTTAACTCAGACAATATATGTAAACATCTTTAGTAAACTATAAAATGCTATACAAATATAAGGTACCAATGGAGGTGATATTCCAAATATTTAATGACCTGTAGGCATTGCCGTTGGCTAACCAGAACACTCTTCAACCACAGCCCTGGAACAGAGGTGGGTAGGCTAGATAAAAGACAGGTTTGGGGTTTCCTGAAAGAGAAGCTGTGGTAACGTGGGCCTAGTGGAAAGGGGCTCAGCTATCAAAATATATTTTAGGGGTGCCTGGATGGTTCAGTAGGTTAAGGGTGGGAATCTTGATTTCAGCTTAGGTCATGATCACATGGTCGTGAGATGGGGCCCTCTATGGGGCTCTGTGCTGACAGCTCGGGGCCTGCTTGAGCTTCTCTCTCTCTCCCTCTCTCTGTGCCTCTTCCTCACTCCTCTCTCTCTCTCTCTCAAAATAAATAAACATTAAAAGACATCTAAATATTTTAACCAGTATTTTAACTTGCATATCAGTACAATAATTATTGCTTAAAAAAAAGCAATACTCTTACTAATTTGCTAAAAAGCAAGAGTTCAACATGAACCCTTGTGTACATATGTAGTGTATGTGTGGTTGTTTTTCTTTTTTTAAGTATGCCCAATCCTCTCTTATATTCTACTGGTTTATAATGATATTACAGAATTCAGTTAAGCCTGAAAGGCATACTAATCAATCCTAATTTTTGAGGCCTCCTGTTTTTTAGTCTTAGAAATGTCCCAAATATAATCCAACACCAATTAGCATACAAAGAACGAGGAAAATCTCAACTAATAAGGGGAAAAAACAATCAACAGACACCAACTCTAGGGAGATATAGATGTAACGATGAGACAAAGACTTTTCTTAATGTTTATTTTTGAGAGAGAGAGAGCAGGAGAGGGGCAGAGAGAGAAGGAGACAGAGAATCTCAAGCAGGCTCCTCTCTGTTAGCACAGAGTCTGATGTGGAGCTCAGACTGGTGAAGCGTGAGACTATGACCTGAGCCGAGATCAAGTGTGGGACGTTTAGTGAGGGGCGCCTGGGTGGCTCAGTCGGTTAAGCATCCAACTTTGGCTCAGGTCATGATCTCATGGTTCATGGGTTCGAGCCCCACATCGGGCTCTGTGCTGACAGCTCAGAGCCTAGAGCCTGCTTTGGATCCTCTGTTTCCCTGTTTCCCTCTCTCTCTACCCCTCCCCTGCTTGCATTCTGTCTCTGTCTCTAAGATAAATTAAAAAAAAAAAAAAAAAGAGTCAGATGCTTAATCTATCGATCCACCCAGGTGCTCCAAGGCTTTTAAACAGCTATTATAACAGTGCTCAAAGAAGCACAGATGAACATTCTTGAAACAAATGGTACAAAGAACATCTCAGCAAAGATATAAAGAAGAAATGAATGGAAAGATTTTTAATGAAAAATATAATAACTAAAATAAAAATTTACCAGATGACCTCAATAGAAGAATAGAGATGACAGAGGAAAGAGTCTACAAACTTAAAGATAAATCAATAAAATGATTCAGTCTTAACAACAGAGAGAAAAAAAGAAAAAAATGAACAGAACCTCAGGGATTCATGAAGGCATATCTGAAGTTCTAATATATATTTCATCAGATGATTCACATAATCAAAAAGAAATAAGGAAGGGGAAACAGAAGAACAAAAATCAGAAAACAAACAGTAAAAATGGTAAATATACATCCAAATATATAAAAAGTTAGAAAAATTAGGCTTTAAAGTGAGAAAAATTAACAAGTATAAAGAGGGACATTACGTAATAATAAATGGGTCAAATTGTCAAGAAGACATAATAATCCTAAGTGTATATGCATCAAACCACTGAGCTTCAAGACACATGAAGCAAAAATACAAACAAATGTACAATTGTAACTGGAGATTTCACTACTCCTCTCTCATGTATTTATTTATTTATTAAAAAAAAATTTTTTTACCATTTATTCATTTTTGAGAGTGAGAGAGACAGAGCATGAGCAGGGGAGGAACAGAGAGAGAGGGAGACACAGAATCCTCAGCAGGCTCCGGGCTCTGAGCTGTCAGCACAGGGCCTGACGCGGGGTTCGAACTCATGGCCCGCAAGATCGTGACCTGAGCCGAAGTTGGACGCTCAACCGACTGAGCCACCCTACTAGGGGCGACAGGCGCCCCTACTCCTCTCTCATTAATAAATGATACAGCTAGACAGAAAATCAGTAGGGATATAGAGGAGTTGCGTTACACTGTCAACCAACTGGATCTAATAGACATTTATAAAGTATTCCACCTGATAACAGCAGAATACACGTTCTTTGTAAGTACTTCATCAAGACAGACCGCATCCTGGGTCATAAAACAAAATTCAACAAGTTTGGAAGAATTTAAATCATATAAAATATGTTCTCTTTATAGAACCATAATGAAATTGAACTAGAAATCAACAACAGAAAGATAACCAGTAAATCTCCACACTCTTGGAAATTAATGTACACCTAAGTATACCTACGGATTGAAGAGAAAGTCCCAAAAGATATTTTAAAGTATCTTTGAACAAAAAGGAAAACACAGCACATAAAATTTTGTGGGATGAGGTTAAAGCAGTGCCTAAAGGGGCATGTATAATGTTTATAAATGCTTATAATGTTTATAAATTTAAAAAGCTTGTATTAGAAAAGAAAAAAGGTCTCAGATCAACAGAATGAACTTCCATCTTTTTTTTTTTTAATTTTCTTAACGTTTATTTATTTTTGAGACAGAGAGAGACAAAGCATGAACAGGGGAGGGTCAGAGAGAGAGGGAGACACAGAATCTGAAACAGGCTCCAGGCTCTGAGCAGTCAGCACAGAGCCCGACGCGGGGCTCGAACTCACAGACAGTGAGATCGTGACCTGAGCCGAAGTCGGATGCTTAACCAACTGAGCCACCCAGGCGCCCCTGAACTTCCATCTTAAGAAAGTAAGAAGAGTGCAGTAAACACAATGTAAGCAGAAGGAAGGAAATCATAAAGATGATTTTGAAAACAGACATTGACAATGTCTGTCCAATGACATTGAAAACAGAAAAAACAACAGAAAAATCAGTGAAATCAAAGGCTGGGTCTATGAAGAGATGAATTAAATTAATAAGCTCTAGCCATACTGACAATTTAAAAAAAAGACACAAATTGTTAATATCAGTAATGGAAGAGGGAATATTACTATAGCCCCACAGATAGTAAAAAGAAATATCATGAACGGCTCTACCTACATAAATTCGGTAACTTAGATGAAATGGACCATTTCCTTAAAAGCCACAAACTTCTGGGGTGCCTGGCTGGCTCAGTCAGTAGAGCATGTGACTCTTGATCTTGGGGTTGTGGGTTCAAGCTTCCTGTTGTTGTGTAGGGATTACTTAAAAATAAAATCTTTTTTAGGGTGCCTGGGTGGCTCAGTTGGTTGAGTCATGATCTCATGATTCATGAGACAGAGCCCCATGATGGGCTCTGTGCTGACAGTGTAGAGCCTGCTTGGGATTCTCTCTCTCCCTCTCTCTCTCTCTCTCAAAATAAATAAACATTAAAAAATGAAATTTTTTCATTTCAAAAATTTTTTAACATTAGGTTTTAATTTTTTTTTTATTTTTGAGAGACAGAAAGAGACAGAGTGTGAGCAAGTGAGGGGCAGAGAGAGAGGGAGACACAAGATCCAAAGCAGGCTCCAGGCTCCGAGTCTGACACGGGGCTCAAACCCACAAACTGTGAGCTCGTGACCTGAGCCAAAGTCAGATGCTTAACCAACTGAGCCACCCAGGCACCCCTAAAATCTTTTTTAAAAGAAAGGGTTGTGGGTCAAAGCTCCATGCTAGGTGTAGAGATTACTTAAAAATAAAATCTGTTTTGTTTTTTTTAATAAAGCCACAGACTTCCAAAACTCACCCAAGAAGAAATGGGTAACATATATATTAAAGAAATTGAATCCATAAGTTAAAATCTTAAAACAAACAAATGGGGCACTCGGGTGGCTCAGTTAAGTGACCAACTCTATTTCGGCTCAGGTCATGATCTCAGGGTTTGTGGGATCTCAGGGTTTGTGGGATCAAGCCCCATGTTGGGCTCTGGGCTGAGAGTATGGAGTCTGCTTGGGATTCTCTCTCTTCCTCTCTCTCTGCCCCTCCCCTGCTCATACTCTGTCACTCTCTCTCTCAAAATAAATAAACTTTAAAAAAAAAATTTTTTTTAACGTTTATTTATTTTTGAGACAGAGAGAGACAGAGCATGAATGCAGGAGGGGCAGAGAGAGAGGGAGACACAGAATCAGAAGCAGGCTCCAGGCTCTGAGCCATCAGCCCAGAGCCCGACGCGGGGCTCGAACTCACGGACCGCGAGATCGTGACCCGAGCCGAAGTCGGATGCTCAACCGACTGAGCCACCCAGGCGCCCCATCAAAATAAATAAACTTTAAACAAACAAACAAAAAACCCCTTGAGGCCCAGATGTTTTCACTGGTGACTTCTATCCAACTTTGAAAGTACAAATAACACCACTTTTATGCAATCTCTTCCAGAAAATGGGAGAGTAGGGAACACTTCCTAACTTATTTTATGATGCTAGAATTGCCTTGATACCAAAACTAGACCAAGACAGTGCAAGAAAACTATAGACCAATATCCCTCATGAAAAGTACACAAAAATCCTCATGAAAATAGTAGATAATCAAATCCAGTAATACATACAAAGAGTAATACTGCATGACCAGGTAGGATTTATCCTGGGAATGCAAGGCTGGTTCCAAATTTAAAAATCAATCAATGTAATTCACTATATTAAAAAGAGAAAAATTGACAAAAGCATATCAAATAATGCAGAAAAAGTATTTGAAAACATCCAGCATCTATTCATGATAAAAACTCTCAGCAATCTAGAAATGAAAGGGAATTTTAACTTGATAAAGGAAATCTACAGAATATCTATAGCTAACATCGTGCCTAATGGTGAAAGACTGAATGCTTTCCTTTAAGATCTGGAACAAAGCACGGACGTCCTCTCTCATTATTCCTATTCGATATAGTACTGAAAGTCCTAGTCAGTAAAATAAGACAGAGGAAGAAAATAAAATGAATGTTAATTAGAAAGAAAGGATATGTGCCTATATGCAAGTAACATGATGTCCTGTAGAGAATCCCAAGGAATCTACAAAAATATGTCCTGATAAACAAATTAAGCACAACCACAGGATATGAAGTCAACTCACACACACAAAAAAGGATATTTCTATGTATTACAGTGAACAATCTGGAAACCAAAATTTTAAAAATATATATCATTTAAAAATTTTAAAAAAATTTTTAATGTTTATTTTTATGTGTGTGTGAGAGAGAGAGACAGAGCACCAGCGGGGGAGGGACAGAGAAAGAGGGAGACACAGAATCCTAAGCAGGCTCCAGGCTCTGAGCTGCCAGCACAGAGCCTCATGCGGGGCTTGAACTCATGAACCATGAGATTATGACCTGAGCTGAAGTCGGACGCTTAACCAATTGAGCCACCCAGGCACTCCTCATTTAAAATTTTTAAAAAAGAAATACTTAGGTATAAATCTAACAAAACTTATACAGGATCTGTATGCTGACAATTATAAACACTGAGGAAAGAAACGAAAGGACATAATAAATGGAGACATGCTGTGTTCATGGGTTAGAATACTTGATTTAGTTAAACATCATTTTCTCCAGGTAAACCTATAGATATAATGTAATTCCAATAAATATTCCAATAGGATTTCTGCAGATACAGACAAGCTGATTCTAAAATTTATTTGGAAAGGCAAAGGGGCCAGAATAGCCAAAACAAATTTTTTTATTGAAGTATAATTGACATGTAATATCGTATTATTTTCAGGTGCATGTCATGGTGATTCGATATTTTTATACATAATGAGATGATCCCCATGATAAATCTAGTGACCAACTGTCAAAAAGTTATTACAATATATTTTTAAAATTTTTTAAATGTTTTATTTATTTTTGAGAGAGAGAGAGAGAGAGAGAGAGAGAGAGAGAGAGAGACAGCATGAGTGGGAGAGGGACAGGGAGAGAGGGAGACATAGAATCCTAAGCAGGCTCCAGGCTCTGAGCTGTCAGCACAGAGCCTGACGCGGGGCTCAAACTCATGAATTGTCATATCATGACCTGAGCTGAGGTCGAACACCCAACCAAGCTGAAGTCGAACCCCCAACCGAGCCATCCAGTTGCCCCAGTTATTACAATATTATTGACTATATTTCCTATGCTGTACATTAGCCAAAACAATTTTGAAAAAAATGATAAAGTGGGAAGAATTAGTGTACCTGATTTTAGGACTTACTGTAAAGCAACAGTAATTAAGACAGTGTGGTGTCAGTGGAGGGATGAAGGCCTAGATCAATGGAACAGAATAGGATGTCCAGCAATTGACAAAATGTGGATTGTTGACAAAGACACAAAAGCAATTCAATGGACAAGGGAGAGTCTTCAATATATTGTATTGGGACAACTGAACACCCATATACAAAAGTATCCCACAAAAAAGCCCTAAGAAATCTTGACCTCAAGAGCTTGTCTGGCTCAGTTGGTAGAACATACGACTCTTGATCTCGGGGTTGCAAGTTTGAGCCACGTGTTGGGCATGGAGCCTACTTAAAATTTAAAAAAATCGACTTCAATCTCATACTTGATATAGAAATTAACTAAAAAATGGGGCACCTGGATGACTCAGTCAGTTAAGTGTCCGACTTCAGCTCAGGTCATGATCTTATGGTTTGTGGGTTCAAGCCCTGCGTTGGGCTCTGTGCTGACAGCTTGGAGCCTAGACCCTGCTTGGGATTCTGTGTCTCCTTCTCTCTCTCTGCCCCTCTCCCACTCATGCTTTCTCTCTCCCTCTCTCAAAAATAAATAAACATTAAAAATAAAAGAAATTAACTCAAAAATGGATCATAGATGTAAAAGTGAAAACTATAAAACTTTTAGAAGAAAATATAGTGGAAATGTTCTTGACTTGAAATTAGGGGCAGCTTTCTTAGATGTGACACCAAAACCCCTAAAAGAAAAAATTGTTAAACTGGACTTTATTAAAATGAAAAGCTTTTGCTTTGCTAAAGAAACTAGAAGAATGAAAAGGTATAGACAGGGGGAAAATATTTTCAAATCACATATCCAACAAAACTCTCAAAATTCAATGGTAGGAAAACAAAAAACCCAACTAAAAAAAAAAAAAACAAAAAACTCGAGGAAACCATCTTGTTAGAGTTGAGTTCTTATGATCCTTAAAGTAAGGTACCTACCGTAATAGGAAACAATGACAATGCCTTTTGTTTGATTGTTTCCAATGTCTATTTAAAATATGGTCCTTCCAGGGGGCGCCTGGGTGGCTCAGTCAGTTAAGGGTCTGACTTCTGCCCAGATCATGATCTCACGGTTAGTGGGGTTTGAGGCCTGCGTGGGGCTCTGTGCTGACAGCTCAGAGCCTGGAGCCTGCTTCAGGTTCTGTGTCTCCCTCTCTCTCTGCCCCTCCCCTGTTTGTGCTTTGTCTGCCCCTCTCTCAAAAATAAATAAACATTAAATTAAAAAAAAAAAGTGCTTCCATTCCAGGGCACCTGGGTGGCTCAGTCAGTTGAGCCACTGAGTTCTGCGCAAGTAATGATCTCACACAGCTCCTGAGTTTGAGCCCCGTGGCTGTCAGCGCAGAACCTGCTTTGGATCTTCTGTTCCTTTCTCTCCTTACCCCTTCCCAGCTTGCGCTCTCTCTCTCAGAAATAAATATATCTGAAAAAAAAGTATAGTGCTTCCTGGATAATTTATATCACTGTAAGTGGGAGCAAAACTAATTTTACAATTTAAGTCTGCTTAATAGTATGGGATAAGTACAAGCCAAGCATTTTATTTGCTTAAGATTATTCAAGTGATCAGCTCTTCCAGAAAGCTCTCCTTGAGCCTTACATCTGATTTTGGTTTTCCTCCCCGGTGCTTTGACAGGTTCCTGTGCATATATATCTTTATCACAGTGCCTTCCTTACCTTACAGTACCAACCCGTCTCTTTTTTGTGTTTTTTTTTTAACGTTTATTTATTTTTGAGACAGAGAGAGAGCATGAACGGGGGAGGGTCAGAGAGAGGGAGACACAGAATCTGAAACAGGCTCCAGGCTCTGAGCAGTCAGCACAGAGCCCGACGTGGGGCTTGAACTCACGGACCTCGAGATCATGACCTGAGCCAAAGTCAGCCACTTAACCGACTGAGCCACCCAGGCGCCCCTCAACCTGTCTCTTAATGGTAGCTTTCACTTTATCCCTAAATCCTAGCACAGTAACTGACACAACATATAGTAACCACTTGGTGTGTTTGTTGAACAAGACTTGCAAAGAAGAAATAAGGGGCGCCTGGGTGGCGCAGTCGGTTGAGCGTCCGACTTCAGCCAGGTCACGATCTCGCGGTCCGTGAGTTCGAGCCCCGCGTCGGGCTCTGGGCTGATGGCTCAAAGCCTGGAGCCTGTTTCCAATTCTGTGTCTCCCTCTCTCTCTGCCCCTCCCCCGTTCATGCTCTGTCCCTCTCTGTCCCAAAAATAAATAAACGTTGAAAAAAAAAAAGAAATAAAAATTATTAATAAAGTAATTAAATGACAACAAAAACAACAGATCTGATAATATTACGATGTTTTGGGAATGCCACTTGACACTTAGTAAATACTCAACAAGTGTTAGTTCGTTCATTCAATAGATATTCGTTAGATATCTACTATATGTGAAGCACTGTTACAGGGGATAAGATACTGCAAGTTACAAGCACCTTAAGTTATAGCTGTTAGAGCGATGAACAGCACAGACCACAATGCCTGCTCTCATGGAACTTACATATTTTTGAGGGTTTTTTTTTTGTTTGTCTTAGAGAGAGAGAGAGAGCATGAGTCAGGGAGAGGCAGAGAGAGAGAGACAGAGAGAGGGAGAATTTCAAGCAGGCTCCGTGTTGATATAGCACAGAGCCCAACGCAGGGTTTGAACTCAGGAACTGTGTAATCACGACCTGAGCAAAAATCAAGAATTGGACGCTTAACCAACTGAGCCACCCAGGCACCCCTGGAATTTACATTTTAATAGAGGAGACAGACAGTAAGTAAAATAAATAGGTAAAATATGTAGTTTGTTAGATGTTTAAAAAGGCAAGAGGCAAAAGCCTTGAACATGTAGCCACTTTACCAAAGTGAATTTGTATGAGGAAAATAAACACATGAAAACACGGTCAACATCATTAGCCATTAAGAAAAAGCTAATTAAAACATGATGAGATACTATTTAAAACTTTTTTTTTTTTATTTTAGAGAGGGAATACGTGGTGAGTGGGGAAGAGGGAGAGAGGGAGAGAGAGAGAAAGAGAGAGAGGGAGGGTCTCAAGCAGGCTCCATGCTCAGTGCAGAATGGAACATGGGGCTCGTGACCTGAGATCAACCCTGGGATCATGACCTGAGCCAAAATCAAGAGTCAGACACTCAACCAACTGAGCCACCCAGGTGCCCCTAAACCATGATGAGATACTATCATATACCTATTAAGAATGGGAAAAAACAGTAACTACAGCTAAAACTCTCATTCATTGCTGGTGGGAATATATTTGGTACTTAGGAAAACAATTTACCTGTTTCTTATAAAGTTAAACACATAGTTACCATATGGTCCAATGATCCCTCTCCTAAATATTTACCTTAGGCAAATGAATCTTATGTTTACCCAAAAACCTGCACAGCAATGTTTATATCAGCTTTATTCCAGACCATTGCCAAACACAGGAGACAACCCAAAGGTCCTTCAATGGGTGTATTAACTGTGTACATTCATACTCCTCAGCATTAAAATACTATATAGTGATATTTACTTTTGCTAGTATAATATGAATACTATTTAGCAATAAAAAGGAGCTATTATATGCAGCAGCATGAATGAGTCTCAAAGACATTATGTGGCGTGAAAGAAGTCAGCCTCAAAAGATTATGTACTATGTGATTCCATTTAAATGACATTTGGGAAAAAGGCAAAGTAAAGGAATGATAGAGAACAGATCAGTGATTGCCAGGGGTTAGGGATTGGGGGGGAGAATGTGACTCACGGAATAGCACGGGGGGGGGGGGTGGATAACGGAACTGTCTGTACCCTGATCTCTCTCTTTCTTTCTCTTTCTCTCTCTCTCTCTTTCTGTCTGTGTCTGTCTCTCTCTCTCTCTCTCACACACACACACACACGTCAATTTTGCTATCTGGGTTTTTTTTTAATGTTTTATTTTATTATTTTTGAGAGAGACAGAGACAGAATGCGAGTGGGTTAGGGGCAGAGAGGGAGGGAGACACAGAATCGGAAGCAGGCTGCAGGCTCTGAGCCGTCAGCACAGAACTCGATGCAGGGCTCAAACTCACAGAGCTGTGAGATCACGACCTGAGCCAAAGTCAGATGCTCAACCGACTGAGACACCCAGGCGCCCCAAGCTATCTGTTAATTTAAAAAAGAAAAGAAAGCCTACACTTAGGGGCCTCATGGTGTTTTTTAAAAATGTCTCACAAGCACGTATTATTACCTTTTTAAACTAATAACTTAAACATATTATAAGAACTCAAGTCAATTTCTAACTACAGGATCTCCCAAATAGAGATTTTGTTTGGACCGTATTTTATTTTGTAGACAAGAATGGACTTCGCTGCTCTAAGTATGATTTCAAGTGATTGTAAAAGAGTGCTTCTAAAGGGATTTCCAGCAGTGAGTTCCCTTAAAAAGATTTAGTGTAAGTAGTTTGGCAACTCCTCAAAGAGTTAAACATAGAATTCCCATATGACCCACCGATCCCACTTTAACGTGTGTACCCTAAAGAATTGAAAACAGGTATTCAAAGAAGTACACGCACCCTCATGTTCATAGCAGCACTATTCACAATTGCCAAAAGGTGGAAACAACCTAAATGTCCACCAGCTGATGAATGCATAAACAAAATGTTGTATATCCATGCAATGGAATTGTATCCAGCTATAAAAAAGGAATAGAGGACTGACATATACTACCATACAGATGAGGCTCAAAAACATTATGCTAAGTGAAAGAACCAGACAGATAAAGGTCACATAGTGTATGATTCCATTTACGTGAAAAATGCACAGTAGATAAATCTAGAGACAGAAGGCAGATTAGTGGGTGCCAGGGGCTGGGGGAGGGGAGACTAGGGACTGACTACTTACTGGTTACTGTGGGTCTCCTTGGGGTGATAAAAATGTTTTGGAACTAGACAGAGGTGATGGTGATCCAATATTGTGAATGTATTAAATGCCATTGAATCGTACACTTCAAGATGATTGATTTTATATTCTGTGACTTTTGCCTCAAATTTGGAAAAAGATGAAGCGTGTCCCTGTAATCTTACTCGCATTTGTAGCAGAATCTTGGTTTTTCATGGAAATTATAATGGAGAAATTAAGTTTAGTCCATTTCTGAATAGTTAGGAACTCTGAATGGGATTCAAATTAATCCGTGATATGTACTTTTTTTGAAAGTGACCCAGATACTCTAAAATGTTCAGAGGAATTAAGTATTTGCAAGAGATACGAATCAACATAATGCACTCCCTTTGCCCTTTGTAGGAGTTTTTCAATTTTACTCATATGTAAAAGGTATCTACGAATACTTAATTATACCAAGATCCTTTTTTGGATTATAGTCTCTTCGGTTGCCCTAGTGGCCCTAGCAACTTGCGAGATGCTTTGCCTGTCAAAGGACCTTTTTGTTGTGATGTTGACCTAAGGGCGGAGGAAAAAAAGAGTGAAGGGAGTGAGGCGTCAGTGGCAAAATTTGAATTTTGGCCTCCAGTGCTTCTCAAAATTTTGAAATCTCAGGTTTGATGATGGTCAATGATGCTTCCTTTAACCACCCAAGCCTCTTTTCTCAAAAATTCTTAAATACCTTGTTTTTCTTTTGAGAGCTTGTAAAAACCTGTGCATAATGCATACCAAATGACCATCCTTTAAAAACTTAAATTCCTTCACTGAAGTTCATTGTTTGTGATATTTCCCTTTTGTTGACTCTTAACCCTGATCTTGTAGATTTCAGGTAAAAGTCCTGAGCTGGATGTTCTCTGCCCTTTCCAGACTAGCTCTTACTTTTTTCCCCAGTGTTCCTCGTGCCCTGGCAGGCCAACATTCACTGATTTTGTCAATGGGCTCCCAGAACCTCTGGTTTCCCCTTAGGGTTCAACCAAAGGGAGGCACACGCAAGAGATCAGAGGGGAGGAGCAGAGGGAAGTCGGGGTGTCTATTCACCTGCCTCCTTCTCTGCAGGTTATGGGTTGACTCTGGCTGTTCTTCTACCAAAGGTCTTCGCTTCTATTGTGTGATCTTCTCCTACAGCTACAGCCACAGCCACAACTTCACTAACAGCTCTTTCTCCATGCCAGATAGTTCTCTTTTTTGCCCTTTCTGTCTTAAGGATGGTTAAAGGCTCCACACGCTTTTAATCCTCTGGTACAATACCTTCCCTTGCTGGTTTCCCTTAAACCTGCACACAGGACTGGCTACATAATTTGTGAGGCCCAGAGCAAAAATGAAAATGTAGGACCCTTTGTTTAAAAATTACTAAGAATTTCAGGGGCTCCTGGATGGCTCAGTCAGTTGAGCGTCCGACTTCTGCTCAGGTCATGATCTCAGTTTGTTGAGTTCGAGCCCCTGTGTTTCCTGCCAGGACTCATGGGTTCTTGCTCTCCCTCTTAAAATTGTGGTTCCTATAGGGGTTCTGGAAAAGTAGCTGTTATCTATACTTACATTTAAATTGCCCCGTGGTGCAATGTAAAACTTTTTAATAGATTTGCATCCCCCTAGGAAATTCAGTTAATCTCTCTCTCCCTTCCTTGCCCTCAACAGCTAACAAAGCCACCCATTTGGGAAGCATTCTGGGCCGCCACAGCCCTTGAGCACCACCCATGTACTAACACCAGAGCTGAAATGTGTGACTCCTCAGCATGACTTCTGGGCAGGGGCGGGGATTTTTAGCAGTGGTTTCCAGAGTTAGTCCCTCTTTGTTTTTTGAATTGTATTCAGAATCTACTAAATATACTAGCTTTTTTTTTTTTTTTTTTTTTTTTTTTTTCCTTCTCTTGGAACTAGGACTTAAACTGAGGACCTTCTCATAGCCTGGAACGTATTTTCTCTCTCTGGCCAGAAAGTTGCCTGAGATAGCAATCTCTTAGCATTACTACACAAACACCAGTTAGCCTCCTGTCTTGAGTAAGGTCTGCTTTGTCAACACCATCCTTAACAGACTTGGGGGTTGAAGTGACTTATGCTATCTTATTGGTTTTCAAATGGGAGCCCCATAAGCCCTTCTGTGCCATGATTTTTTGCTTTCACTGCTTGGGTTGTTACGGATTTAAGGAGGATAAAGCAATGAGCCTGAGTAACAACCTACAACCATATTGTTTCATTGCTTTAACTTCATTGCCTTCACCACTGAGCCTCCTTCAACAACTGCATTAGTTACAACCTTACATCCTTCACTCATCCCTAGAGCACACATGGTCCCTTGACTTGGTCATGTTGCCTCCAGAGACTTCACCCTGCAGCCTTGGATAGAACAGAAAGCATAGTGGTATATGCTTCTCCCCTATTTATCCATACCTCCAGTTTTTCCAGCTTTTAAGAAGTTTTCCTCACCAGCTACCTTTAATATAAAGGAACATATTATCCAGAAGCGTTCCCTTCTTCAAAGAGTTACCACATATATTGTCTCATCTTTTCTCTGAAATGCAAATTTTCTCTCAAAGACGACAAACTTTTATTTCAAAACGGGGTCACATGTAAACATAATTCCAGCTGTTTGAAATCCGGAGCACGCACACATCCACACACACACACACACACACAAGACTCCTAGAACAATAAACAAATGTTCGCTGGGCCTAAAACATTTTATTTGGTTATGAGTTGGATACATTTCCATTTCTATTGAGCTCTGATCTGTTCTTGAGATAGGCAACTAAGCATTGTGGCCTCAGATATGATCCTTTTCTTGTGGAAGCCAATAGCATTCCCTAGACTTTCAGTCTGGACAGTGGAAGGGGCAGGAGAGGTCTTGCACCGAAACTGCAAAGGAGAGAACTTAGATCCACAGTTCCGCGCAGGGTAACAGAACTGGTAAGTAGGGAGTTGAGGATTTTGCCTAGTGCATCTGATTCCTAATCCATTCAATTTTGAAGTGGCTCTGTGCAGATGTATATTTTAGGGGAAAATCTACCCCCAATTTAAATTTGCCTGTTCCTTTGTTACCCATTCCTCTGCCCATTTACCTTCCCATCCATTGTCTTCTGTATGGTTGAATGGGTCCTGAACAATTACTTGTTCACCTCGCCCTCTGCAGTGTTCATTCCATTCCATCATCCTATCCCCCCCCCCCCCAGCTTACCTCCCAAAGGCAGGTAAGACCGGTCCCGAATGTCTCACAGTACTAAAATTGCCATTTTGCATGTACTATACTCCAAGCCGGTACTGTATTTCCATAGCTTAGAAAATTTTATAATTATTAACAATTCATAGTAATTGACTATGTCTGATAATCTTAAATTTTTAATGTTTTAGAAGACAATGATTTCACTTTTAAATTTATTTCAAATCGATTTGAAGTATTTCAAGCATTCAACAGAAGTAGGGGAAACAGTATAATAAAGAGCTTCAACAATTATCCATATTTCACTAATTTTGTTTTATTTATCCCCTCTTTTTGGGGTGAGGGGGTATTTGAAAATAAGTCCTCAACTTACACTCACCCCAAATCCTTCATTATGCATCTCTAATAGATAAGAACTAAAGGAGAAACATAACCACATTGCCATTATCACATCTATAATATCTATTTCATATATCTGTAATACCTACATATATCATATCACCTTGATAATCTCTTAACATTTATATCAAGTCCACATTTTAATTCCCCATCTCAACAATGTCTTTTTAACTACTGGTTTATTCATATCAGAGCCACACAAGATCTAAACACTGCATTTGGTTTACTAGGCATTTTAAAAGCCATTATCTACACGCATTTGATCTTCACATTAAACCGATGAAACACGTTTGTTTCTGGTTCACAGATGGGTGAACTGGGGCTCAGAGAGGTTAAGAAACCTCCTCGAGGGGCGCCTGGGTGGCTCAGTCAGTTGAGCGTCTGACTTCGGCTCAGGTCATGATCTTGCAGTCCGTGAGTTCGAGCCTCGAGTCAGGCTCTGTGCTGACCACTCAGAGCCTGGAGCCTGTTTCAGATTCTGTGTCTCCCTCTCTCTCTGACCCTCCCCCGTTCATGCTCTGTCTCTCTCTGTCTCAAAAATAAATAAACGTCAAAAAAAAAAAAAAAAAAAAAAAAAAAAAAGAAACCTCCTCGAGGTCTCATTGCTGATAGAGCCAGACCCAAAATTTGAATTAAGGGCTGACAAAGGACAAAGTCCAAAAAAGAGTCCATTCCACTCCTTCCCTTTCAGGCTACCAGAACTTTTCCTGTGCTGCAGAGAGGCAAGAGACCTAGTGGTTAGGAGAGAGGGTTTGGGCTAGGCTGGCCTGGCTGAGAATTGGAGCAGGTTATGTAATCTGAACCTCCATTTCTGTCTGCATTTGTAAAGTAAGGATAATGACGGTTTGGGGCTGATTAAATAGGCTTGTGCATGTCTAGTACTTAGCACAGCACTTGGCACACAGAAAGCCCTCAGTAAACCTCAGTGATTATTATTAGTGTACAGGAGGAGAAAGAACCACAGAGTGTTTGTTTTTTGTTGGTAGCTCAGGAAACGTAGTTCATCACTATTAACACAAATTGTTTAGGATTGAAGTTGAAGTGGGGGGTTGGCGTAGGATGGGAGTGGGGTAGCCATTCTGCCTGGATTGGAGAAGGGAGCCCTGGACAGAAAGACTTAAATAGGCATCAAAAGAGTTCTCTGAAGGCCTCAGCTGGAAAACAGTTAAACATGTCTTCTGAAGGCTAACACTAGCTACCTCCACAGAGGGAAAAACAGTGGGTGTCAGACAGGGTGGGAGGGAGACTTCTCAATGTTTATTTGAATTTGGAACCATGTGAATGCATTAAAAAACAATCTCTTATTGTAGGGGTAAACACGGAGAATGGTAAGACTAGGATCTGATGAGAATAAGAATGCGCTCACATTTTTTTTGCGGCCCTAGGAGGCCTTAGGTCATACAAGGCGGGCTTTGCACCAGGATTAGGACTATTTCAGCCTGACTCTGATTTCAAAGATCCAAGGTGATATTTTAATTTTAGTTATCCTCCCTCAGATACTCACTCTAAGAGTCCAGGACCACAGTTTACAGATTTGGGGTTATCCACCCTGTGGATTGTCTTCAAGCATATGCATTGTTGTGGGTTGAGCCTATTGGCTAAATAACGTCTTTGCATGTGTCATCCGTGCATCTAGCAGTGTTTTCGAGTTCCTTGAGCCATAGATTATTTTTGATGGTTAAATAAGTGGAAGATTCTGGGAACCTGATTTTCTAGACTCCTTGGGAAGAGGCACATAATCCCACCCATAATCAAGAACTTGTCTAGCCATTGTTCTAAGGCCTTTACATATATTAACTCATTTAAAACTCACAGCACTACACTGTAGACACCATTATCCCAATGCTACAGGCAAAGAAACGGAATCAAATGAAGTTAAGTAACTTGTTCAAGGTCAGAGCCTGCTGGACTAACCATGAGGCAATACTACCTCTCTGTTGGTAGTGGCCAAAGCATGCAGGGGTCTTTGAAGGTGACTCAAGCATGGCTGGTTGTGTAGCAGCAATTCTTTGGGTCCCAAATTCCAAACCCTTCCTTTTCTGCATCTTCTGGTTTAGGAGCAGGAAAGGCCAGAGTGTGAATTTCTGACCCTGGGCAATTAATTTACTTACTCTCTCTTAGCTTCAGGTTTGTCTGGGGGGGGGGGGGGGGGGCGGAGGTGGGAAGGACAGGGGAGTTTTAGTTGGAAAGACCTCTCCTTGCATTACATGTATGGGTGTGTGCTGGGGTTGGGGTGTCGAGGTGCGCTGCTTTTTCCAGGTCTCTTAAGGTTAACAGGTAATGTTTGGAGGTTCTGTCCCAGTTAACTCCGTCCAAGATGTCAGGCCCCCAGGCAGTGATGGCGTTCAAGCTTAGCTATTCTTCCTCCACTAGGAAAAGGGCTGTCACTGGGGCCAGCTCCGGCTGCAGCTGGGCTGGAGGGAGAGGGAGGGGTGTCCTAGGGAGCGTCTTTCTCCCTTGAGGGTGTTAGAGATGAGACTGTGTGCTCAACAAGGCTTCTTGGAGGTAGTGACAGTGCAGTGGAGTCCTAAAGGTCTAGCAGGAGTTAGTAATAAGCGATGGAGGGGTAAGGGTTAGAAATCGCCCCCCCTCCCCCGCCCCAGGCAGAACAAAGAAGCACCACCCGGCTTACAGTACAGAGGAGGGGCTGGGAGAGTGGAGAGGTCCGTAGAGGCGAAATCATGCAGGGGCTTCAGAGCTTGCCTTTATTCTAAGAGCAATTGGGAAGGTTTTGAAGGAGTGTAGATAGGAGTTTTAGAGACTCCTCTGGCCGCTAGAGAATGGGTGGGAGGGGAGAAGCAGGCTATCACAGAAAACAGTCGGGTTGGTTGTAAGAGACCGAGGACCGAAGTAAGGGCGGGGGGGGGGGTGTGCGTGGGTGGGGAACAGCGACCGAGCATCTGAAGCCTTTCTCCGTCCCCGCGACACTGCGCTGTCCGTCAGCTTTCTTTGCTTCTATGGAAGGACCCCATAAAGGAGGGCTGGGCATCGGCCCAAAGCTTATGGAGTGAAATAGCCCAGAGCCCCCTCTTCTTGCGGGGGTTCTCTGGTCCAGGAGCCTCAGAACTGGTAGGGTTAGGCGGGAGAGCTTACCATTGCTAAAGAACCGTTACCCCTGAAAATACACACAAACCTCGGCCGCTTTTGGCAGCAGCCTCCTCCGCCCATGACCTCATGCTTTAAGCTCCCATATAGCCTTCCCCCGCCCTGTCCCCACCCAGCGCCCGAGTGGGGGTGGGGGGGTGGGGGACAGTGGTGAAGGTCCGGGTAGCGGGAGCACCTTAGTTATGCTGCGCGAGATTTTAAGGGGAAGGGACGCAACAATTTCCCCACACTGAAAAAAAGCATGGTTTAACTTTCCCTTGAGCAAAAACTACTCTCTTGTGTTGTGGGCCCTTCAAGAGACAGATGTCTCAGACCCGACTCGAGGTGGTCTGTTTAGGCGGCCACCTTTGGTTCACGTTCCCTCGGACCGGGAGAGAAGCCTGGAAACGCTGGGGTCCCGCGCCGGACCGACGGGCGGCCGAGCCTTTGCGGGACCCGGGGGCCGTCCCGCTCTCGCCCCCCCTGGCGCCGCCGAGGTTTGAACCCTAGGCTCGCCTTTCAGCCCGCGCCCTGCCCCCTGCTCGCAGCTGCTCTCGGTTTGGGTGCAGCGGTTTCCCCCGCAGAGGAGGAGGAGGAGACAGCGCGAGGAGCGACTCCCGGCTCGGGTTTCCGCACCAATGCCGAGCAGCCCCGGGCGGCCCCCGGCGGCCGTCCCTCCTCCCCGGCACCACGTTCCACAGTCATGGCGCGCGAGGAGGGGCGAGCGCGCGCCGCCGCGGCACCCGCGCCCCCTCCCCTCCCCTCTCGGCCCCGGCTCCTCTCCTAGGCAACCTCCCTCCCCGGCCTGCAGCGCCGCGGAGATGGAGACCCCTCCCCAGAGAGCTGCGTTTCCAGCGCCGTCTGCAGCACCCCCTCCCCGCCCCCATCGGGGCGGAGGGATGGAGCCGCGCGCTTCGCGAACCTCCAGCCCCTTCCCGGGAGCCCCAGCCCCTCTCCCAGCCCCGCCGAGCCTGGGTGTAGTGGGGGTCGGCACGGGCCCTCTCCCCGCACTCCACCTAAACCTTAGCATCTTTGCAACCCCTTAAAAAATTAAGTGAACCCTCCCCCCCCCCAACCCCCGTCGTTAAATTGCAAAGCGCGTTACAATAACCGGGACGGCTACGCAGGAAGCAATCCTGCACTGGTCCGGGTCTAAGGCGGCAGCTTCCCGGCCACGCCGCCTTCTCCCGGGCCTCGATTTTCCGGTCACGCCGGAGAGTCCGCCACACCCCGGGGCTGACAGGTCCCGCGCGGGGCCGCAACTCGGTCCGCGTCCCCCGCCCCATCCTCGCCCAGCGTCTCGCCAGCCTACAAAAGGTGCAACCTCACGCAAATGCAGAGCACACAAATAAGGTCGGCTGCGCATCGCCGGGGAGGTTGCGAACAATGCGCCAAGCTGCCCGCGCCCGCCGAAGCGCGGCGCCCGGAGGGACAGGGGGCGCGGGTGGGGGCCGCGGCGGAGGACCCGCCGGCCGCGGCGCTGGACACCTTACTTCCTGCTTCCCCGCCCGCGGCCAGACCCAGCTCTGCGGAGGGATATCTCTCCCCTCCTCTGTCCCTCTCTCCCTTCCCCCGCCCTCCCCCTTTTTGCTTCTGCTCCCCCCCCCCACCCCGCCTTTCTCCTTTAGCAAGAAAATAATTTGACAGTCGATTTGCTGACAGGGGAGGAATTTGCATCCTGGATTAAAAAAAAAAAAAAGGCCGAGAGGAGCTTGGGAACGGTTGCTAGGGGTGGGTAATGGGTGAAAAAAGGGGGGCGCCGGGGAGCGGATAAGGAAGGTTAAGGGAGGGGGCGAGGGTGGGGAGCAATGCAAAAGGTAAGGCCAGGTTACCGCGGCTCGGCCCCGAGTGGGCTGCGGCCGGGGGAGGGGCGAGAGATACATATGTATTTCTGTCTCCCTAGCACACCCCCTTCCCTCTAAGCGATGGCTGAGAGGCGGTGCATGCAGATGGGGAGTAAGTTTCCTGAAGGGGAGGGTGGATGCACGCGCGCGGCCCCGCGCTGCAAATTTCCACCGGGGAGGGAGAGTGGCTGGATGCGGAGAGTTTGGAGTTGCTTGCCGCGGAGGGCTGGAAGGGGAGCAGGGCCGGGAAAGGGGGCTGGCGGGCGCTATATCTGGGAGTAAGTTTCCAGGATCAGGAGAGCCTGCACGCTTGCACGCTAGTAAGTTTCTGGTTGGGGAGGGCGCGTGGGGAGGAGGAGAGGGAGGGGTGCATGTATATAGAAGGGGGGAGGGGGGAGCAGATTTCCTGCGGGGAGGCTGAATGCATATGGAGAGTAGATTTCCTGAAGGGAGGGTGGAGGCGTAGACGGACCGAGTAAGTTTCTTGCTGGGGTGGTGGCGGAGGTGGTGGGTTGGTGCTTTGGAAACCCGGAGCTTCCTCCCCGGGGTGAGGGAGCATGCTGTTGGGGGTGGGGTGGGGGCGGCGCAGGGCCCTGTTCCCTGCTGGGGAAGGGGCTTGCATCTGGGGAGTATGTTTCCTGGCGGAGCGATATTTGTTTACAGGCTGAGGGCAGTACTGTAAGTGAGTAGCGCTTCGAGAAGGCGGCTCTGACATAAATTAATATTGAAATTACTCCATCAGCTCTGCTCGCCCCCCATCTCATCCCCCAAGCGGAGTCTGGTCTTGTCGGATTGCCCATGCACTTGTTGCAGAAACAGCCAAGGTAGGCAAGAAGCTTATTAAGTTTCATTTAAAAAAATTAGTTGGGGGATGCTCCGTGAGAAGACGGGGGAAGGGAGGGAAAAGTCTCCCTCCCCCCCCCCCCCCCCCCACTTCTTTACTTTCAGTATGTTAGCAGGGCCTTCTTTCTGCTTCCCTTCTTCACTCTTCCCTCTGCGGGCTGTCCAGCATCCCAGCCAAGGGGGAGGGCTGAGGTGGGCGTTATAATTGGCAGCCCCCGCTTAAAGGGTGGTGGTGGTGGGGCTCGCAGTTGGAGGTTGTGATGTTATAAAGCCTTCATTCTTCCAGCCAAGAAACCGCAGGACCCTAGGGATGTGCCTTTGGGGGTTTTTGACATGATGCATATATGTATGTATATGCGCTTGTAGGCTCTTTGGGGGCTGGGTACTCCCCCAACTTACAGTGGCCACCAGGACGAAAGAAATGTGTAAAGGGGTAGACTTGCCCCTTCACTCCCTAACTTCAGTTTGGGAGACTGGGAAGTTACTCCTGGTGGGGCTGAAGAAATAGATATTTAAGAACAACACAAAACCACGTATTCACTGGCGGAGGCCAAGAGCACCTGGCGGGCAGCGTCCAGCATTGGGCTGGATGGAGCATGTGCGCCTGCCATCCTTAGGTTAAAGAAAATGACTTCTGGTACCTCCGTGTGCCTTGGACTCGTCTGTTAGAGCCAGCTTGTGGAAACTCTTCCCCAGACTAGACACGGCTTTGGCAAGTGAAGTGTTGAAGCGGGGTTGCTAACAGCCTGGCCTGGGCTGTCTTGTGAAGTACATGGATGGAGGTGATGCTTAGGAATGATGGATCCAGGGATGGCCGAAGAGTTTTTTCAAAAATGCCTCCCAAAAGCCGGCTGGGTTCACTTTTTAGCAGGCCATGGAGGAGAGCTTTGAGAAAGGAGTTTTAAGTTGTCTCAGTTGGTACCGACCTTCTGCATCATTTACCGTTTCAAGAAAGCAATCTGGTGATGGAAAATGTGGTTTTTTGATGCCCACTGTAAGACTAACAGGCACTATTCTGCGCTTAACCAGTTAACCATCAGTCTTGGCTTCTCCTTGCTTCTCTTTTCCTGATTTTCAGCTTGCTGGTTTCTGCAGAGAAGTTGAGGGTTTTGGCTGTCAGGTACCTTGATTATGCTGGGAATTTTCACTTCGCCAGGATAATTTTAGCACCAGGGATTCAAACCCAGGCATGTTTAGTAGGGTCAGGGAGTAAATGCTAGGTGTGTGGTTGACTAAAGTTGGTTAAGCTTTGTGCGGTTCTGTAGACAGGCTCAATTGTAGCAGGGGAAAAAGTGAGTTTAAAAAAAAAAAATTCCTCTCCGTGTTACTGATGTCCTGGACAGTGCTTTTCTTCTTTCCTTCTCGTCATCCGATTTCCAGATTGAGAATTTGATTTTTGGCAGCTTGAGAGCTGAGTTCGTTGGGAATTAGATATTATTGCCACTTACCAAATATTCCTAACTGGGCATTAGTTGAACAAATTTGCTGTTAGTTTTCTCTGCTGAAAATCTTAGCCGGAATGGTGTATATGCTGGAAGGGTAAACAAAATCTTTATGTGTATTTATCCCAGGGTAGTAGAATTATTTACATGCCTACCCTTGAAGCCTAGAGCACTCATTCAGGTTCCCCCCCCCCCCCACGTTTATGAGATTTATTTTATTGTCTTGCTTTGGCCATTAATCAAGTCTCAGTAGCTTTTTTTCCCCTCTTTTGCTGAGAATGTTCTCCTGGTAATAAAGGTTTGAAGGCCCATGAATCATAATTCATTCTTTTTAAAATATTGTGGTGATTGTCACGATTTGATTTATAGGAATTGATACTGGGAGTGACACGCCTCTTTGGGCCCCGCCCTTTTAGGCATGTCCATTTTCGCCAAAGGATTGTTTAGAAGCCAGCTTGACATCTCAAAAAAAAAAAAAAAACCAAAACAAAAAAACACCCAACATTTCCCTTCTGCTTTATGGGCATTGAGAATATTAATTTTGCAGGTTCCATAGTGAACATGGGTCTTTTCACAGCTTGGTAAGCAGGCTTCCACATAGCAGGCATGTGTTAATATCACATAGCATTTATGTGAGCTTGCTGTGAAAACAGTTGTTCTATGAACTGTGTGGAAAGTACTCAGTTTTGCCTCCTTTAACTCGCTTGGGCCTGTGGTTTTTATTGAGGTAAGAGCTTTCATTGTAAAAGAGGGGGCTGCTGCTTATATAATAAAATGTGTGGCCACAGAAACAAAGCTTATTTAGACGATTCTTTTTCTCCTCCTTTGATAGTTGGTCAGAATGACCAAAAGCATTGATTTTTTTGGGGAAGTATAAGGGTTCTCCTTCAAGTTGATTAATCAGAAAGTGTTAAAATTGTCTTGCATTCGGTAGTTGGCCCAGTTTACAATATTTGTAAAGTGACGAAGAACTTTTCAGGTGGGGGGGGGGGGAATGTCACTATAAAGAAAAGTGGGGAGGGTATCAGTTTCTAGCCATTTCTGGGTTTCAGACTTTTTGTCTTAAAAATGCAGATTCTGTCCATGAGTTTCTTCCATCTCTGAAATTTCTGTGACTTGGATCTTGTGGAGAGAGGTCTCAAGAGGTCTCGACAGGCTCTTCCTGGGCCAACGGCCAAATTGCTTCACGGACTAGGACGAGTTGATTAACTTCTGTTTTTGTCTTCTCATGGAGAGAGTGGATTTGTACCTTGGCATTCCAAAAAGGACTCTTGAGTAGCCTGGTAATTTTGACCACCAAACACAAGGAAATACTTTCACGAAAGTCTGCCACTGTCTTCAGAAAAAAAAAAGTGCACGGTTGTTTCCCAATTATATGTGCTAATAGAGCGTGGGGCACATAATCCCAGGCACCCAAAATAATTTCAGTTAATCTTGGAAGTTTCCCCTCCAGCCAGCTGGTTTACCTGTCTAATTATGCTTGGTCAAGTCCAAGGTTAATTGAACTGTTATTCCCAGGCCACAGGAGGAGGTAGGCTTGGGAAGAGTGGGACACCAGGAAGCTGAGTGTGGCTTTATCCACTTTCTGTGGAGAATTCACATGTGGGTAATTGGGATTTGGTCATATGTTTGTGATAGAGTTCATGATGATGATATTGTAATACTGTCATTTCTAGGATATTCTGTATTTCACCATGGGCATTTTTTGGGGTGGGGGGGAAAGCTCTTGATGTTTTTACTGACTTTGAACATTGACATGAAAAGTGAGGATCCAGACACGTGGCTCAGACCCCAGGCAGTACAAATGGATGCTGGTTCTCTAAAAGCCATTGAATTCAGCTCATTTTATTTATGACCTCATAAAACTGTGTGATTTAGGGAGAAGGGAGGATTAGAATCAGCTGGGATCTTGTGGATTAATAATATTTCTGAATTTGCATGTTGGAGGGGAACCAGAGAAATAAAGGGGAAAGTAAAACATAGTTGATTTTTTTTGTGGGGAGAGGGCGACAAGAGTAGCTGACAAGAGTGGTTATTGGCATAAGCTTGTCAATGAAGATGCTGTGGCATTTTAAGGAATAGTACGGTCCTGGTAACAGAAGTGTGATCCCCGTGGCTCTCTTAATAAATCTTTTCATCTGGGTTAAAGAAAATGCATAACAAAAAGACCTTGTGATTTTTTTTTTTTAAAAGAATTTCTAAGTACTTATGGTATCTGCTTGTAAGGTCGTCTGGTTAATCTGGGTTTGCTGAGGAAAAGGATGCTTTTTGTTTTTTCCTCCTCGAAGACAACAAGCTGGGGATGGGTGGGTATGGCCAGCTATTGGGCTCTTGGTGCAGTGACACTAAAAAAAATTTTTTTTTTTTTTTGATGGAGAGGAAGGGGAAAAAGAACCTGTGGGCCTAAATGGCAGTGATAACTCTGGGCTTCTAGAAGATAACAATTATTTATTTTCATGCCGTAACCGGATTTAGTTTAGTACATTCAGCAGCTACTTACTGAGCACGTCCTATGTGCTAGGCACTGGCTTAAGGTTCTGGGAATAGGTTGATAATTAAAACAGACGTCATCAACTCCCTCTTCCCTTCCCCCACCCCCACCCCTAGCTTACAGCCCAGAGGGGGTGGCAGACGTGTACAGAAATATATATTGCAAAATGTGATAAGTGCTTTGATGAAATCCCAGGGAACAGTGACCTGGACTTACTCAGCTAAAGTAGCCTAGAACAGGCACTCTTAGGTTTGTCAGAGAGCACCAGGTGGTGGGGAGCCTATGTGGAAGGATTTTGGTTTTGGAGGGGGGAGGGGAACTAAAAAGAGGCACAGGCAGACAAGGGGGATGGAGAGAAGGCAGCGTGAGGCGAATGTGCGGGACTCTGGAGGCCTTGAGAAGGTTGGGTTTCATTTGAAGTGTAGTGGGAAACCACTGAAAGTTTCCAGTGGGAAGTGACACCCTCAAGTCTTGATAAAGGGGCTTGCTGTGGTGGAGGGGGCAGGTGTAGGGTCGGAGAGCTGGCCAGGTGAGGAGGAGGAGGAGGTGACAGGGAGTGGAGGGAGAAGGTGGGTGGAGATACACTTTGTAGGTAGAATGGGCAGGATGGGCAGGGTTGCTGGTGGGTTTGATGGTGGCTGGGGAGGAGGAATCCAGGATGGCTCTGGGGGGGTTCTGGCTTGAGCGTTTGGGTAGATGGGTGGTGCTGTTTGCCCAGATTGGGAACGGGAGGGGAATGGAATCAAGCTATTTCCGTTTGGGCCCTGCTAAGTTTGAAATGCCTGTTAAACTCAAGGTGGAGATGACAGGCCGGCAGTCTGACAGTGGTGTCCAGCACCAAAGGAGTGGCCAGGCGAGAGATAAAAATGTGGAAGCCATCAGCCAGGGGGTGGTATTTAATTTCAGGGGACTGGGTGAGATGTCCTAAGAAACCTAGAGAGAGAGAGAAGGAAAGGCTGTGTGTGTGTGTGTGTGTGTGTGTGTGTGTGTGTGTGTGTTTGTTGGGGAAGGGGTGGTGGTTGAATGTTTCATGAGGTTAATAAGGCCAGAAAAGTCACCCCTGGATTTGGCAAAATGGAAGCCACCGGGGACTTTTCAAAGAATAGCCTCAGTGGAATGCAGGGGATGGGGGGTGGGGAGCAAGGTTGGAGGGGGTGGGCAGGGCACTAGGAGGTAAGGAACTGGTCAGCACGTGTAGACAATTTTTTGGCAAAGGTTGATGGTGAAAGGGGGGCAGAGAAATGGAGTGGGGGCTGGAAGGACGTGTGCATAACGGGAAGCGGTTTTTCGGGTGCCGGTGTTACAAATTTTGAGCTAATGGGAGAGATCCTGGAGAGGGGGGTGATTGATGAGAGCAATGGGTGAGGTCAGGACAGCTGACGAGAGCCCTTGAGAAGGTTTCAGGAAGATTTGGCCTTTCCCTGGGGGGAGGAGGGTGGGGGGAGGGCCTTCCATCCTGACCAGAGGGATAAGACAGGTGCAGGTGAGCAGGAGGTGAGGGAGCTGTACTCCGTCTTGGGGTGCTCTGGGCTGAGGCTGCGCCCTCCTTGGGAAGGGGTCTGGACTCAGGACTTGACACCAGCCAGAGACTTTGAAGGGTTAAGACTGCATCAGAAAATTGTACTGCATATTTCTCAACATTTGACTGCATTACTGAGCAGTACAGAGGCAAGCGCGGATTCTTTCGCTTGGGGAAGAGTCTTCAGTGAAAGTAATTTGGGCCTCACGTAAGATTTATTTGAAAACTATCATTGGAAAAAGACATCTGTGATTTTCAGCCCTGTTCAAAAGTTGGTGGGCACTGTCTCATATGTTTTGAGCAAGAAGCTCCAAGAAAGAAAAAAAAAAAAAAGAGGCCTCTCCTTCAGGCTGCCTTTCACAAAAATATGCCACAGACAGCCAGCCCGGGTGGTCCCCAACCGTGGTGTCTGCATGGGAGGTGGGTGGGCAAGGAGGGACTCAGAAGACCTGGGTTGGGGTCTTCTGGTTCAGCACCGTCCTGTGGCTCTGGACAAGGCAGCCTCTGGGGCTGTCTCAGCATCTGTAAAAAGAGGGTGACCCCGTGTGCCACCTCTCCTCTCAGGAGTTGCAAGGATGCAGCCAGACAATGTATGGAAAGTGCTAAGTAAACTGTAAGAGGCCTCCTCCCGTAGGAAGACAGCAGCGAGGTGAATTGGTCTTCGGTCAGATCTCCTTTTCAGATAAAAAAAAACTGACAACTGGGAGGGACAGAGACAGAGGGAGAGAGAAGATCCCAAGCAGGCTCTGCACTGACAGCCGAGAGCCCGACGTGGGGCTCGAACTCACAGAACCGTGAGATCATGACCTGAGCCGAAACCAAGAATCTGTCGCTTAACTGACTGAGCCACCCAGGTGGCCCCAGTCATTTCCAGTTTTTAAAAAATATTTCGTGCTTTTCGCGTAATCAGACCTCTGGCCTCTGAGCCCCGGAGGGTGATGCTTTATTTATTTATTTATTTATTTATTTATTTATTTATTTATTTATTTTTGAATTGCTTCGTATTATGGAAAAACGTGAAACGTAACAAAAGCAGACAGACTAGGGTAATGGAGCAGTTACTGAGGGGTTTGCTCACCTGTGGATAATGGGACTTCTTGTATTTGTATAACAAATACAACTTGTCAGTTTTGAGAGATCAGTGGAACTGATATCAATTTGGTTTCATAGAGAGGGGGATATAATCAACGAAAAATCAGAGAGAGAGGAAATGGATGCCATCGTTGAAATGACTAGTGTTTACCCAGCTTTTTATTGGTCCAAAGCCTCTTCGGCGTGTCTTAGTTTATCTGACAACAGAAACATCAGCCATCGGAGGTGGATACTCTCATTTTGCAGCCGAAGAAAGTGAGGCTCAAGAAGCAGGATTGAAAAAATACAAATAAGTGATTAACCCAGAATCACATGTCCAGCTAGCATCCAAAGCCCCGTTTTAATGCTAGAATTTGAATGGTCTCCAAATATTGTGCACCTTCAAATAGATATTGCTATGAAGTATTAAATAAGAGTATGGTACAGAATATATGCAGAGGACTGTGGACACCAAGATCACCTGGGAATTTCGGGCTTATAAGTCCCAGTGACCTTAGTTGGAAACACTCAGATGATTTAAGCATGTTTTGGGCATTACGTTTTTTAGAGCTCAAATCGTCTGGCTCATTCTGGAGCACACAGCTTTAAGGCTGCCTCATAATTAAAGCCAAAACTTGACTTTAACAAATTGCATGGCTGTTCTCCATCAGCCTCCTACCCTTAGCCCTGTCCTTCCTGCGGGGCCCCTCAGTGGAGGAACCTGGACAATCGGTATTCGTTTCTAGATAGCCTGGCCTCCATTTCCAGGCTCCAGCTTTGGACACACTGGGCTCTGAGCAGGTTGCGATCTCAGAGAGCTTCCTGAGGGCCCCTGGTCATCACAGAAGCTACGCTGAGGGCCTCTCCTTGTCTTGGGAAACCACCTTCAATCTAACTTATTTGAAAGATGTTTTAAAAAAGACAAGAAAAAAAGTTGGGAGTTGATGCCCAAAGAGTTTTAATAGGGGTGTCTTTTGAGCTCCCTCTGATGTTCTCACAATGGGAGACATCAAACTCCCTTAAAATTCAACTCAAGGATACCCGTAATGAGGCTGATTATCAAGTACTGGGGCTTGTTCACTTTTCTTTTTTAATTGGGTGAGCACAAGTGAGCCGAGGGGGTTTTCTGGGGAGCCACAGTAGGTAAGGAGGTTTAGAGGCCTCTCTCCTTTGGGAGTCTCAGCTTCTTTAGAAACCAGTATGGAATTCAAACAATTTCACTATGCGTATGCGCATTCCTTAACTCTTCCTTGAGGGCCCTGTGTGCCTGGTCCCGGGCCAGGGCTGTGGGCTGGGCTAGAGAGGGGACTCACTTGGGCTGCCTCAGCCCTTGCTATTGTCATACTTACCACCAGGTGTCTTTCACCCCTTCTACGCTGCCTTGGGGAGGGCAGAACTGGGTCATCACTCATTTTTTGTACCCCCAGCACCTGGCACAGAGGCTGGCACCAGTTAATGCAGTATACATGCTTATGTATTTAAGAATCAACCGGGTTTTTTTGGTTTTTCTTTTACTTCTGGTTCCCTCCTCCCCCCAGGTCCCCCATTGGTTCTTATTGGAGGGAGAAATCCAGGCCTCTCTGCCCGCCAGGGTCAACCCTTGCAGCCACTGAAGGAGACCGGGCTAGAGAATGTTTCCTCCCCCCGCCCCTTGCCTCTCGTGGCCTGGCAGCCTTTAGCTGGGGTGGTTTAACTGAGCTCTCAAATTCAAGTGCAGCCCCATCCCCCATCCTTTTTAATAAGTGACATTTTGTTAAATCAGTTATTCGAGGCCTTATCTATATTTCTGTCTGTGCTGCCTTAGTCAAAATAGGAAAGAGAGCGAATATTAGATTTCTTTACCCGCCCCCCCTCCCTCCCAGTTGGAGCAACTCTACGTAAGATTTCTGATGGGGCGGGGGTGATGTGTCCTTGAAGAAGTAAATGCTGCGTGCAGAAAAAATGTGGAGGGCTTTGACTTGTAGCGAATGCTGTTTTTCAGCAGCTGTGATTTTTCCATTTTTCTTTTTCTTTCTGTTTTGATTAGCGGAACTCATTGTGCTCCAGGGTTGGGATTGCGTTGGGGGAGGGCGCGGAGGGAACAACATTTACTGGGAGAGCCGGAGTTGGGGAGGAGGAAGGAGAGAAGGGATTTATTGAAAATATATGTCTACTTCTGCTATGATAAAGCGGCAGGCATGTAAAAATGCAACGGGGAAATCATTATTGTGGTAATGTAGGCAGAGCTCCGCTTTCTCATTAACAGAGCTTAGCTCACGTGGAGGAGGGGGCGGCCAGGCTGCTTTGAGAGTTGGGGTATTCAATAATAGCAGAAACTCAGGGGATTGTCTCCACCCCCCCCCCCCCTTGCCCACCCCCTTTGGCTGCCTTCTCCTTTCTTTCTCCCAACAGTTTGTAACCTTTTTAAAGCTGCTTGTCGGATTGCACGGTCTCCATTGTCACCCCGCCACCCCAAAACGCTGTAAGGACTGTTTAATTTTTAAAGTTGGAGGGAATGAAAATAAATTTTCTCTTGGGAACCCAAGGAGAATTTTGGCAACACACTGTGAGTCAGAGATTGGATTATATCCCTTGCATCCCGGAGAGCACCAAGAAGAGCCTATTTAGGGGCTCAGGAATTTGCATATGCTGTGGGGTATCCAAATGAGGGTTTCAAATTGCTTCAGGAGTAGTTGCTGCTGTTTATATAGAGACCTTACTGTGTGCCTGGCCCTGTGCAGATGTGTTAGTCACTTCAGCCTTATAGCAGCTGTAAGAGGCAGATGTGGTGCCCACTTTATACTTGAGGAACCTGAGTCTCGGGGAGAGGGGGGGTGCGGTTTCAGCACCTTGCTTAAGGACACACAGGTGCCGAATTGCCAAGCTGGTCTCCAGACCCAGGACTAACTCCAAAGACTGGCTAATTACCTTCCCTGTACAGACATCAGGATTCTAGGAACCTTGGAGGGGCCCCTGGGTGGCTCAGTTAAGCGTCCAATTCTTGATTTTGGCTCAGGTCATGATCCCGGGGTCATGGGATCGAGCCCCACATTGTTGGGCTCTGTGCTGAGCCAGAGTGTGGAGCCTGCTTCAGATTCTTTCTCTCTCTTCCTCTGCCCTTCTCCCCCCACCTGTGCTCTGTCACTCTCTCCCCAAATAAATAAATAAATAAATAAATAAATAAATAAATAAAATAGATTCTAGGAACCTGGACAAAATAGTGAGAGCTACCACAAGGCCTGCCGTTGACAGCTAAGGGGTAGAATGTTCAGATGTTCGTGAGAACCTTTCCCGAGCCCCTGGACAGAGCTGAGGAAAAGATCAAGGTTAGTGGCTCACATCTTTGATAGAAGAAGTGAGAGAGTGCCCTCTTCCCCATTCCTGCCAGGCTACAGTGACTGTGTCGGTGCTGACAACTTGGTCATCAAGCATTATCGAGTGCCTCCCGTGTGCCAGTGGCTGGAAATAACCAGGGCAAGTAAGAGAAGGAGTTCAGAATCTGGTAGGGACAGCTATGAGAACATATAAATCTGATACACAGTGCTGCCTGCCTAGAAAAAGACCACATTTCAGAAGTAGTAAGTGGGAGAGACTGTGTAGAGCAGCCAGGGAAGTCTTCAGAGAGAGGTGGTACATGGGTGGTCTTCAGAGAGAGGTGGTACACGGGTGGGGTTGTGTGGGTTCGCTGGGGGATTGCCAGGTAGGTAGGGGGAGGGGGAGCGACTAGCAGATAGCATGGTGAGTATAGGAAGCTACATGTAATCTGGCCTTACCCATCTCCCCTTATTTTCCATTACCTTCAGTTTAATGCTCTAGAACTGTGCTATCCAATATGGTAGCCACTAGCCATGCATGGCCGTTTAAGTGTAAGTTAATGAAAAATCAAATCAAATAAAAATTCAGTTCCACAGTTGTACTAGCCACGTGTCAAGTGCTCAATGGCCACATGTGGCTGGTGGCTACCATATTGGGAAGCGTACGTGTAGAACGTTTCCGTTAGTGCAGAAAGTTCTTTTAGGTATAGTGCTGCTCATGAACTTTGCTCTGAGGCTTCTTCATGGAAGGGTTCCTCCTTTGGCCCTTACCTGGCTCGCTCCTACTTCTCCAGAGGCCTTCCCCGAGCACTCCAGGCTGGATTGCCATCCCACTGTCTATGTGGATTGCAGTGATCCCTTTCTCTGGCTGTCTGCCCAAGGGGACTTTCAGCTTCTTAAGGGCATGAGCTAGGTCGTGTTCATCTTTGTGCCACGTGGTGTTTATCTTTGTGTCCCCAGCACCCAGCCAGGGTCTGGCACCTATGAAGTTGTCAGTGACAGTTGCAGGGGATGAGGCTGGAGAGGTAAGAAGGGATTGGGCTGAAATGGGATCGGATACCATGATATGAAGCTTAGCCTTGACCTGGTAGGCAGTAGGGGAGTCACAGAGGGTTTGGAGTGAGGAGAGGTGTGTGGGGAATAGGGACAAGTCAGATTTATGTATTAGAAAGGTCACTCAGAGAGGTATGGAGGACAAGCTGAGCCTGTAGGCCAAGAGATCAGTTAGGAAAGTATTGGAAGTACAGGAGCAGGAAGGTAAGGATATGCACTCTTAAGCTGTGCCCGTGAGTTTGAAAGAGTAGCATCGCTGTCTTGCCAAGTCAGGGTTTCCTACCATTTCTGTTTCCATTTTGGATGCTCTCATCGGTTTCTAAGGCAAATTACAGAAAGCCTTCCCTTTCACTTGTTAGCAGGTGTTAGCAGCTTGTTAGAAAATATTAGCAGGTATGAGGAAGAAAATCACAATTGCCTTTAATTCCTCCCTGTTAACATTTTAATAATTTCCTTCCAGTACTTTTTCTAGGCAGCATAGTCTGGTGATCAGTAGTTTAAGTTCTGGAGTCAGTCTGCCTGGGTTTGGATCCAGGACCCTTCACTCCATGGAAATAATGGGTCTGGGTGAGATGAAATGAGGTGATACATGTAAACATTTGGGGTGGTGCCTGGCCGTTAGTAAGTTCTCAAAAGGGTCTCTCCGTCCCTTTCTACTTGGAGGCCCCCAGCCTTGTTCTCCACTTTTGTAGATGGGTTGCCCCCTCTCCCCCATCGTGCCCTGTGCTCACCTGTTCATTTCTTTTCAGGGTACATTTTACTCTATGTGGTCCCATGTCTGAACCCTTGCAGCAAATCAGAAGCTCAGAGCACAGAGGCTGGGGTTTCAGCTTTCTGTCTTCTTTGCTCCATGACTGATTCTCCTCTGAGGACACTTTTGGGGGCTTAAATTTAAGAAGCTTGTAGAGAGTTTTGCAAAGGACTCTGGGAAGTAACTGAGATCCATGTAGGCTCTTTTGAGATGGTTAAAAGGAACCAGAATGGCAGGGTTAGAGAAGCCTAAGAGGATTATTTTCTTTAGGAAGGTGACGCATTGTGCTCTGGCCACGGTGACCTCACATGGTGCACGTTCGGGGATGGGATACATTTAAAAATATGACAGCTACCTACTAAGCGCAGATGCATGTCGTCATTTTACATGTATGACCTCACAGCAACTCCATGAGGAAGGCGTTATTATACTCATTACACAGGAGGGCACAAAGGGATGGAACCGGCTTGTTCAAGGTCTCGTGGCTAGTAAATTGCAGAGCAGGGATTCAAATCCAAGAATCCCAGATCTGTGTGACCGTACAAGTGAGTGCCTCCCATTTAGCTTTACCAGTCAGTGTGGACCGAGTTTTATTCAGAAATGTGTCTGGTATGATACAGAGGAAGGGGCACCACACCGACCCTGGGAGGGTATTCCTGGATAGCGGCGTGACGCTCAGAGCCTCATTTCCTTTATTCTCAGTACCTTTGCTTTACTGGTTGACGAGGTTTAAGAATCAAAGGAGATAAAGGATGCAAAAGTGCTACGGCAGATAATAAAGCCATATACTTCACTCTTCTGCATAATTGTTTTCTGGAAGAACGAAGCCCTGTGGTGGCTGGGTCCCAGTGCGATATCGGGGTTTTGGGCACCAAGTATGTGTGTGTCTTGCAAATCCCCCGTTATTAACTTCCAGGCACGCTTGAACCTGAACATGCTCTTGATTTGGGCGAATGGTTGGTGGCTGGGCACACGATGGATGGATCTTTGACCAGAGCTGGAGTGCTCTACATGATCATGGGAAAGTCACTTCACTTTCCTAAACCTCCCTCTTCTGAGATGGTCACATCTACTCAGATGGGTCGTTGGGAAGATTAATGGCAGAATGTGTGTATAAATCAGTGCCTTGTCAACCAGATGGCGACATGTATTTGTGCAGTGGAAGTTATGGACTCATGGTCTGTTGAGTAGACTCTTGGCCCATCCCCTTTCACGGTCATGGCTCACATTTACACAGTGTTCTCCTGCCGTTAAGACCTGGAGAAGACACGATTCAAAATTCCTCTGGAGCTAAGACTTTTCCACTGAGATTGTGCAAGTGACAAGTGAGAGTTCATAAAACTTTTTAGTTTGGATGGGAAGGCTACAAATAGTGTGTGGTGATTATAGAGAATTTGGAAAATATTAGCAGGTGTAAGGAAGAAAATCACAATTGTCTTTAATTCCTTCCTGTTAACATTTTAATAATTTCCTTCCAGTATTTTTTCCAGGCAGCATAGTCTGGTGATTAATAGTTTAAGTTCTGGAGTCAGACTGCCTGGGTTTGGATCCAAGACCCTTCACTCCATGGAAATAATGGGGCTGGGTAGGAGAATTGAAACGATACATGTAAAACATTTGGGGCTGTGCCTGGCAGTTAGTAAGTTCTTTTTTTTTTTTTTTAATTTTTTAAAATGTTTATTTATTTTTGAGAGAGAGAGAGAGAGACAGAGCATGAGCAGGGAAGGGGCAGGGAGAGAGAGACACAGAATCCAAAGCAGACTCCAGGCTCTGAGCTGTCAGCACAGAACCTGATGCGGGGCTTGAACTCACAAACCGTGAGATCATGACCTGAGTCGAAGTCGGACCCTCAACCAACTGAGCCACTCAGGTGCCCCGAGTAAGTTCTCAAAAGGCATAAGCTATGCTTTAAAAAAGCACTGAGCTGGGGCACCTGGGTGGCTCAGTCGGTTAAGCATCCACCTTCAGCTCAGGTCATGATCTCACAGTTTGTGAGTTCGAGCTCCACATCACGCTCTGTGCTGACAGCTTAGAGCCTGGAGCCTGCTTCGGACTGACTCCCTCTCTTTCTGCCCCTCCCCCACTCATGCTGTGTCTCCCAGAAATAAATTAAAAAAAAATAGTATTGAGCTAACTTTGAATGAGACTTTTTCTTACAGTTTATTTTGAGAGAGAGAGTGAGAGAGACAGCATGAGTGGGGGAGGGGCAGAGAGAGAAGGAGAAAGAGAATCCCAAGCAGAGTCTGTGCCCCTTGAGTGAGATTTAATATTCACATCTTGCTCATTAAATATTGTTTGAAATTTTTCATAGTTTTTTTAGTATATTCTCATATGGATTCTACGTTAAATATTTATGGAGTACCTACTGTGTACCAGGCACTGAGTCCCATAATTTAACTAATTCCTATTATTAGAAATTCAGCTTGAGTAACCTGGGTGGCTCAGTCATTTAAGTGTCTGACTGTTGGTTTCGGCTCAGGTCATGATCTCACAGTCCGTGAGTTTGAGCCCCTTGTTGGGCTTTTGCACTGACAGTGCAGAGCCTGCTTGGGATCCTCTCTATCTCTGTCTCTGTCTCTCTCAAATAAATAAATAAACTAAAAAAAAAAATTGGGGGCGCCTGGGTGACTCAGTCATTTAAGCATCTGACTTCAGCTCAGGTCATGGTCTCATGGGTTCGTGAGTTCAAGCCCCGCCTCGGGCTCTGTGCTGACAGCTCAGAACCTGGAGCCTGCTTCAGATTCTGTGTCTCCCCCTCTTTTTGCCCCTCCCCTGCTCACACTCTGTCTCTCTCAAAAATAAATAAACATTAAAAAAAATTAAAAAAAATTTAACGTTTATCATTTTGACTATTGTAAATAACGCTTCCGTGAACATCCTTGTTTATAAATCTTTGATCACATCTCAGATAATTTTCTTAGGATAAATTCCTGGAAAGAAGAATTACTATGTTAAAGATAGTGGGTGTTTTCAGGTTCTCAGTAATGTTTCCTAATTGTTTTTCAAAACATTTTTCATTTTTTAAAATATTTTATTGTTTCAAGAAGATTTTAAAAGTTTATTTTAGAGAGAGAGAGCGAGCAGGAAAGGGGCAGAATGAAAGGGAGGGAGGGAATCCCAAGCAGGCTCTGTGCTCAGTGCAGACCCCCACAAGGGGCTCGATCTCATCATCCTGAGATCGTGACCTGAGCTGAAATCAAGAGTCAGCAGCTCAACCAACTGAGCCACCCAGGTGCCCCAGGGGAATCCGAATTCGAACTCACAACCCTGAGAGCAAGAATTATATACTCTACCAACAGAGCCAGCCAGGTGATCTCAAGTTTATTTTGAGAGAGAGAGAGAGAGAGAGAGAGAGAGAGAGAACGCTCACCTCCGTGCATGAGTCAGGGAGGGGCAGAGAGAGGGGGAGAGAATCCCAAGCAGACTCTGTGCTGACACACATAGAGCCAACTCGGGACTCGGGACTCAAACCCACAAACCTCAAGATATGACCTGAACTGAAATCAAGAGTCAGACGCTTAGCTGACTGAGCCACCCAGTTCCCCCTCTTGAAAACATTTTTAAAGATTAATTTTCATTCATACTGCTAGTGTGTGGGAGTACCGGTCTCACTTCATCCGTTCTATTAGTATTGTTTTTCAAAAAAGGGTAATTCTTGTGTAGCATGTATTACCCTTTAAACCATATGCCACATTACTTCTCTGGGGCTCAGTTTTTTTCTTGCTATAAGGTGGAGTACAAATGTCTCTTGCATGATAACCACTATTAATTAGTTTAGCAAAATCTTTGGATTTCTGTTGCGGAAAGGCTGGGCAAACGACCTGAGTTATTATCAAAAGTACTTCTTTCCATCGAGTCAGAATTTCTTCATGCTTATCAAAAGACTTTAGGAGTGCTTTTGTCTTAGTACGCATAGAGTGTGCGAACAGTCGTTCCCTGCCCAGGGCACAGATTCTGGTTTGTACTGGCAGGTGAACAGCGTTCTCCGTATGAGTAATTGTTGCTAATAATTGACTATGGAATTATGGGGAATTATGGGCTTTTATTATTTATCTATTTATTATTTAGAGTCAAGTTAGTTAACATATAGCGTAATATTGGTTTCAGGAATAGAATTTAGTGATTCGTTACTTATGTGTGACACCCAGTGCTCATCCCAGCAAGTGGTTAATGCCCATCACCCATTTAGCCCATCCCCCCACCCATCTCCCCTCCATCAACCCTGAGGTCTTGTGATTTTAATTCTCTCTGTATATTAAACCCCACAAGACATGGACTTCAAAAGTCAATAATAATTGAGATTAATCCACTTGTTTACTCTTTTTGGTATTCTTCATTTCTTCCTGTATGACTATGCTCATGCTCCCCTCTCAGATTAATTTCCTACTTTCTGAAGAAACACTCCCTTAGTTGTGTGTGTGTGTGTGTGTGTGTGTGTGTGTGTGTGTGTGGTGAAGGATGCCTGCCTGTGTCACATTCTTTCAATTTTTGTCTGAAAATGTCTTTTTCACCTTCATATTTGGAGGATATTTTCACTGGGTATAGAATTGTAGCTTGCCTTTTTTTTAATCCTTTAAGGATAGCATGCCATTGTCTTCTAGCTTCCTTTATTTATGTTAAAAAGTTATCTGTCAGTTTTATTGTGTTTCTTTTGAAAGTAATATTTTTTTCTCTTTAGCTTTTTTTTCTAAAGATTTTATTTTTTTAAAGTAATCTCTATGCCCAATGTGGGACTTGAACTTACAACCCCAAAATCAAGAGTCACATTCTCCACCAACTTAGCCAGCCAGGTGCCCCTTTAGCTTTTTTTTTTTTTTTTTTTAGCAACTTTATTATGATGTGCATGAGTGTGGTTCTCTTTGTATGTATCCCCCATGGAGTTTGGCGTTCTAGAATTCATGGCTTGATTTTTTTTTTGTCCGTTTTAGAATATCTGGGGGGAGTTACCTTCAAATATTGCTTTAAAAATTTTTTTTAATGTTTATTTATTTTTGAGAGAGACAGAGACAGAATGTGAGTGGGTTAGGGGCAGAGAGAGAGGGAGATACAGAATCGGAAGCCGGCTCCAGGCTCTGAGCTGTTAGCACAGAGCCCGACACAGAGCTTGAACTCACGAGCGGTGAGGTGAGATCATGACTTGAGCCGAAGTCGGATGCTCAACCGACTGAGCCACCCAGGTGCCCCTTTGAATATTGCTTTTGCCCCATTATTTTCTCCTCTTCTTAGACTCTGCATAATGTTAGACTCTTTTGTGGTATCCTACATGTCCCTGAAGCTTGTTTTTGTACTTTCTGTGCTTTAATATGAGAATTTTTTTCTACTGACCTATCTTCCAGTTCACTAGTCATCTCTTTACTGTTTATTTGTCGTCAAACCCATCCAGTCAGTTCTTAATTTATTTGGTTTTGTTGTTCACAAATATCTTATTTATAAAATGGTATTTTTAAATTGTTGTTAGTGATGGTATTTTTCTCTTGGTTTGGTCGTATTTCTTGATGTTCTTGGTAATTTTTCTTCAAATACTGGGCATTTTAATTTTTAATGTTTTATTTATCTTTGAGAGAGAGCGAGTGTGTGAGTGGGGGAAGGGCAGAGAGAGAGAGGGAGACACAGAATCCGAAGCACGCTCCAGGCTCTGAGTTGTCAGCACAGAGTCCAATGTGGGGCTCGAGCTTGTTTACTGCAAGATCATGACCTGAGCCGAAGTTGGAAGCCCAACTGACTGAGCCACCCAGGCGCCCCAAATACAGGGCATCTTAAATGGAAAATGGAGTGGATCAGGATGTTGTATCAGCTTAGTTCTTTTTTTTTTTTTTAATTTTTTTTTTTAACGTTTATTTATTTTTGAGACAGAGACAGAGCATGAACGGGGGAGGGGCAGAGAGAGAGGGAGACACAGAATTGGAAGCAGGCTCCAGGCTCTGAGCCATCAGCCCAGAGCCCGACGCGGGGCTCGAACTCACGGACCGTGGGATCGTGACCTGAGCTGAAGTCGGATGCGCAACCCACTGAGCCACCCAGGCGCCCCATCAGCTTAGTTCTTTTAAGGCTGGTCTGTTTGTGGTCTGCCCTTGCTTTTAGAGCAGGTGTTTTTTAAGGTCCCTCTTCCTTGGTAGGCCCTGAAAGTCATGATTTGTTTCTCTACCACTGTGAAACTAACAAAATCTCTGCTTAGCTTTTCCAGTCTTTTAACAGCTTTAAAAAAAATTTTTTTTAACGTTTATTTATTTTTTGAGAGACAGAGACAGAGCATGAGCTGGGGAGGGGACAGAGAGAGAGGGAGAGTCACAGATTCTGAAGCAGGCTCCAGGCTCCGAGCTGTCAGCACAGAGCCCGATGTGGGGCTCGAACTCATGAACCATGAGATCATGACCTGAGCCGAAGTCGGCCGCCTAACCGACTGAGCCACCCAGGCGCTCCTTAATAGCTTTTTTCTGCCTGGATTTCTAGGGTGTAGCCCTGAACACACATGGCTTAGGTGTCAACAAATGCTTTGAGGGGAAATTGCTGCAGAGTATTGGGCTCACTTAAGAGCGGGTCACTTTTCCCTAGGATCTTGGCTCTCAAAGCCTGGATGTCTTTATAGTCTTGAACTCCAGCTTTTGACTACTTGGTACAGAGTGAAAGCTACTGCAAACTTTAACTTGCTGCTTTTTACCTCACTGTTGGTTATAGCAGGTCAGCAAATGTTCTGGGTAGAAATACCAGCTGCTGATAGACACCTCACTGAGCTTCCCTTTCTTCTAGGGACATGGTTCTTCTGTCCTAGCCGCCTTGTAGTCCCACATCTTCGAACAGTTATTATTGTTATTATTCTTATTTTGTATTTTACTTACCTTTTACAATTGTTCTTTCTATACAGGAGGGTTGACTTAATAGCAGTTATATCATGATAGTTGAAAGTGAAGCCTAGTTTTTTAATCCTTTATCATTTGACATTTTAGGTAATTTGTATGTCCTTAAAAATTCTTCATTAGGTGATTTTTAATATCTGCACATAACTTTCTGATGGCTCCTAGGATCTGCTCAACTATATTTCGGTTGTTGGATAATTAGGTCATTTACTATCATTTGCTTTTTAAAATAATGCTGCGGGGCGCCTGGGTGGCTCAGTCGGTTAAGCGGCCAACTTCAGCTCAGGTCATGATCTCGCGGTCTGTGAGTTCGAGCCCCGTGTTGGGCTCTGTGCTGACAGCTCAGAGCCTGGAGCCTGCTTCAGATTCTGTGTCTCCCTCTCTCTGACCCTCCCCCGTTCATGCTCTGTCTCTCTCTGTCTCAAAAATAAACGTTAAAAAAAAATAAATAAATAAAATAATGCTGCAATAGAGGCATGTGGGTGGCTCAGTCGGTTAAGCGTCCAACTTCAGCTCAGGCCACGATCTCGTGGTCCATGAGTTTGAGCCCTGCATGGGACTCTTTGCTGACAGCTCAGTGCCTGGAGCCTGCTTCGGATTCTGTGTCTCCCTTTCTCTCTGCCCCTCTCCACTCATGTTCTGTCTTTCTCTGTCTCTCAAAAATGAATAGATGTTAAAAATTTTTTTTAAATAGTGCTGCAGTAAATGTCTTTGTGCCAAAGCATTTTATCATATTTTATTTTATTTTTTGTTTATTAAAAATTTTTTTTAATGTTTATTTATTTTTGAGAGACAGTGAGCACAAGCCAGGAAGCCACCCAGGCACCCCAGCATTTTATTATATTTTAAAAGTATGGAATCGGAATTACCAAGAGTTGAAAATATTAATTAGTAGTGATTGTTTTCATGTATAGATCATGTACAAAAATAAACATAGACCCGTTCTCTCTCAGAGGTTTTTTGTTTTTTTTTTTTTTTAGTTTATTTGTTTCTGAGAGAGAGAGAGAAAATGCGAGCAGGGGAGGGGCAGAGAGGGAGAAAGGGAGAGAGAATCCCAAGCAGGCCTCAAACTCACAAACCATATCATGACCTGAGCTGAAATCAAGAGTTGGACACTTAACTGAGCCACCCAGGTGCCCCCCTCTCAGAAGGTTCTGAGAGAAGCTTTCCTTTATCAAAAGTGTTATTTCTTTTTTTATTAAAAAAAATTTTTTTTGGTAATGTTTATTTTTGAGAGAGAGAGAGAGAGAGAGGCAGAGCACAACCGGGGGAGAGGCAGAGAGAGAAGAAGACAGAATCTGAAGCGAGCTCCAGGCTCTGAGCTGTCAGCACAGAGCCCAACGTGGGGCTCAAGCCCACGAACCGTGAGATCATGATCTGAGCTGAAAGTGTTTTTATTTCTTTAATGGGGCGCCTGGGTGGCTCAGTCGGTTAAGCATCGGACTTCGGCTCAGGTCATGATCTCACGGTTTGTGGGTTCGAGTCCTGCGTCGGGCTCTGTGCTGACTGCTCAGAGACTGGAGGCCCTTCAGATTCTGTTCTCCCTCTCTCTGCCCCTCCCCCACTCGCATTTGTGTGTGTGTCTCTCTCTCTCTTAAAAATACTCATATAGGGATGGGGAGCCTGCTTGGGATTCTCTCTCTCCCTGTCTCTCTGCCCCACCCCCCCCCCACCCTCCCCACATACATGTTGGCTCTCTCTCAAAATAAATAAATAAACTTAAAAAATTTTATCTCTATCTGCCTTATTAAAAGACAAGTAAAAGTATTCATATAGTGCTTACCCTGCCGCAGACATTTTTTTACATGCTTTATAATACTAATTTTCATTCTCCTAAGAGCCTTAGGACACAGATACTAATAAAGCTAGTGGTTTTAAAGATGAAGAATCTGAGGCCTGAAAGGGTAGATAACTTGCCCAGGGTCACACAGATAACTTGTCCAAGGTTACACAGCCTGTCAGTGGCAGAGCTGAACCACGAGTTCCTGCTCTAGAGCCCATGCTTTTAGCTTCTAGAACCCTCTACTACCTGGAGCTGATTGTTCTAACTTATTCCTTCCTTTCTACCCATTTTAGCTTATTCCAGAGCTTCCCTGAGCCTTTTCTTAATTGGCCAGTTTTTTTTCCCCCCTCTGCAGTGTGGTTGCTGGGGGATGAGTGTGAACATGGGGGCAATGTGGGAGGAGGGGTGCCGTGGACAGAAGGTGCTGTGGGGACCGGGTCTGTGCCGTGGCAGCTCGCTTTATAGGTTGACCAGGTAGAATCGCCTGGTGGCTCACCGCGAGTCTGCTGGGGATCCCTGGTGTGGAGGTAATGATGGGGAATTCTGCTTCCGCCTCTGGTTTCTCTGGCTCGTGTTAGCTGGGCCACTGCTTTCGCAGTTTACAGAGGAAGAGTAAGGTAATCCTTTTCTTCTCTCCCTTCTTCCAGTGCCACTTAACATCGGGGTAAGGAGTAAAGAGGTGCAGGGAGGGCTCCCTGCTGATGAGAGTATCAGGGCAGCTCCAGGGCTGCAGGGATTGGAAAGATAAAGCGCTGGTGCTTTGGACCTTAGGAACTGCAGAGTGTGGATGCTGCCTGCCTCTCTCTGGAGCTTTCTCCCTCTTCCCCCTATGGCTCCTTGCCCCTCTCTGCTTGTCCTTGTGTTTTCCTGGTACCCATTCCCCTCTTTGGTCTTTCTACTCATTATCTCCCCTTTTGGGTCTCTTAGGGATTTGGGAGAGAGGTGGATGTGGGGCTGGGCTGGTTTCCTTAAGGTTGTTGGCTTTGTAAGTTGCAGTGGTTGGTTAGTCAGAGAAAGCTTTGCAGGAGAGGTGGCTTTGAGCATATTTATTAAGTGGTATCAAAGGAGATCTCTAGGAAGAATGACCAAGTGGCCGGGAATTGAAGGGGAACTTGCCCCTTCCCTGCTCACAGCCCTTCAGTGGCCACTTCCTTTGTCAGGGAAAAGCAATGTCCTTGCAGTGGTCTGGTGACACTCTGCTCCCTCCCCTACCTTGCTTATGTGACACTATCTTCTGTTCTCTTTTTCTCTCACTGTGCTCCAGCCACTCCTGGCTTCTTAGCTATTCCCTGGACATACCTGGCGTGTTCTTGCCTCAGGGCCTTTGCATAAGCTGTCCTCTATGCTTGGAATCCTCTTCCAGAACGTAGATACCATCTGCATTGTGTACTGTCTCCCCTGTCAAGTCTTTCCTGAGATTCGTCTCATGGAGGCTTTCCTCACCACTGTATTCAACACCACACCCCAAATTTCCCATCCCCTTTAACATATTTTGCCTGAATTCTCCATCCCTTTTACCTGCTCTTTTTCTTAAAAAAATTTTTTTTCACGTTTATTCATTTTTTTGAGAGATGGAGAGACAGAACATGAGCAGGGGAGGGGCAGAGAGAGAGAGGGAGAAACACAATTCAAAGCAGGCTCCAGGCTCTGAGCTGTCAGCACAGAACCTGACGTGGGGGCTCGAACCCATGAACCGTGAGATCGTGACCTGAGCTGAAGTCGGACACTTAACCGACTGAGCCACCCGGGCAGAGGGAGAGGGAAAGAGAATCTCCAGCAGGCCCCACACCCAGCATGGAGCCTGACACAGGGCTAAATCCCACGACTGTGAGATCATGACCTGAGCCGAAATCAAGAGTCAGATGCTGAAATCAAGAGTCAGACACTTAACCCTCTGAGCCCCCCACACGCCCTGAGTTTACTTGTTCTTTATTTTTACCTCCTCCCTCCTAGAATATGAGCCCCTAGAATATGTGTGTGTGTTCAGTGCAGCCCCTTAGCACCCAGCATAGCACCAGGCACATAGTAGGCACCCAGGAAATGTATATTGAATGCTGGGTCCTTCAGGGCTCTGTAGGGCCCCCAGCTCAGGAGACTTTTTATCACATCTTAGGATCTGGAAAGTCTTTGCCTGTAGGAATTTTTTTAATTAAGATTTTTATCATTGTCATCCCCTTCCCCCTTCTAGTTCATTTAAGACTGTTATGAAACAGAACTCATTATGCTTCAAAATCTGACAGAGCGAAGGCCCCAGGGAAAGCGAGAGGAGGCGGCAGTGGCGGGCATTTCCTTCCATTTTCCCCCTCCTTGGTTGTCTTGTGTGGTTGGTTCACTTTGGACGGCCTAAAGCCCACCGGGTCGAGGTGAGCAGGGGTTCCCACACCTCCCAGGGTCCAACCAACGGACGGTGTCTTGTCAGCCAGAGAAGAGAACGCTGCCTTCCTGCACCGAAGGGTTTCTCCAGTCTCCAGTCCTCACGATGGAAGGGGAAAATGTGGCAGGCTGGAGAGGCGGAGGGAGAGGAAGAAGTGAGGTGTGTTTTGTATGGTTCCGTTGGAGAAAAAAATGTCACAAGGAGAAAGTCGGAGTGTGGTCCTCTGTGGGTGTGACTTTTAGTTTTTACTTAAAATAATGAGGAGATCCTGTTCATTTGTTCAGCGGAGGTTATGACAGGCTTTGAAGGGTCCATGGGCCTGGGCTCTCGGTCACTCACTACTCATTTGGCTGCAGGAGGGACCCTACCAGGAGGCCTTGTGTGTAACCCTATGGCTCAGAGCCAGCATTTGAACTTCTCCTGGATCTGTGGGTTCCTGGGAAGTGGGAACACCTGCTGGGAATAATTAATGTGTGTGGGGGATGGGGAAGGGGCTTAGACTCCTCCCAGCATTCTTTTGGAGACATTTCCCTAAATGAATCCACACTCCAACTTTTCAGTTGGGGAGGCCATGTCCTCCCGACTTCAGCAGGCCAAGGCTTTGTTTGAGAGCCTCAACCCTGAATCCCCTTTTGACTTTTGTTTTTTCTCCTATGAACAAAGGAAGGGAGCTCAGAGAATATGGTTAGTTGACCCTTGAACAAGGGGGGTGGGGGGGGGGGGTGTTTAGGGGCAGTCGAAAATCTGTGTGTAACTTTTGACTCCCCCAAAACTTAACTCTTACAGCCTGCTGTTGTCAGGAAGCTTTACCAATAATGTAAACAGTTTACACATATTTTGAATGTTCTATGTATTGTATACTGTATTCTTAGAATAAAGTAAGCTAGAGAAAAGAAAATGTTGTGAAGAAAATCATAAAGAGAACATACATTTATAGGCCTGTACCGTATTTATCAGAAAACATCTGTGCATAAGCAGACCTGCACAGTTCAAACCTGTGTTGCTCAAGGGTTAACTGTAATGTTCTTGGATCATCATAGGGATGGGCCCGTATAACAATTATTAATAGGTTGTCAGCATGCAGTGATGTAAGTAAGATGTGGGGATCTGATAAAGGAGGCCGGGGAGAGCTTCGGCTCTGGAGACCTGGGGTTTCACCCTCTACTACCCCCTCCACCCCAATCTTGGCATTTCATCTGCTAATAAAGTAGTAACACCCACTGATGTGAGTTTCACCTCCTTTCATTTCCTTTCTCCTGTCTTCTGCACTGGGGCCATAACAAGCTTCAAAAAGCCACCAGCCGAAGTATCAGCCTCTGAATAATCAAGTCTGCAGACCTAAAAATACGCGGTTGCATTATAATGCAGATATACTGATAAATTAAGGGGAAAATAATTGTGCCTACAGTTGTTTACTGATGCATTGTCCCGACCAGAAGTTACATAGGAAGTAAATGAAATGATTTCACCCTCGTTGGTTCTGTAGCTTAGCTGTTTCAAATATAAGATTAAGGAGGTCAAAATCCTTCTTTGAGCCCCACACGGGGATTATTACAGCATCTTTAGTTACCCAGACTTGACTCCTACTTCTGGCCTCAGATGGCCTGCCAAGCCCTTAGCGGCTGTCCTTCGCTGTAGCTCCGCTGTGTACATGGTTTGGTGTAATCCGTCTCCACTGTGGAAGAAACTGCTCAAGGCATATACCACCTACTGAGGGTGTCAGCAGCCCTGTTTTGATTTAAATATTGAAGAGTACATTTTCTGGGTACCTGGGTGGTTCAGTTGGTTAAGCATGCAGCTTCAGCTCAGGTCACGATCTCACGGTTTGTGGGTTCGAGCCCCACATCGGCTCTGTGCTGACAGCTCAGAGCCGGGAGCCTGCTTCGGATTCTGTGTCTCCCTCTCTCTCTGCCCCTCCCCCTGCTCATGCGCGCGCGCGCGCTGCGCGCACACACACACACACACACACACACACACACACTCTGTTTCTGTCTCTCAAAAATAAATGTTAAAAAACAAAAGTATATTTCCCATTTGTTGGCATCTGATATTATGTGCCCTGGGTAAGTAAGGTCTTTGTTCTCATCTATGAGCTTGATTTGGACTTATTTGAAATCATTAATTCAACAAATATTGAATCTTCACTGTATGTAGACACCAGGGTAGGCATTAAATCAAGGACTGGCAAGCTTTCTATAGAAGGTCAAGGAGTAAATATTTTCAGCTCTGTGGACCATGTCTCTGTCCCCTGTACTAAGTACACAGCCCTGCCATTGTAGCATAAAAGCAACCATAGACCACATGTAAATGGATGGGTGACTGTGTTCCTATCAGACTTAATTTACAAAACCAGGTGGTGGGATTTAGCAGCAGGCCATTTACTGACCCCTCATCTGACCCCTTCATTAAAGATGCAGCCATGAACAAAACAGACATGATCATGACCCTCAGGGAACTTTCATTTTTGCTGGGGATAATTCTTTGCTACTGTTAGTAGCTTGCTTTGAAACCACACCTGTTATAAAGAGTTGACAAGTAGCTTTCAGGGGGCAATGGAAACCTAAGTAACTTTACTGAAAAACGGTTCTAGTGAACACTCAGTTCTATTTATATTGCCCTCCTGTGTCTGAGGGTACTGCGTGTACTTAATTTGGCATGTAGATACTATTTTTGAGTTGCCTTTTTTTCACTTAACGTAATTTCACATGCATATTTCCATGGATCGGGCTGGGATTGTATAATTGTAGTGGCTACATAGTATTTCTTGCTGAGTTAAGGCATGCCCTGTGCCTGGGTATAGTAGGTATTTGTGAGGTGTTTGTTTCCAGTTGCAGTAAAAACCCTTTCCAAGTTGAGAAGGAGCTAGTTTCTGCAGAGCCCCGGCTGGTGGGAAGTGTTGACTTGGGAGAACTCTGGGAGACTCGGCTATGGATGATGTCCTCATGCCAGCCTGCTGGGTGACGCTAAGCATCTTGTAGCCAGGGACCTGCCAGGTAAGTGTGCTGTCAGGGAAATGATGGATATAGCAGGGTGATCTTTTACTCAAGCACTGCACCCCCACTGCAGGGAAAGCATTTGTGTGCAGGGGGAACAGAACTTGGAATCGGTATAGCTTTGTGGGGGCAGTTGTGGAGGCAGAGGAGCCCTGTGCAGAGAAGACAAAAAGCCCAGGGGGCAAGGGTGGCAACAGGTGTCTGGAAAGGGCATGGGTTCTAGGGCCAGACCGTCCTTGATTTGCCTCTGACTCTGCATTTGCCCCTGTTTACGTCCTGTGGCTGGGCACTTCTTAGCCTCTCTGAGCCTCAGTTTTCTTTGCTATAAAATGGGGCTATAATATCCATTCCATAGAGATGTGAGGATCAGAGGAATACTCCAGTAAGCATGTAACCATGGTGCTTGGCGTGTGAGCATGCTACGTAAAGAAAGAAAGGATGGCTGGTGTTGTTTGTCGTGAAGCGAGTGGCTCATGTTAGGGTTGCAATTCACAGCAGTAGTTGTAGCTTTATTTATTATCATTATTGAGGAGGTACTGTGAATGATGCTGGACCAAGACTGGATTTCTCCTCCCTTCCCTCCCACCTCATCCCTTCTACCCCCACCCCCTTGATAACTCAGCTGGGGAGGTCAGACCCTGACTCGCGAGCCCAGCCTTTTAATAAAATCAGATTGGAGCCTGACGATCAACTGGATAGTCCCAGTTACTCAGCTATTCATACATTCATTCATTCGGCCCATACACAGAGGCCCCACTTTGTTGTACAGTGCGCCGTGGTGAAGAAAGCGGGCATGGTGATGGGCTTTAATCAAATAATCCCACAAATGTTTAATTATAGGCTGTGATAAGAGCCGTGAAAGAAAAGCACAGGGCTTTAGGTTGGGAGAGGATCTTTCTCGCTTTTTATGAGGCACTTAATTTCATTGGTAAGCGGGGAATACAACTCACAATGAGATTCCATTTTATCCCCACTTGATGGGCAAACACTAAGGAGCGGTGCAGTGGCAAGCCCTGGAGAGAACATAGAGCTCTGGGGCCTCCTGTGCACTGCTGGTTGGAGCGTGAGCCGATGCAGCCACTTTGGAAAATAGTTTGGGACTGTCCTGTAAAGTTGTACGTGTACAGACTGTGTGACCTGACGTGTCTACCCTAGGTGTGTCATAATCATGCGAGCACCAGGAGACGTGGACTAAGAATGTTCCTGGTAGCGCTGTTGATACTAGCCAAAAAAGACCCTCGAAATTCGGCTCATCAGCTGGAAAAGGAGTTTGTGGCCCTATGATGGGTTGTCATGCAGTAGCGACATAAACGAACAGCATCTTCGTACAACGACACGAGTGAATCTTAGTCATCTGAGGTTGAAGTTGAAAAAAAAAAAAGACTCTGGGGTGCCTGGGTGGCTCAGTCGGTTAAGCGTCCGACTTTGGCTCAGGTCATGATCTCATGGCTTGCGGGTTCGAGCCCCGCATCAGGCTCTGTGCTGACAGCTCAGAGCCTGGAGCCTGGATCCAGTGTCTCCCTTTCTCTCTGAACCTTCCCAACTTGCACTCTGTCTCTCTCTCTGAAAAATAAATAAACATTAAAAAAAAAAGACTCTAGGAGCACCTGGGTGGGTTAGTCGGTTAAGTGTCCAACTCTTACGCTCAGGTCATGATCTCCCCGTTTGTGAGTTTGAGCCCCACGTCGGGCTCTGTGCCAACAGCCCAGAACCTGCTTGGGGTTCTCGCTCTCTCCCTCTCTCTCTGCCCCTCCCCAGCTCGTGCTCGCGTGCTCTCTCAAAACGAATAAACTTAAAAAAAAAAATTAAAAAAAGACACCAAACATCCCATACAGCACAATACCTTTTGAATAAATTTTATTTTATTCTATTTAAAACAATTTTTTAATGTTGATTTATTTTTGATAGAACACAAGGGAGAGAGGAGAAGAGAGAGAGGGAGACAGAATCTGAAGCCGGCTCCAGGCTCTGAGCTGTCAGCACAGAGCCCGATGCGGGTCTCAAACCCACGGACCATGAGATCATGACCGAGCTGAAGTCGGTCGCCCAACCGGCTGAGCCACCCAGGTGCCCCTCTTTTGAATAAATTTTAAAGTCAACAAAATTTTAAAATACATTGTTTCGGGATGCAGCTATATCTAATGAAATAATAAATGTAGGGTGGTGGGTTCGTGAAGGTTCTAGGGTGGGGGAGACCCTCTTGAATGTGTTTGCCACAAGATCTGAGATCTACCTGAAGTGCAGTGAGGAGAGAGGAGTGAGGGGGAGCCAGTGTGTGTTTTGAAGGCATAGTAGACTAAAATTTGTTACTGTTTTGGAAACCTTTTTTTTTTTTAAACCCAAATTATAAAATGTTGTCCGTCAGAGTAGTGACATTAGGTGCATGTGTGTGCATTTTATTTATTTATTTTTTATTACCACGAACGCCTTTTTTTGATGACCATAAAGGCAGATAGGATATGGGAAACCGTGGCTGTGATATCTGCCGTTTCCTGCCTGTGCAAGTGGTGCCCGTGGATCTCAGCTCTGAAGGGGGCTGTGTTTGCAGCCAGCTGTGAGATTCCTTGTCACAGGGCCCCCCTTCACCAGGAAGGGACAGATGTGGCTGGGTGATGAGGCCTCAGTTGGGTTCCAGGTGTAACAGGCAGAACTAATTCAGAGATGAGTAAGAAGGGAACACTTGCTGGTTGTAGATTCAGACTCCGGTATGCATCTTGAAACTCTTCCTCGCTTTCGCTTTTCTCACTGATGGGCCCTGAGGCATCCTAATCTCATTGTGGAAGGACAGAGGAGTGGGTAGAGAGGACACCTTTTTGTATGAAAGTACCAGAGTTGGGGATGGGCTGGAAGAAGCCAAGATGTGTTCCTCCGGGGATGAATAGCTCATCTGGTGGGAAGGTTCGAAAAAATGCTCATGTCAGGCTGCCTGACCCGAGGTGACAGGGAAGCCACCAGTGGCGTAGAGCACCTGCTAAATGAGCATGGCCCTCCCGGGCAGCAGGGATTAAAGGGGAAAGCTTGCAGAGGGAAGAGGAGTCCAGAGGATGGGATGTGGACGAAGGGGCATCGGGAAGCCAGATGGCATACAGTGACTGCTTGAGAGAACAGGGAGTGTCAAGTGCCTGAAAGGTTAACAGGCAGGGTTGTTCTGTGTGCTTCCAGAAAGTAAAGCTAGAGGTAGACGCTCCAGGAGGAGATACTTGGTCTTAGTGTAAGTCAGTGTTTTTCAAACTGCAATTTGCAACCCATTAGTGGGTTGGGCACTCAATTAAATGATTAAGACCAACAATTTAAAAAGATGAAGTAGGGGGCACCTGGGTGGCTCAGTTGGTTGAGTCTGACTGTGGCTCAGGTCATGATCTCACCGTTTGTGAGTTCGAGACCCACCTCGGGATCGCTGCTGTTGGCGCAGATCCTGCTTCGGATCCTCTGTCCACCGCGCCCCCCCCCCCGCCCCCTCCCTCAAAAATAAATAAACATTTTTTACAAAAGTATAATTTCTTTTTAGGGGTAAGGTGGAAAAGTGTGAAAGCCTTTGTCATGAGCTACAAGTTATTAATAGTCCTTACTATTTATGGAGCACTTACACTGTGCTAGGCACTTTGCTAAGTGCTTTACATACGTTTTCTCGTTTAAATCTCAGGACAACTCTTTCAAGCAGATATTATTATTCACATCTTAGAGATGAGGCAGTCAAGTTCAGAGAAAGGAAGTGACTTTCCCAGGGTCACGAAGCATGTAAGAGGCTGAGTCTGGAATTGAACCCAGGTACAGGTCTTTCTCTGAATATAATGACTGCCATCTACTGTAGGAAGAAGCATTTTTGGAGCTTCCCCAAAGCTTGGAAAAGGACTGGAATGTGGGAAGCATTCGAGCAGAGGCTGGGAGGCCGCCTGTCAGGATCAGTGGAGATAGGGGAATTGGATTGGATCATTACCATGGATCCCTGACTGTTTCTTCAGACCTTAAGTGGCGTAGCCCCCAGAATGCAACCTGTATCTAAGACCAGTTCCCACTCTTAGGTTTCTTTGATTCTTGATTGGAATGTGATTTAATTAATTTAGGTATAGACTTGTTTACAGGTGGGATTTTCTTTTAACAAGCTTTCTGATTTTTCTGTAATGAATGTACATTTATTTTGTGATGTTAAAAGCTATTAAAAATAAAATGTTTTCTGGTTTTCTGTAATAAGCACAAATTGGTTTTATAAATTTAAAAAGTCATTAAAAAGAAAATACTGCAATGCAACAAAAACTTTAATTAAGAATTCTTCCTGGCAGGGTGCCTGGGTGGCTCAGTCGGTTAAGCGTCCGACTTTGGCTCAGGTCATGATCTCACGGTTTGTGGGTTCGGGCCCCGCATCGGGCTCTGTGCTGACAGCTCAGAGCCTGGAGCCTGCTTCGGATTCCGTGTCTCCCTCTCTCTCTCTGCCCCTCCCCCACTCTCACTTTGTCTCACTCTGTCTCTCAAAACTAAATAAATGTAAAAAAAAAATATTTCAAAGAAGAATTCTTCCTGGCAAGTTTGTGAAGATATCTGGCAGCTGGCCGTTCGTCTTCTAATGTGGGCTGGAGAAGCTGTGTGTGGACCATGGGAGGAGATTGGTGGACAGGTTCTTTGCAAACTGTAGCTTCTTGTCAGTTGCCTGGACCAGCCCATGCTCCCCACACAAAACAGAATGACACAGGGACCATGGCTTGGGTCCCCTGTTTTCTCCTGATTGCACACTGAAGCTTCCACTGATTTTACTTAAAGCTGGAAAGGATCTTAGAAGTCACCTCTGCTAACCTCCTTATTTTACAGAAAAGGAAACTAATGAGGGGATGTGACTTTGCTTTGCTCTTGACCCATCCCATGGAGAGCAGAATGGGACCAGCTTTCAGATGGGTTAAAGTATGTTGCTTCTTCAGGAAAGGGTGTCTTAGAGACTGGGTGAGGTTGGAGGGAGTAAAAAGCAAAGAAGTGGCTAACTTCAAACTGATTTCATAGGGGAGTTCCAAAGCAGAGGTGAAAGGAGTGGGATTTAGTTGAAAGAGCCTTGGTCTGGAAATTCAGGGACCCGAATTCTACTCCTAGCTTTAAAACTCTCTGTGTAATCTTGGGTGAGTCACTTGCCCATGGCCATTGGAGGACATTAATTCTTGTTCTTCACGTATTGCTTAGTCATCTCATAGTAGAAGTACTACCCACAAGCAGAGCCAAGTCCTCAGGCTTATTTCCTTCCAGAGTTAATGGCCTAGTCTTCATGGAGTTGTCATTAGACATGGTCTGTAGACTTTAGGCCACAAGTATAGGAAACTCTCCAGCTTGGTGGGTGCCAGCCATTGGGGAACTTACAGTACAGTTGCTGCATGAGCATGGAGAACTATATCTCCTCTTTGAACAACTCCTCAAGTTCAGGGATTCTTGTTTTCTGAATCCCCATAGTGCTAAGTAGGATGCTGAGGTTCTGTATATGTGTGTGTATATTTTGTGGGTAACATGGAGGTGGCGGCCAGGTCTCCCTTAAACAGTTTCTGTTACTGTTGCTCTGTTGATCGACCAGTCCCCTCATCTCCAAGTGGCACAGGCATGCAGCTTGAAACACGGCCATCTGATTGAAGAATTGATCTGTGTTGAGGAGCTCTGCGGTTGGTGATGGGGTTGATTTGAAGTGGGTCACTGTGTGCCTAAGTAGGTGACCCGAGGGGAGGGGATGCCACCAGAGAGATGGGGAGTAGCAGAAGCTTCTTCCAGGCTTCCAGATTGCCCAAGGAGATGGGGACAGTAAAGAAATTGCTCGGATCGTGGTGGATCGTGATCAGTTTCCAGAAACTTCTCAGAGGATCAGAAAGGAGCTGATAAATTTCTCTTGCATGGTCCATCCAGGATAGGAGAGTCTCACTGGTTAGATGTGTTTTTTCCTTGACCTGGAATGTAATGCCGATGCAGTCAGGTAGCCTGACTGATGGCCTCAGGTGGGAGGAAAGGCAATTGTTGTGTTTGTTTTACTCTGTGTTATCAAAGCTAATAATATGAGCTTTAAGGCTTTATGACTTGATTAGCGGCATCAGCACTTGAAAGAGCTGGCTTAGGGCTGCTGTGGAAGGTTACAGGGAGAGTAATTAGATGGTAGTTGTGAAATGCACGGTGGTTTCCACTTACTAATGGCTTTGAGGAGGCCCTATCTGGCACTGAACCCCCATGGTGAATTTTTCAAAAAGAAAATGAGTTGGTTAGTTTGGGTGCTCTGCCGTAGACCCCAGGCAGCTCTCAGCTTTCTCTCTGCCTGTGGTTAATGCCCATAATCTGCGGCCCGGGAGCCCCCTAGAGCCTCACTCTCATCTAGCCCTTTGCTACTCAAAGCACGGTCCCTGGATCAGGGTCATCTTGCATCACCTGGAGCTTCTTAGATGTACATGCAGAACCCACAGTTGCAGAATCGGGATCTGTATTTTTAACAAGCTTCTCAGGTGATGTGGATGTACTTATAACGTTTGAGAAGCACTGGGCTAGCACAGATGCCCCCTGAGGTTAGAGATTTGTGGCAATGTGGTTTTTATTGTGTAGTGCAGTAAACTGTTTAAACCCTAGTGCCACAGAATGATTCCAGCCCGGTGTCTTTAATTAGAACCTGGACTTGTGTGTGTGTGTGTGTGTGTGTGTGTGTGTGTGTGTGTGTGTCCCCGTCTGTGTATGTCCATTGTCACTTGTGGCATCAGCATAGGGTTGTGGTTTACGCCTCCTCGTGCTCCCACCCCCCTCAGCTCACCAAGTTCTTGGCACTGCTAGTCATTTCTTTGAATGTAAGTCTGGCATCATAGAATGTGGGGGGTGGGGTGGGGATGACCCAAACACCACTTTCTTCCTGTTACTCCCCTGCACAGGAGCCTGTGGTACCTCCTGTTACCTGCTGTGTCATATCTAAACCTCTCTCTGGGGTTCCTGCACCCCGGGGCCCAGGTTTATCTGTCCTCTTCCCTGGTCAGGCAGCATCCCACCCTATCCCATCAGTGCCCTGTGCTGATCCTCCTTGAGCCTGGCTTTGGGCCCCTTGTTTGAAGGGTCTTCCCAATCTTCTCCTGGCGGCCCAGTTATTTCTCTGTTCTCTGCACTCTTGGTTTGCTCTGCTGCAGTTTTGTGCTTGGTTATTCTGGGCTGCTTATTCTGGCCTTGTTACTTGTGGGCTGGTCTGAACCCCTCACTCAGAAAACATACTTTTAGAGTGCAGGATCCTTGTATGCCAGGTGCCCCAGGCATCCAGCAGGTGCCTGATGAGTGGACGCCTGTAGATTCCCTAATGCTATCTGCCAGGAGGCTGAGGATTTGGTGGATGGGTGTGGGGGTGGGGGTGGTTAGCTGGGCTGCTGGCTTCACAGATGGGGTAGGGATGGGTGCCGGCTCTGAAAAGAAGCCTAGAAGGGATTGGAAGGGACTCCACTGAGGGGAGGTGGGGATTGGGCCCTTTGTCTACAGCCTTTCCCTGATGGTACTGGAGGTAGGCCGTGAGTACCATTGTGCTTCTGGATGGTTTATTGCAAACCTGTCCATTCTCTTTTTGCATGAATCTAGTGGTGAAGAACGATGATATGTTGAGGAGGGGTGAGGAGGGCAGGTGCAGAAATTAGGAACCAGGCCACTTGGGCATTGTTGTACTAAGGTTTGGGGTGGAGGCTGTATTTACTTCTTACAGTGATGGCGGTAGGATTTTTTCTATGTTTAGAAGCAGTTTATGGAATATGAGAGTATATATCCTTAAAAAACACACACACAACAAACTGACGCGAGAACAGAATAACATTTCAACAGATCAATTACCATAGAAGAAATAGGGAAAGTTATCAAAGAGCTGTGCCTTAAAATAGTCATAGGACCAGATGGGTTTCACAGGTGACATTTTTCAAATATTGAACGTGCAGGTGATTCCAATGCTGTTTAAATGGTTCTAGAGCAAAGAAATAAGGAAGGCTGAAATTCCTTTTGTGAACCTAGTGTAGTAAAAGGTGGCAAAAGAACAGTATGTGCACACACAAGTACCAGGTGATCTCAGTTTTGAATATCAATGCAAAATTCTCATATCAATTAGCAAATAGAATCTAGCAGCCCCCTGAAAGAGCTCCGTAGGCATGTGGGTTTCAGACCAGGAATGCAAGGATAAGTTAATTTTAGGATTTCTGTGAATAAAATTCACCACATTCACGGGTCTAAGATGCCACGAAGGTTTATGAAAAATTAAGCACCTATTTCCAATAAAAACTTATAATGTAGGAGTAATTAAGTATCTATCTCCTCGTTGTAAGAAAATACATCTTTTTCAAACTGGTAGCCACATTTTGTTTAGCACCATAATTATACAACCTTGTTTTGGGAGGATAAGCTGGTAAAATCAGATAAGAGGAGGAAATAATAGGTATAAAAACAAGGAGGAGGAAGCAAGACTACAGACAATTAGAGAATTTGTTAAGGTTGTTGAGTGCATAATTAATGCACAAAAATCAGTAGCTCGCCCTTAAAAACAATATCCTACAACAAAACGTGATGGAAGAAAATCTCCATTTATGTAAGCAACCAAAGGGATGAAATGGCTAGTTACAAGGTTAAAAAATTATATTTATATGTAACTTCAGTTATATATAAAATTATATTTATATGTAACTTCAGTTCAGGGACATAAAATACTTAAACAGAAAGTTTTTATAGTCCTGGATAGAAAGAGTCAGGGTTATAATAAAAATATCATTCCTCCTATATATTTAAAATGGGATCACGATAGGGGTACCTGGGTGGCTCAGTCGGTTAAGCATCTGACTTCGGCTCAGGTCATGATCTGATGGTTTGTGAGTTCGAGACCTGCATTGGGCTCTGTGCTGACAGCTCAGAGCCTAGAGCCTGCTTGGGATTCTGTGTCTCCCTCTCTCTCTCTGCCCCTCCCCCGCTTTCTCTCTCTCTCTCTCTCTCTCAAAAATAAATAAATGTTAAAATTTTTTTTAATGTGATCATAATAAAAATTACCAATAGGATTATTTTGGTAGTAGGAAATGTTATCCTAAATTTGCATGGAAAAATTAACATGCATGAAAATATGACAGTGAAAAAGAGAAGGATCTAGCTGCAGTGGATATTAAACATTTTAAAAGCTTCAGTAATTAAGATAACTTGGCACTCAATAGACTGAACAAGCGATGGAACAGAATAGAGAGCCCCTAAATAAATAGGTGTGCGTGTGTGTGCGTGTGTGTGTGAGTGTGATTTGTTATAAAGGGAGCATTTCAGGTGTATGGGGAAAGGTAGTATCTAGATAGCTGTCTGTGGCAGGGGGAAGTGCAGAAAGTAGAATCCCTACTTTGTGCCTTAGATCAAAGTAAGTCTATCAAAAATAGGTCAGCGATTTTAATAATCAAAGTGTAAAAGCACTAGAAAAATTTTTCTATAGTCTTGGAGTAGAGACCTTCCCAAGTTTGACACACATCCCAGATGACATAAAAGATGATAAAGTTGACAAAATAAAAATGAGAATTTTTGCATGAGGAAAACCTCATAAACAAAGTCAAAAGATAGCTGATCATCTGAGGGAAAAAATGTTTGCAACATATATGATTAAAAGAGCTAGTTTTCTTGATATGTAAAGAGCTCTTAGAAATAAAGAAGAGCCGCTGACTTAATTGAATGTGCAAAGGACAGGAGCAGAAATTCACAGAAAGAGAAGGGTAGGTGACACTTTTTAAAAATTATTTATTTTGAGAGAAAGAGAGGGAGGGAGGGAGGAGGGGCAGAGAGAGAAGGAGGGAGAGAATCCCGAGCAGGCTCATGTCATCGCAGAGCCCAACACGGGGCTCCATCTCACAAACTTTGGTCCAAAACCAAGAGTCGGACCCTTAACTGACTGAGCCACCCAGGTGCCCCGAAGGGTAGATGACTCTTAAAAAAGAAAAGGTGCACAAACTCTTGTAATTAAACCTGTAAATCAGAACGACAGTAAAATGACATTTTCATCTATCAGATTGGAAGAGATGAAAGTGTTTGATAATATACTGAGTTGGCGAGGGTGTGGGTACAACTGCTTTGGAACGCAGTTGGTGATGTTTATCTAAATTATCAATGCCCATATCTCAGGGCCCTGCGGTTCCACTCCTAGGTATCTGCCCTAGAGGAACATTTCACATACGTGCACAGTGTTTATCGAACCTTGTTGTCGTCGTGGGAGAGTGGAGACAACCAGGTGAACATCCATCAGTAAGATGGATAAATAAATATTTATTTATTTAGTGAGGGCTAAATAAAACTTGGGCTGTTCAGACCCTTAGAGGGCCAGTAAACCAACTTAGCATTTGTGAGACAATGTGAAACAGTAGAAAATAGAGCATTGTACACAGTGTGGGCCAATATTTGGTGAGGCTTTTGTTTCAGTTTTACCTATTCACCAAGGGTGAACTGAGTCACAATATAATAATTTCATTTTGTGGGACTCAGTCCAGAAAGTTGGAAAAACACTGCAGGAGTGGTTAAAATCCCTTATGATGAGAGTAGTCCTTGGAAATGTAATGTGGAGTAAAAAAAGCGAGTTGCAGGGTGATACGTGCAAGGTGATGCCATTTTTAAAAAAGAGAACGGTATCATCTTTTTGACATTATCATGTTTTTGGTGCAATCGTGTATATATATCAAATGGGCCTGAAAGATACGCAATGGGCTCCTGTCAGAGGTACCCTCTGGGGACTGGAGTCCAATTTGAAAGGCCTCAGCTTTGAGTTGCATGCTTGAATTTGTCCAAAGGAAAGTATGAATGCTTTAGCTGTTTACTTGAGTGATCAAAAATGTTTACGCATAGCAGAAGGATTTTCCAACCGAGCCATTAAATGCACAGGCGCTTTTTCCCTTGGTTGTTTCTGCCTTTCTGTGACCCAACTTTGGTTTCTGATCAGTTTGCTTATCTTTCCTTTTGCTTTAATTTGGGTATCTTATACATTTGTCAGCATGATCTTAATTTTTTCAGTTATTAGCTTAAGATTGCCTAAAATCCTTAAAGAGTGTATCAGTGGCTCATATATCGGGTTGGGTTTCTTTTCTAACCTTTCCAATTTATTCTTTTTGAAATTAATTGTGCCCATGTTTTAGAACTTCCATTTTTTTTTTGAACGATTTTATTTTTAAGTAATCTCTACACCCAACCTGGGGCTTGAACTCACAACCCTGAGGTTAAGAGTCACATATGCTTTTCCGACTGAGCCAGCCAGGCGCCTGGCATTATTTTTTTTCTAAGAGCCAACTTTTGGCTTTTTGCTCTCTTCCCAGATGTTTGCTCACACTCTTATTTGTTAATTCTGTTTTCACTTTTGTGTTTTTATCCTTCATTTCTTTTTTCCTCCCATGAATTTCTGTTAACACAAGGGCAGCAGTGCCTCTTAAGCTTTTTTTTTTTAATTTTTTTTAAACGTTTATTTATTTTTGAGACAGAGAGAGACAGAGCATGAACGGGGGAGGGTCAGAGAGAGGGAGACACAGAATCTGAAACAGGCTCCAGGCTCTGAGCTGTCAGCACAGAGCCCGACGCAGGGCTCGAACTCACGGACAGTGAGATCATGACCTGAGCCGAAGTCTGATGCTTAACCGACCAAGCCACCCAGGCGCCCCACTTAAGCTTTAAGGTGCACACGAATCACCTGGGGTCTGGAACCTTCGTTAAACGTAGATTCTGATCCAGCAGGCCTGGCCCAGGTTCTGCTTTGCTTTGCTTTGCTTTGCTTTGCTTTGCTTTGCTTTGCTTTGCTTTGCTTTGCTTTGCTTTGCTTTTCTTTTTAAATTATTTTTCTAATGTTTATTTATTTTTGAGAGAGAAAGAGACAGCACAAGCAGGGGAGGGGCAGAGAGAGAGGGAGACACAGAATCCGAAGCAGGCTCCAGGCTCCGAGCTGTCGCACAGAGCCGGACACGAGGCTCGAACTCACTAACCGTGAGATCGTGACCTGAGCTGACTGAAGTTGGACGCTTAACCAGCTGAGCCCTCCAGGTGCCCCCCAGGTTCTGCATTTCTAACCAGCTCTAGGTGGGGCGGACCAAGAAAGGAGAAGAAATGGCACCTGTTCCTTCTCTGACCTTTGGGCACTAAATCTCCCAAGTGTATCCAGGGAAGCCATCAACTGTATAAAGACGATACTTCTATTGTGATAAAATCCATACTGCTCTCCTTAAAAGTAGGGAAGGTGGGATGCCCTGACCGGGTCACTTTCCCTGGCTTCCTTAGTGACCACACTTTTTCTAGATGGTCTGAGATGGTAGAAGAGAGCTTATGTAGCTGCAGGACTTCTTCAGCTGTCCTTGGTTGGTGAGCTGATTGATTGCCTTAGCTCAACACTACTGTTTAGCCTCTACTGGTTTAGCTGACCTTTTAGGTACATTTGGATCAGTTGTTCCGTACCTTTTTGGTGGTCCGTGGGCCCCTTTGGGAATGTGTTGGAAGCTATAGACTTCTCCAGAAATACGCTCTCCCCTACTCACGCACATTGAAACCCTTAATTCTTCTTTTGCACGAATGGGCTTCAAGCGTTCTGAAGTTTGGGTATAGATCCTAAGACCCTTGATTTAAATGGTCCTGCTAAGGTGAGGAATCCCAAAACGAGGGACAGAACCCACAGTGCAGAACGTACCTGGTCCAGCCCCGTTCACTTCGCACATAAGGAAACCAAAGGCCAGGATTTTTCAGGCATTTATTCAGTCAGATTCTCTGCTTTCCATGAGCTCCCATTGCACACACAGGTGGTGTGGCCCGTGCTAGTGGAGGCCTGCTTGGCCGGACACCGGTTCGTACCCCTTGCAGTCTGTGGAGCTGAGAGGGGCATATCCACCCAGACCCAGTCTGCATCATCTCAGGAGAAGGCAGCCCCATGGGTTATTTCCTGAAGCTCAGCCCTACCCTCGGCTCTCAGAGTCACGTCTGGTCTGAGGAAGTGGAGACTCAAATCCCTTCCGGCCGGGATTCTGGACTCAGACACTGTTCTGGCTCTGACATGGCAGGGCCTCCCGTCTTGTTCCTGTGTCCCGTTTCCTTCTCTGAGTCTCAGTTCTTCTAAGAGGCTTCTGGGTTGGTTCCTGTTCTGCTAATGTACCCCATATCTGGGTCCTGGGCTGGGACCAAGACCCTGACCTGGCCCTTTGCTGGAGATAGCAAGGTGTGGTGGTGGGAATCCCAGTCTGAATGGCAGCTCATCGATTTACTGGCCCTGTGACTCTGGGTAAATTACATAACCTGCCTGGCCTCAGTTTCTGTCTGTGTGACGGGAACTATTGAGTATACCTCAGAGGGTGGTTGGAAAGATAATTGTGTAAGATGTCTGGTGCATGATAAGTGTTGATAACAATAACAAACATGACTTGTCCTCCCCCCTGGGGGTTGGAATCTTACCTTATCCAGCCAGCTGGGGCCTTGGTAACCTTTTCATAGATGTCCTGATGCCTGTGTTGTGGAGGGTCATTGTCGGGGCTCCCCCATCACAGGGCTTTGCCCTTTTTTCTTTTCTTTTCTTTTTTTTAATGTTTATTTATTTTTGAGAAAGAGCACAAGCAGGGGAGGGGCGGGGAGAGAGGGGGACAGAGGATCCGAAGCGGGCTCCGCACTGACAGCAGTAAGCCTGATGCGGGGTTTGAACTCACAAACCTATGAGGTCGTGACCTGAACCAAAGTGAGACGCTCAACCGACTGAGCCACCCAGTTGCCCCAGGCTTTGCCCTTTTGTAGAGACTGTTCATAACCTCATCTTATGCTGTTCCCCATCCTCGAAGCCACTGTGAGCCCAACGTCTAGCTGGAGATCCCCAGTATCTCCTTGGACAGGAGGGCTGCCCAGTAGACCACAGCTTTTCTGTGGAATTGGGCTGGCTTGTCAATGTCCTGCTGATCCCAAGGAGGAATTTATGTATCAGTTTCACTTAAAAATACAGCTGCAAAAAATCATCAGGGAAAATAAACAAATAGATGAATGACCTAACTACTCCGGGAAATACTTACTGAGTAGCATTCATCCACCAGTCATGGTGCTTAGCACCAATGATATACCCCTGCTTCTGTCCTCAGGGCAGTGATGGAGCCCTGAGGTGGGGTAGACAGGTGGACATTTGATTGTATGACAGTCCCTACAATAAATGAAGTAATGGAGGGAGGGAGGGCTGTAGTGCCCGGAGGAAGGAGCTGGGAACTTTACTCCAAAAAGGTGAGGGTTGGGAAGGCTTCTTGGAATGGGTGATATTGGAGCTGCTTCTTGGAGTTTGATCTCTCAAAATTCTCATCTGTTAATTTTTCGGGATGAATTTTATAGGCACTTAGGTTCTTGGAAAATGAGTCTTGAAAAATTACCAAGTAGGGCTCATCCCAGGAATATACGCATGGTTTAGTACAAAAAGACTACTATTAATAGGAATAAGCCATAAAAATCAGAACACCCAATATTTACCACAATGCCTGGAATATAGTCAGTGTTCAACAAATATTCAATGAATGAATGAATTAGCGCTCAGTAGATGCAGCAAAATACATAACTATATATGCATTATAAAGCATCATAAACCTAAAAGCAGGATTGTTGGGGGATTTACTCCTAAACGTGATAAAGAGCCTGCTTGTATATAATCGTGTACCAGGTCTTCTACCGAGACTGCCGATACCAAGTGGAGAAATACTAGAAGCGTGCCCTGAAAAACAGGAACTAAGCCAGAATGTCCCTTATCGTTACTTTTATTTAACCTAGTTTAACAGATGCTTGTCATAACAATATAGGAACAAAAAGAAACTAGAGGGATTGGTATAGGGAAGGAAGAGATAAAAATATCACTGTTTGCAAATGACACAATTTCTATTCAAAGAAAATTACAAAATCCTACATGGCTGTTTTCTGATCAGAAGTTAAAAGTACTGAGAAGTCAGTATCCCAAGGTTTTTGCCTCGATTTCATGCCCTGGTAGTTAAAATCCCAATGAAATACTTTCTAAAGCATGCAAAGCGATAATAACAGCAATAATCAGGAAAAATTGGTGGGTAAGCATACCGAAATATCTTTTGAAAATCTTTTAGCAGCAGGTTCCTCTTGGCAAACAGGGCAGGCAAGCAGTGTTTACTAAAACTGTATGGTATTACAGAAAAATGGGAGATTGGCTCAAGAAAATAGATCTAAATAAACGGAAGACATACATATATGGCAAATTTGGAAAGGTGAACGATCGTGAAGGAAATTATTTTAAAAATGTTAGTGGCTTTTGGGAACAACTACGTAACAAAACGGAGAAAATGAACTCAGAGGTCCGTCCCATCATAGGTTATGAAATCTCGATAAATTAAAAACGTAGTTTTAAAAACTCTTTTTAAAACTCAGAGGAAGCAGATGGAATATTTAGCCTCGCTGTGGAGAGCAGATGTGTTTGTGGAAATTCCATACAGATGATCATTGACGAAACGGGATGCTGTCAACTTGTCAAGGAACGAAATCTGTGAAATAAAATAGCCACGTACTCCATCATTTCTTGGTGGACTGTGTGGCCTGGGGGGTTGGGGTGGAGTTCTCACAGTGACATGTTTACACTAGGTGTGACTCAGTAAAGTGTTTTGTTTTCTTTTGTTTTGTTTTTTTTATTTTTTTATTAAAAAAATTTTTTTTTCCAACGTTTTTTATTTATTTTTGGGACAGAGAGAGACAGAGCATGAACGGGGGAGGGGCAGAGAGAGAGGGAGACACAGAATCGGAAACAGGCTCCAGGCTCCGAGCCATCAGCCCAGAGCCTGACGCGGGGCTCGAACTCACGGACCGCGAGATCGTGACCTGGCTGAAGTCGGACGCTTAACCGACTGCGCCACCCAGGCGCCCATTGTTTTGTTTTTTTTTTAAATAAAAAATAATAAAATTGTGCTAAGAGAGAAAGGGAAGAGGGCAACAGGTGCCATAAACTGATGGAGACGAACTTGTTGTCAAAGGTATAAGCAGAACTGGCAAAGATTTTTAAGGCAGCTATTGAGACTGTTGGTAATATTATAACCGGGTCATTTCGTAGTATGAAGCCCAGCTACTACGCGGAGGTGTGGAAGAGTGTTCAGTTTCCTCAACGCAAAAGATCAGTGCATTGAAACAGCTCAGTTGGTCTCTAAAATCAGGAGCAAATAGACGAGCTTTGTAAAACCCGCTGCTGAGGCCTGTGGGAAAGAAAAGGGCCTGCCGCTAGTGTTACTGAAAGGTGGAGCTGTTTTTCTGGACATCACGATGACTTTGGGCTCCAGCAGCACTGGCACGCTTCATTCCTTTGGACCAGTATTTTTTACTTCTGGGAATAAGTCGCACAGAAATGGTCCCAAGGGGGCAGAAAACCAACTTGGCCACAGATGGGAAAAACATTGGAAAGAATCCAAATGCAGGTAATTAGGGGCTGGTTAAGTAAACTCTGTGACAGCAGTACTGTGGCACTACCCACGTGTAGATCCATGGCATGGTTACATGGAACAAAGATAACGTGGGGCAGCTTACCTGTGCTGGGGACAAAGCAGGGAAAGATCAATGTTCAGGTATCGATAAGAATCCGGAAAAGTGCAGACCATAGTTGATGTGCTTTTTGATCAGCTTCCCCCCCGCCCCCCCCCCCCCGTAAGATTGTTGATATGTAATGCAGGTTTTTAAAAGAAGAAAGGAGGGGGAAAATTCTCGTAGTAAAAAGAGGAAACGTGGGCACCGTGTTGTGGTGGAGAGACAGCAGTGGGCAAAGGCGTCCGCATGGGCTGGGTTTGAGTCACTACGATGCCATGTGGTTTTGGGCAAGTCACATATCTTCTCCAGCCCCCTTGTCTCCACCCAGAAGGAGGTAATGGTGACACCCACAAATGAGATCCCAGGAGCTCTTGGCGCTTGTGAGCACTCTTTTCATTAACAGCTTTGCAGGGTGCTGGGAGCCCTTGCCTACTCTCCCTCATTTTGTCCCCGTGTCTGCAGAAATGGCACTTCTAGTGTGGCAGCAGAGAGGGGGAGGCAGACAAATACACCCCCAAACAAGGCAGCCAACAGAGCCATTGAAGTACTCCTGGGAAGGCACTGCCGTCCCAGGAAACGTTACACAGAGATACGTGCCCCTTCCATTTTGGAATGGGAGATGTACCCCAAGAGGAAAGGACAGGGACTTACAGAGAATATTCTGGTGAGCAGATTCAGATTTACCTTGCAGTTGAATCTTTTGAGAAGGCTGGCCTGTGGACAAAGCAGGAAGGGAAGGAGGTCAGCCCCTTTTTTGGCCTGTCTGGGACACTTTGGGGCCTTACTAATACATTCTAGTGTCAGACTCCTCCACTTGGGAGCTGGATGACCTTGAATTTCTTAACCTGAGCTCCCAGTTTCCTTATTGTGAAGTCAGGGTAACCTCTCTGTCTCCCTAGCTGGTTGTGAGAATGACTTAGGATTTCTTTGTGCTTTCAGTTACTGTTGGTCAAGGTGTTCCCTGAATGCATGCCAAAAAAGGCACGATGCTACATCCCATAGGGATACAGAGCCGTCTGATTTATTGTCTCTGCCTTTGGGGAGCTTGTATAGCTCAGAGGGGCTGATTACACAGATTTCTAAAAAGGGGCAAGTTCATGAAAAAGCAGCAAGGGCAGGGATGGTGTTTTAGGATGAGAGAAACTGGGGCTATTCAGGGCAAGGGGCTAGTGACTAGTCAAGAGGCAGAGTGTGGGGATGAGAGAGGGGTGGGTATTTTCTAGAGAAGGTTCCAGAAGGCCTGAGATGGATTTGTGCAGCCCTGTAGGATGTACTGAACACATCCGTGTCACATGGAGGTAGTCTTAGAGCAACTTGTGAGGTGAGAGGAGTGAAGCTCCTTCGTCTGTGCCACACGTCCTCCGAAGATGAGTTGTGGGCACCGGCCGACAAGAGTTGAGCTTCTTCCTCTGAGTGAGGAGAGGAGTAGAGGAGAAGAGGACGAACGGCAGGGAATTTCTGAAGTGGAGAAAATGGAAGGTAAGGGTCATGATGGCGGCCGGGGGGTGGGGGGGAGTGGCGGACCTGACTGGTTTTAGGGAGGTGGTGATAAGAATATGGGACCTGGACTCAGTCACCTGGGGGTCAGCCCCAGCTTTACAACTGCCAGCCTGCGTGACTGTAACCAAGTTGATCGACATCGCTGAGCCTCTGTCCCTCCCTCTGTAGAGCGGGAAAACCAACTTCCCGCTGAGAGGTGTGAGAGGACGAACACATTCTAGAGTTACTGTGGAAAGCGTTTGCACAAAATGCAAGTCTTCCATGCACGGTAGCTACCGATATTATTTTGCGATCACGAAGGATTGGAACCTCCAGGAAATGATGGTGTTTCTGTGTCATTGGCTTTGCCGCCTAGGGGGTCAGTAACAGAATGCGTCTCTCTTTCTGCCTGCCTCTCTCCCTCTTTTTTTCCTTTCTCTCCGATTTAAAGCAACTAAGCTTTTTTTTTTTTTTTTAAGTTTATTTATTTATTTTGAAAGAGAGAATGAGCCGGGGAGGGGCAGAGAGAGAGAGACAGAGACAGAGACAGAGACAGAGACAGAGGGAGAGAGAGAATCCAAGCAGGCTGACAGTGCTCTGGAGCCCAGCTCAGGGCTCAGTCCCACAAGCCGTGAGATCATGACCTGAGCTGAAATCGAGTCTGATGTTTAACCGACTGAGCCACCCGGGCGCCCTTAAAGCAGCTAAGCTTAATGAAGCACCTTTTATGTGTTAGGCATTTTGTTCTGTAATTTTACATACATCACCTCATTTAAATACTCTCAATAACTGTTGGAGGCGGGGTTAATCATTCTGGTTTCTCAGGTATGGAAGTTGAGGCTCCAAGAGTCCCGAAGGCCCAGGAGGGGATCCAACCTGTGTCAGTCCCTGGGGACATACAGTGGGCACTGTGTGCTGGGCCCCTGCCTAGCCTGTGAGCTGGGACAGAACTGGGCTGTCCAGGATTGCTGGAAGATTTAGAGTCAAGGTGCTTAACCCCTCAGTGCCTCATTCTGGTGTCTGTATGGCGGCGTTATTAGGAAGATTCAATAAGATAATACCCAAAGCTTTGGAGCACAGCTGTAAGGGGTGGTGGCTGTTACCCCTGTCTGCAGCCTCAGGCACTGTCCAGCTCAGCGAGAAAGGGACCTAACTGCTGGCCTTAGCTGGGGAATGGGTACATTAGCCTTGACTGAACAGTGAACACTTCAGCAGCTCTCCAGCCCTCCCTGTTTGTGCCCTCAGGCAAGAGGAGTTCTCAGAGCACGGCAAGTGTGAATTTAGCTCTGCTCTGGAGAATACAAAGACAACTCAATGCGAGAGTTTCCTAGCAGGCAGTCCCAAGGTGTGGACTTCTTGGGGCCTTTGACTCTTCAGTTGCTTAGCTAGGACAGGAAGGAGGAATTAGCAGAGAGAACAGTTGGAGGGTAGGATCAAGAGGTGGGAGGAGAGGGGCGCCTGGGTGGCGCAGTCGGTTAAGCATCTGACTTCAGCCAGGTCACGATCTTGCGGTCCGTGAGTTCGAGCCCCGCGTCAGGCTCTGGGCTGATGGCTCGGAGCCTGGAGCCTGTTTCCGATTCTGTGTCTCCCTCTCTCTCTGCCCCTCCCCCGTTCATGCTCTGTCTCTCTCTGTCCCAAAAATAAATAAACGTTGAAAAAAAAAATTAAAAAAAAAAAAAAAGAGGTGGGAGGAGAGTATCTTGGCAGCTTGGAGGACAGGAAAATGAGTTTGGGTGGGGCTCCTGCCTGAGTAAAGGCCCTTGAATCAGCCAGAGGCCTTCAGGCTGGGTGCAGTAGGGCCAGAGGTCAGGTGTTGTGGGAGCTGTGCCTCTCCGAGTTAGCCTTGGCTATGGTATTCAGGACAGCTGGGTTGGGGTGGGGGCTGGTCAGGAAAGGGGGAGTCCTCCCAGAGGAATGAAAACCCATGATGAGGCCACAGAGCAATCCAGGAGGCAGCAAGTGTGCTCCAGCGAGAGGGGTGAAAAAGTGGGAGTGGAGTGGCTCCCACCACTTGGTGGCTCCCTGGATGTGGAGGTGAGCAGGAAAGTCTAGGGTGAGCCGCCAACTTGAGGTAGGTAGTACCACCAGCAAAGGTAGGAAAGAACCCAACTAAAACATGGCGGACCCAACACCTTGGGTGTGTTGAGTTTGAGAAATCTGTGAGGACAACAGGTGGAGGCCTCTGTTCAGAAGAATGTTCTGGCTGAAGTCAGGTGCCATCTGCAAGTACATTCTGGCACTTGAAGCCACACCTGTGGCCGAGACCAGCGAGCAGCATGTGGGCGGGAAAAGCAGATGGCCTGTGGGAATCCTGGCTGTCACTAACAGGTACAGGACTGGAGTCCACAGCTTTGAAGGGCGTAAGCCCCAGGCTGGTTAAACACGCCCCCGAATGTACCCCTAACTCCAAACTCCTTATTCTAATGTGTAAGGCCTGTCCAGAGCAGGCCTTACGTTAGCCGGGTGACCTAAGGCAACAGAAACGTGTTCTCTCCCAGTCCTGGAGGCTGGAAGTTGGAAAACAAGGTGTTGGGAGAATGCGTTCCCTGCCATTCTCTTGGCCAGCAATGCTCCGTACTCCTTGGCTTGTGGACACATCCCTCCAGTCTCTGCCTTCATTGTCATATGACCTTCTCCCTGTGTGTGTTTCTGTGTCTCTGTTTTCTCTCCTTCTGAGGGCCTCGGTGGGATGAAGATGTGTAGGACCTCACTTTAACGAACTACACCTGCAAAGACCTATTCCCTCGTAAGGCCGTATTCCGAGGTTGCCAGTGGTCATCAATTTGGGGGAGGGGGTGGTATTATTCAATCCAGTATAGGCCTTGCCTCTCATTGCTTTTTTCCTTGATTTATTTATTGAAATTCAAGTTAGTTAACACACAGGGTAGTCTTGGTTTCAGGAGTAGAACCCAGTGATTCATCACTTAGGTAAGACACCCAGTGCTCATCCCAACAAGTGCCCTCCTCAATGCCCATCACCCATTTGGCCCATCCGCCCACCCATCACCTCTGCCTGCTTTTTTGGCCTTATTCTCACCTCTCCCGACCAGGGCTTCCTTTGGGGAAGATGTCCAGAATCCACCCCAGCTGAGGCTTATTGTCTCTCTCTTGTGAGCCTCTCTCTCTGCGAGCACCCCAGCACCCTGTTTATTGTGCACCTCCTCCACCAGGCTTGAGTTTCTTGAGACAGGAGCCAGACCTTGGTCCTCTCTCTTCATAGCAGGGTAACTTGGTGGTTGAGAGCCCAGCCCCAGGGCGCCAAGAATTTAATAAATCCAGTGCACAAACGTATGTAAAGAAGCTAGTGCAGGACTCGGGATCTTCGTGAGGGTAGTTCCGATGTATTTTTATTTGCTCCCGTGTCTCTGGCCCTCGGCCCAGTGTCTGACATAGTAGATGCTCCACAAATATTTGTTGACTAAGTGATTGCATGAGGAGACTTAGTCTGATGAGAAGTGACATCTCTGTGTTTATGGATGTGACCCTTCTTCCTTAGAAAAACCCCCTTCCTCCTGCCCTTGGTCCCCAAGAGCCGGGTAATTACAGTTTTGAGTTTCAGCTAAATGCTGACGAGTGGCGGTGACTAGGGGGTCACAGATTGAGTCAGGCTCACAGCCCTGCACCCAGTGTTTCTCTTTCATGTGGATGGAACAAACTTTGGCTTATTACATTAGCAGTACCTATGGTGGCTGCAATAGATGAGTCACCATTTACTGTAAAGCTTTCAGATGCCCGGCAGGCACATGCCAGTTGGGAGTGACAGGGCCTTCTGCGATCAGGCAACCCAGCCATCGGTATCTAAAAAGAGAACATACTTTTTGTGGTCCCAGGTAGTAGGAAGGTCTTGGGCGCCAGGGTCCATAGCCTTCTTAGCTTCCTCCTTCCCAAATCCAAATTTCCTACTGGAGTTTTATTTTGATCCATGAAACGGTGGTAGGCGTATTTCGAAGTCAAATAAGTCTGCGCACATTTGTGTTGGCCTGCTTCTGAACTAGAGGTTTGTGCTTGTGTCTGGTTTTGGTTTCGTGTGGAATATTAATTTTTTTTTAAGGGATCCACTCTTGCTTCTTGATTATCGGCCCCTGAGCGCAATACGTCAGAGCCCGAGACCTTTTTTCCTTGCAAGTAGAGATGTCTTTGGTTCCTCTCTGCCTGCAGGTGATGGGTTCCTTTTCCTTTCAAGAGGTGATCCTGTGATACTCCATTTGGTCTCCAATGGTAGGCAGGGCTTGGGGCATTTTTCGTCTTTGAGGATGAACTTGGTTGTGAAGAACCGAAGAGATTCACAGGGCAGCGTGTTCCCTCTTGCAGGTGGGGCTGAGTGGGCCAGGGCGTGGGGAGTCGTGAGTGGCTGGAGAGGCACCCACAGAGTGCCCTATGCGTGCCTGGCGCCATTCTGGGAACCACAGGCAGGCTCTGCGGCAGGGCCTGGGGCTCTGGTGGAATTTGAAATCTGATTGAACAGATAAAATGTTTCTGTGCATGTCTGTGTGCATATCTGTGCCACGGGGCCTTGGGTAAGTTATATAACCTCTCAGCCATAGTTTACTCATCTGTAAAGTGGGAATACTGACACTTTCCTCCACTGAGTGGTTTCAAGGATGTGATGGGGTAATTAAGGCACTTACCACAGGCCTGGTACAGAAAAAGTGGTAGTTATAATTACCAGAAGTGCTGTGAATTTTCCATTTGGAAAGCATGGATGATGGAGGGAGCCCTGTGGTGAGAAGAGAGGAGGTAACATGGTCCTTCCAGGTAATTACTGGCCAGCTCCCTGGTTCTTGGTGGTAACTGAATCAATATCTTAAATTGGCCTCTGTGTTCACTTGACTAGTTTCTGCCTCTCCACTTTGGATTTGCTGGGGGCCCATGTAGAACACCCCCTTTCCCTTCCTCCTGGGCCCGTCCTCTTCTCCTGGGCTTCTGGGATTGGCTGGACTGTGCTTTTCTGGTGCATTCAGAGGATGGCCATGAGCCCCTGCAGTTTAATTCACATCCTCCCTCCTTGCTCTGGCCACTCAGGCCCCAGATCTCCCAGAGATCTTTGCAGCTTCCCCGGGAACAGGAGGCGGCGAAGGACATCTTTTTGGACCTCTCTGGGAGATAACCAGAGTTTATGGGGGCAGTTGTGACAGACCGTTTGAAATCGGAACTTCGGGACATTCAGGGTAACCGTTGCCCTGGCTGATGTTACCCGCAGTGGAGGGCTGTGGGAGGAAGGGGCCATTCCTTGCTTCTGCCTCCTCCTGCATTGGTTCCTCCCTGAGTCCCTCTCTTCTGTCATCCTCAGCTTTCAGAGAGGGAGGTTGTTTTCCTAGAGCAGAACGCCCTTGCTTCTTAAATTTGTCAGTCGTCCGATGATATTGCTGCCTCTTCCAACTCTCTGTTTGCTGCCCTCCAGAGGACATGGCCCTGGGTCGGGGGGCTGTGCGTCTTACTTGGGGCATTTACCCTGGACATTCCCTCAGTAAGCCAGTGTTGAGAGAGGGGGTGAATGAACGAGGGGCCAAATGAAAGCCGCTCACAATGAGAAAAAACCCAGACAGGGTGAAATTACCGCCCCACAGGCCCACGGGAAGGACAGACAGTCTGTTATTTTTTCTTCTTTCTATGTGTTCATGTGCTGGGTCCTAGAGATGTCATTTGGATTGTACCACACTGAGCCGTACAAATGCCTTTGCTTGGTTCTCCCTGGTGTGGTCATGGTGCGGCACTTAGGCTATGGCTGGCTGGGGTTGGAGTACCGTCCGTAACTGGGCCCAGGAATATTTTTCTCCGCACAGCAGATGTGGGTCCTGTGACCTCGGTTTCCTGACGGCCAGATCCAGCGGAGGAAGAAAACCTACTCACATCAAGTTGGTTAGGGGGGGTCGAGTGACCTCTTGTATGTAACAATCAGGAGACTAGCACAGTTCAGACTCCAAAGGCAGGTGTTCCTTCTGCAGCATCACATTGACTCCTGGAATACTAGAATGCTCTAATACTGGAATCCAGTGCACCTGTTTCCCCCCGGGTCCAGTGGGCCCTGCTTGGAGAACAGAAAAAGAATGCGCATCAGTGGTGGTCGCCCAAAGTGGCTTTCTCCATTTCCTGCCGCACTGTAGAGGGATAGGAAACATGTCCCTGTCTGACATGAGGGATAGGAAATCAGAAATTAGGGCAGAGACGCTGGCTTCTGTTCCCGGAGCCCTCAATTACCACCCAACGTGTTTGGCACTCCATACTTCCGGTGTCAGTGACCTGCTGGAGCTCTCCTCCCCGTGTCCCTTCTGTCCCTAGCGTCGGTCTCTGGTTCCTTCATAGCAACATCAGGCCTGGTGCTGTATACAGCAATGCACATTCCTTCCCTAAGCCTTCCATTTGGAAGAACTCTCTCGTCCAGGATCCCCAGCATTGGAACCACTCAGAGGGTGTAGTTTCTTTTCTGGTTACGCGTTGGCATTTGGGTGCCCGCTTCTGCCCAGCCAGTATTTCTTCCCTGCCTTCTCTGCAGGCAGGTGCACAAGGAAACCCAAGGTCCCCAGCTGGTGGTAGAAAAAAAAAAAAGACCTCGCTGTCAGGGCAGCTCTGGGGGTGGAATCTGGTTGCCGTGGGGCCTGTACTTTCTCTGATCATTTTAGGTTTTAATATGCTCTGATCTGTAATGGAAATCATAACACAAGCTGATTACTAAAATTTGACTATTGGTGTAATGAGAAACCTGTGAGAGGGACCCACTTCCTCTTGATTTTTTGTTTTATTTTTAAAAATTTTGTACATTCTGTTTCATTTCTCTTCCTCTGGACTTTTCTTGCAGAAAAGTCACAAACAGCGTGCCATAAAAACCCAAACCATTTAGAAAATACAACTGCACCCTGGGGAATGTACAACACTTTCCCTCCATGGTGCTGTCCTTTCCACCATCTGGTTGAGTTTATTTGTCTAACGGTAGAGCAGGTGGGAGTTGACATGGAGAAACTGAGCCCCATGGAAGCAATGGTAATCGGTTGAAGTCCACACTGGAGAAAGACTAGATTCAGGTCTACACTGCTGAAGTTCCAGTGTTGGTGTTATTTGTGAAATGTTCTCCCTGTCACTGTATGTCCTTAGCCCTTCTTCCTTATAGTTTCCTGGTTTGTGTAACATGGGCTCCTCCTAAATGCATAATAATACCTTTTTATGTGGTGTCAGGACCCTTTCAAATGGATTCCTTCCCCATCCATCCATCTGAAATATTTCTTTCTTGTGTTTTTTTAATGCTTATTTATTTTTGAGAGAGAGACTGCAAGCAGGGGAGGGGCAGAGAGAGAGGGAGACACAGAATCCAAAGCGGACTCCAGGCTCCAAGCTGTCAGTACAGAGCCTGATGTGGGGCTCGAACTCATGAACCGTGAGATCATGAACCGAGCCGAAGTCGGATGCCTAACCGACTGAGCCACCCAGGTGCTCCAGTCTGAAATATTTCTTGACCTGCTCTGCACAAGACAATGTACCAGGCCCAGAAGATGTGAGGGATGAGGGAACCAAAACCACATTTCTGAGTAATCTTTGGCGTTGGGGCACAGAACCCTCACACAACTGTAATACCAAGCAGAACAATTAAGGCTGTCAGAAATATATAAGCAAGATGGAGTAGTGGAAGGAAGAGGGGTTAATTTTTGTTGGAAGACAGTAAAGACAGCATCGGAGTGGGATTTTGAAGGATGAATAGAATTTTGGTGCTGGGTGGACTATGGAAAGGCACTTGCAGAAATAGGAAATAAGGACTAAGGGCATGCCATGGTCGTGATTCCTTAATGCGCGCGCGCACACACACACACACACACACACACACACACACACACACACACACACACAGGTGATCCTGTCCTGGGTTTAACGGCATTTGCCCAGTAATGGTTTTTGCAAAATGTTTGGACCTACTTCACTTTGGATTAGGGTTGGAGGTGGCAGGTTGGCATTAGGAGAGAGCTAGTGTTTATTGAGTATTTTATTTAGCTTTATCGTGTCTGCATGCATCAGCGAATCAAAGGCACACAGCTAGCAAGTGGCGGAGCTGGGATTCGAACACAGGATTCTGTGACTCCTGGTCCCCTGATCTTCCCCTTGTACTGCCTTCTCACCTTCTCCCGGGAAGTTGCTGACTCCAAGCAGTCATTCCCCAGCAGTAGGGGTTCAGGTTGCAAAGCAGAGTTGGCAGGGATGCTGTGAAAATATTCTGCCGTCTCAACTCACGTCATTCAGACTTTCTGTGATTGGTGGAAGGACTAGTCTCATTGCAGCCCAGCTTTCTGGAAGCCCCTTCATGGTGCCGCTCTTTTGTAATGCTCTTTGGTTGCTTTCTCGGACAATTTGCTGTATATACTATTTTCTGATAAGCAGGTGTCTTCTGACCTTGCGACCTGCCCAAACTGGCAAGTCTCATTCAGTGCTTGAATGGCTTGTTTATGCATTTCTAATGGAGACAAGCTTTTGAGCTGGCAGAATTGGCCCGATCATCTTTGTGTTTGCTGGGGCAAGGTTTTTATCGGACAAACGAATGCCATGTCATGAAATCTGAAAGGGCTGCCAGTGAGAGTGAGTGGGCCAAGGAGCAGCGGCTGAGTGGGAGGTGGTACTTCCTGGGGCAAAGGCTGAGGTTGGCACTGGGAATTCTGGACCCCTTTTTCCCAAGAGTTGCCTTGAGGCATGAGGGGTGTCAGGAAGGTGAATGTCATACAGGGGTTAGGGTGGGTGTTTTGAGTCCTAATAAACATTTGGCAATAATGAAACAATATTGTGATTTTAGAGCACAGCTCAGGGGTGCTTCTGTCTTGCCATTTTGACCCTCTTGAGAAGGAGTTTGTGGAGCAAATTACTGGCTGCGGAAGGAAGGTGCCCGAGGCTGTCGGTTTTGTCAGGCAGATGGGTACAGTCTCTTCGAGCTCCCAGTCCTGTGGCACAGCTGACACCCTCCTCTGATGACCCGTTCTCCTTCCCCTCATCACTTTCCCCTCTTGGTTACAGTGCAGTTTTAGTTTGCAGGATTCTTTCAGGGCTGCAGATCAGTTAATCTTAGAATCTGCTTCTCCGAGAGCATCTTGCCTTTTATCTCTGTTCTCTATATTAGGGTCTGGGATTCTGCTGCTAAAAAAAAAGTTAGAAAACCAGATGCCTAGGGCGTATCTGCAGTGCTCGTTGTCTGCAAGGGCGAGGGGGTTTGTGAGTGAGGGCCACACCTCCTGCTGCACAGTGTGTGTTGGGGGGAGGGGACCCGTGTGCCTGTCCTGCTGCTCTTACTCCACTTCTCGATTCTGGGTCCTTCTAGTTCGTGGGGGACTCGTTATCTCCTCCTTTCACCCCAGGCTGCTGAGGAGAACAACTTGTGAGTTTCACAGTGGAAACTAATGAATAAATCCCAAGTTATATAATATATTCTCTGTACTATATACTGTCTCCAAGTTGTATTTACTCTCTCCTCCATATACTCTCTCCAGGATGTATATACTCCCATTTCATAGATGAGGAAGCTCAGAGAGGTCGAGTAACTTGCTTGAGGTCACACAGCTTTTAAATGAAAAGGCCTAGATTTGAAACCAGATCTGATTCTAGAGTTCATGGTTTTCACTACTGTATGCGTCACCCGTGCTTTTACTTACAATCAAAAATATTTATTATTCTCTGTCATTTCTCCCTCTTGGGGATGTGGGCTGGGTAAATTTAGCACCATGTAAAATAGCATAACATGTATATTTCACTTTTACTCACCTTGAAAGTACTGTCTTTGAGGGTGGTGCATTCTGGGCTGTGAGGATGGCTATGGTGGGAGTGTAAGGGGAGGGGGCTCAGGTTCAGAGTCCCCGGTTCAGCAGATGCAGGGTGAGGGGAGAGGTCTAAGAGGCTTGCCTCCCAGATCCTGAAGCTGAATAGTTAAGTCATTTGTCTGAGACCTTAAGAGCCTTGAGGCCCCTGGTTGCCCCTCTGTGTCCTCTAAATCTCTTGCCTCTGACTCTTTCTGGTCACCTACTGGATTTCTGTAGAGCATGACTCAGCAGGTGAGGAGTCAGTGACAACCTGCTTGGAAGCGTCCAGCTGTGAAGGGGGCAGGGTCTGAGGAGGACTGGAATTGCTTGTGTGTGTGTGTGTGTGTGTGTGTGTGTGTGTGTATGAGAGAGAGAGAGAACCCACTGATCAGATTTGACTGCCCATCCACTGATTGCAGAGGTTGGAGTCCTTGATTGGCTGGACAGTGCTGTCAATCCATGGGGCTCAGTGAGCACATAGTAGTTCAATGTCGTCTCCAATATGGAGCTTGACTTATACTTTACGAAGATTATGCTGCTCCTTGGGTTAGGAATATTTTTATCCCCCTTTCCCATGTGCCTCATATCTCTGCTTGAGGGAGTGGGTATAGACCCACAGATGAGGGCTTAGACACACTCATGAAACACTAAGGGGAAACTTTGAAAAGGTATTTATGGACTGGGTTGCTAGAAGAGAGCTCCAGCTAGCTTGTGGGCCCCCAGAGCCTCCCAGATGTATCCAGAAAACCAGAGAGAGTTTTTCATTTGCTAGTGATAGAAAGTCCCCTTTTCTGGCCAGATCCCGTTTAGAAAGTCAGGTGTGGGGAGAGGGATCAGAGGCTAGGAGTCTGTTGAGTCCCAGTGGGCAAAATCCCTTCCAGTGTTGGCTGGACAGGACCAGAGGGCCTCAAAGAGCCTGCCTTGCTGAAGCCTTCCTGGCAATTCAGTCCTGCCTCTCCTTCCTGTTACCAAACATTTAGTGAGAAAACGAATACTCTCCAAAGCCGGAGCTTAAGAACTATGGCAGCTCCAGGTCTGGCCAACTCATTTAGCTCCCATCACCCACATCTTGGGTTGCTGTTCATTCATTCTGGGTGTTGGGAGATGGAGTGGGACCTGCAGGCCTTGCCCAGAATGGCTGCTCTCTGCACACCAGGGTTTAGGAACCCTAGAGCTGTACATCGAGGTGGGCCTTCGAGATCCCTTCCGTCCAGCCACCCAAGACTGTAGACGGGTGACAGACCCCGAGAGGGGAAGTTGGCTGCCACAAGGTCACACAGCACCATTCCCACAGAGCTGGTCATGGAACTCGCTCTTTTCAAAGGGTCATCCGAGGCACAGCCCCAGATGCTCCCCAGAATGCCGGCCCTGCGTGCCCTGCCCCGTTTTTCTTGGAACGAGTGCTGGTGTTCCAGATGAGGGCTTTATGACTTCATTTCAGATAATGCAGTTGGGTACAGTTTGCCTGGTGGTTGCCTAAATTTAAACGAAGTGGGCTGGGGTGGGTGGTAGTGAAGAAGATTGGCTTGGTGCTTTCATTAAAGCACAATGTGTTGGGGGAAGGTTCAATTTTTATTTTTACTTCACTGAATGAGGGATGAGCACAGAGCTGAGGGTTTTTTTCCCTTTCGTTTTCTTTCTTCCTTTTTTAAAATTATTAAATATCTGTATATTCTCAATTCAGGACTGGTGTTGCATTTCACTTCCAGCCTGGATATACGCCAAAGTAGGTTGAACTGGAGTATTACTATTTTGGATTTCATGATGGTCAAGTACAGTTCTCAGGCAAGCCTCTTAAGCACCTAGAGACCAGTTTTGGTTAGATGTGGGTTTCATTCCCCATTCTGGGCACTTGCTGGCTGTGTGACCCTGGATACAATTCCTGAACTTCCCTTTCCTCGTTTCATTTATTTATTTTTTAAAGATAATTGTTTTTATTATTGTTTATTTTTGAGAGAAAGAGAGAGCGTGAGCGGGAGAGGGCAGAGAGAGAGAGAGAGAGAGAGAGAGAGAGAGACTGAATCTGAAGTAGGCTCCAGGCTCTGAACTGTCAGCACAGAGCCTGACGCGGGGCTCGAACTCATGAACCATGAGATCATGACCTGAGCTGAAGTCAGATGCTTAACCGACTGAGCCACCCAGGCGCCCCCCCCCCTTCCTTTTTTTAAAAGGTTGGTATCAGTACCTACATTTTAGAATTGCCATACATCTGAGTTCACACATGTGACTTCACACGTGTGACTTCAGCGGCACGTGGGGAGTACTCATGAATTGTTAGTGGCTCTCCTCCTCTGTGCCTTCCAGGTTGGGAGTAGATCAGAGAATGAGATTGAGAGGATGGTCTCTTGAAGGAGGAGGTGAGGGGATGGGATGGAGGTGAAGCGTGTGTTGGTGAGTGTGTGTGTATGTGTGTGTGTGTAGGGGATTCGGAGCTCGGGGAGGGGGCTTTTCTCCTTGGGGGATATGAGGAAAGTATTAGAGGCCTGAACACCTGGACCTTTGCTCCAGAGGAATGCCTTCCTGGGGTTTGTTTCACTGATTCTTGGAAGTTCTTTTTCTCAGCCTTCTAAAATCCACATTGAAATTCGTGGTCCACTTATTATTTCTCCGGTTATAAAAACGACGTGTTTTGGAAAAGTTGGAACACACAGAAGATCACACAGAAGAAAGTAAAAATCATCCATAATCTCCCCTTGCTTAGAAGAAACCAGTGTGGGGATTTGAAATCTGCGTCCCCAGTCTTTTTTTTCCTGCGTCTATACATAGGGTGCGTTTGCCTGTTTGTTCATTTGTATAAAACTGGAATCACATTGCACATATTGTTATGTAACACGCTCTTCGAACAATATTCTGTGAGCATTTCCTCGTTGTAGACTGTTCTTCTAAAACGTGACTTTGGCATTCTGTGATGCGGACGCTCCATAACTTTTTAACCAGCCCCGCGTCGTTTGGCATGTAAATTGCTTTCCGTTTTCTTGTGTTCCTTCACCTTAGGCTGCGGTGAATTTGGGAATGCGGATTTTAATAACTGGATCGCTGTTTTGGGAAAGCAGTGCTCTGGTGAAGCATGCTGAACACATGGTTTCATTAGTTTCAAGGTTTTTTTCGTACCTTCCGTGCACCCTAGACCTTTTGGGCTCCGCTAGTGAAGTCACCATCTAGGTTAAGCACTGGCCCTCTCCTGCATTTCTGCCCTGTTCTCCACATACTGCTCACCCTTCAACGACTTCTCCTCCGGGAAGCCCTAGTTATCCGGGGCAGTGGGTGCCAGGAGAGATCACAGCTACCCCAGAAGATCTTGGTTCAAGCCCTGACAATGTCATTCACTTGGCAGAATGACCCTGAAAGTTTTTGGTGCTGTTTTGACACTTTGTTTCCTGCTCTGCAAGATGAGGGCAATATACCCCGCTGACCAAATGGTGACGGTGAGGTGCCGGCCATGGCCGTACTCGATGCGTTTTTATAACTTGAAGTACATGAAGATGTTAGTTGTTAGCATTGACCTCGAGGAATAATTCTAGGGCCTAGTCCGGTGGTGTCGTGTAGCTGGCTCACACCAGCTCTTGAGAGTTGATTGTGGACACCTCTTCCCAACTGCGTGTCCTCTGGCCCTCACTCTGGTCGCTTGAGGTTGGCCATAGTGAGAGCATTTACATCACGGAAGTAGACAAATGCTACAGTCAAGGCTTTCTTTTTCCTTTTTCAGAGGTGATTAGTCAACGTTCCCCAGCACTTTACAGTCCTACTGTCCGGAGCTCTTCTTTGACATTTGACGTACATTGTTTGGGTTTGAGTTTATAGTTTTTTCATATGTTAATGTCTCATTTTCGCCAGCTGGACTGTTAGCTCTTAAGAGCAGGCATTAGGTACTTTAAGATTTTTAACAATAGGGCCCTGTAAGGCAGCATTTACACAAATGAGCTCATGATTTTAAACTCCGTGAAAAAAAATGTATGCTAAGATTTAGCTCTGAGGGGTTCCTCATAGCTATGCAGGCCCATGGCTCAGTCTTCTCTTAATGATCCTTTATGACGGGTCTTAGATACACAGAATTTTAGTTACTTAGCCTTAAAACTTCCCAGGGTATAATTAAGAGGCTTTATTTCCCTGTGTTTCCATCAGTGACTGTAATAATAATGGCTAAGAAGCGATAGCTAGCATTTATTGATTGCTTGCCCTGTGCCAAGTACATCCTCAGTGCTTTTACAACCATTTTCTTGTTTAATCCTCACTCCAGTTATCTAAAGAATACATTAATATTATCCTTGTTCCAGAAATGAGGAAAAATTTGAAATTGAGAGATATTCATTACCTTGGTCATGATTGAGGAAGACCTGCAGGTCTGACCTCTCATTCATTCAGCGGACTCTGACCCCTGCCGTGTGCTGAGTGAGGCACTGGCTGCCTGGATGAACGCAACAGACTTCCCCTCATGGAACATTCCTTCTAGTGAGCAAGACAGGTAAAGAATAAACATATGCTACAAAGTCAGGTGTTGCAGACGGCTGCAGGATAATCAGGGGAGGGAGATAGAGGCTGATGGGGCAGGGCTGAGGTTTGGCCATTTAGATCACAATCCCGGATGTCTGTCTGACTGCCTTGAAACACAGTCCTCCACCCTGTAGGTAGCCAGGCACCTCGAGCACAGTAGCCCCTTGTCACAAATGTATTGGTCGGGTGATTGGAGCCTTACTGCATACAGGAAGACATACTGAGAGCTTAGGGTAAGCTCAAATCAGGTGCACATGCACACGGAACCCTCTGGTGTACTGATCTCTGTTCTCAGGGTTCCCGGGGGTTCGGGGCAGGTAGAAGGAGCAGGAAGGCTGAGCAGTGAAGGTAGGAGGAGGAGATTGGGCTCGGTGGTAGTCCGGGGCGGTCGGGGGAGAGAATATGCAGGTTTAGGACCCACAGGGGTAGCAGCTTTTTGGAGGCCAACATTCTCATGGGACACGGGAACACAGAAGCTGAGGAGGACCGGATGACTCCCCCAGTGAGACCAAGTTTCACCAAAGGGTGGAGCCCAGTTTTCCATTCCCAGTCTCGTGCCTCATGCAACACCATCCTTCTCCCAGGTTTGGTTTTATTTTATTTTATTTTATTTTATTTTATTTTATTTTATTTTATTTATCTTATCTTATCTTATCTTATCTTATCTTATCTCATCTCATCTCATCTCATCTCATCTCATCTCATCTTATCTTTTTATTCCTGGCTGGGGAATAATGGAAGATGGATGCAGTAAGCTAGTTTAGGGACCCACTAAAGGACAGCCCCTAACTCCAAGGCATTCGGGAGTCCGAGTGGATTCTGAAGACCCCGCAAAACTTACTTCTAGAAGATGACACCTTCTGGTGTGTAACAGACAAAGTGTTTCAGAGTCACCCTCCCTGCCAGTGTCCACAGTGTTGTGTTGTGTTGTGTTGTGTTGTGTTGTGTTGTGGACCGGCCAGTGTCCACAGTGGCTGAGCCAACATCAACTGAGCACCTCTTCCATGTCCAGTTGACAGAGTATTGAAAAACCCTGCCCCGCGAGCCCAACAACTGGGATCCAGTACCTGCTGTGGTATTAATAAATGAGCCGCGTGATACAGGTCTCATTGTTGGTTTCCTCCTCCGTACTGGGAGGGGCTGGTCAAATGGTCTTGATGTCTCTTTTTGCTCTGATCTCTCCTCTCAGGCGGAGGGTTAGACAGGGTCCCACTCGCAAAGCATCTCAGTCTTTCCGTTCCTCTCGCAAGTGCCATGTGCCGTGTGCTGCCCAGAGTGCCGGGTTTGGGAAAGGATTTAAGGGCTGGAATGTATCTCCTCCAGGGTATTTCTTGATCTGAGGGTACCGAGTATTTTCCGCCTTGGTTCCCAGTTCTAAGCCACCTGGGTCTCGCTGGTGGTTAGGTGGCCATTGCCCACACAGGACCTTCCCCACAAAGTAAAGCTCGCCCACGAGAGTTTTCCTAGCACGCCCACTGTTGCCGGGAGGGGGGTGAAATTCGGGGTGTACTTTCCTAATGGTCAGGCGGTGGTGATTTCACGGGCTCAGAACGGCACAGTCCTCATCCCGGTGGCTCCGATGGCCTCCCACTGAAACCGTGCAGTGACACCAGAGCGAACACACACGCTTCAGAGCTAAAAAGTGATGAGGTGAGGAGGCAACAGGAAGTGGGGAAGTGAGCAGAACAAAGCCTGCGATGTGTACTCAGTTCTGTTGACCTTTTTGCTCTCTCTCTCTCTCTCTCTCTCTCTCTCTCAAATCCTATAGTTCTGCTAGATGGTGGAGGTAGAGGTTCTTGTTTGTTTAAAAGGTTCAGCCTCTGCAGAGACCTATGGAGAGAGAGTGTGTGGTGGGTGTAAAACAAGTTGAGGGAAGAAGCAAAGCGCCCTCCTCCCTGGCTTGGCAAAAGTTATGCAAATTCATGTCAGTCGGTGTTGTGGAGGCTGTTTGATCCTCTCCCTCCACTTCTTTACTCAGGGCTGGGGAAAGTTATTTAAATTGTTCCTCTTTTAGACCTTCCTTTGGCGGACTCAATTTAACTCTTCTTGTATTTGATTAAAGACGGCGGGGAAAGTGGAATTCTGCCCCCACAGGTTTTCTTTCTCGGCTTCTACCTCAGTTTCTCATTTCCTACTCATGACTTCAAAAGGGGGAGAGCGCAAATTTAACCATGGGTTTCCGGTATGGTGAGGGCCCACGGGGGTTGACTCTAACAGGACCCCCTGGCAAAGCCTGTCACTCCCTACAGCGCCTCCCGCTGGGGAGGGCACACTTCACACCTATGGGGACAATTCACAGGCTGGCCAGATGGAGAGAGGGATGGTCAGTTTCGACAAACAGCTTTTCATTTGAGGAGCGGATATGGTCCGAGGACTGAAGCTGCTGATAGGTGTCCCACTCTGTGGATGTTGGAGCTCGGTTAGCTCAGGTTGGATTAGCTGCGTTGGGGCTTTGAGGTTGGGGGATTTGAACCGGCAGGTGAGCGATGAGAATCGTGTGTTTGCCCCTCGACCAAACTTATCAAGTCGGGGGGGAAGATACAGGGCGCTCAGTTGTTGGTGGCTGGATAATATTAATAATGTCATAACAGACACAGGAACGGTAAGCCAGTGCTTGCTGGGCACCTTCTTTGGGTCCAAAAGCCTGGCCCTGGGTCATAGGTCTGATCTTATTTGATGCGGAGGGAATTCTCTGGACCATCCATGCAATGGGCCATGGAAGCCTGGAACGATAAACTCAGCGACCCGAAATAATGGAGCAGGCGTCCGGTCCCCTAGTTCACTTGTGTCACAACTCGTGTCTCCTGTGCTGCCTTCTGCGTTCATTGGCATCGGTTTCTGAGACGGCTGGGTTGGGGGTGTGGTTGGTGGCCTGGCAATAGAATGGGCACGTCCCGACCCTGACTCCGTCGGCTTTGCTGGTGGATGGGCATCCTTGCCATTGCTACACAGCTGGTATGCTTCGCCACCCGCCGCGGCCTTGCAGACTTATGTCCGCTGAATTCCCCTGGAAACACACCGGGGCACAGGCCAATTCAAACAAAAATTAAGGCGTTCTTTTTCTTCTTCTCATTTTTGTTCTATTTTACGTCTGTGGCATTTTGGCTTTGTCGTAATCAGAGTGTATATAAGGCCTCCTCTGAGGGTGTGAGTCCAAGTCCTGATGGAGACGTTACATACTCAGAGGCCCTTTTCACCGGTGAGATTTGGACATGTGACTTGGGCACCTTCCTACCTTCTAACAGCTTCGTTTCTGTTTTGTTTGTTTTAAATCTTGGAGTAGAGGTCTGGGGAGCAGAAGCAAACTGGACGGTGCCCTAATTTAGCAAACCTGTAGTCAGCAGATGGAATGAATAGGGCATAGGATGGAAACAGTTTTTAGAAACCCCGAACAAGTTCACCTCCAGCAGAAATTTGGCATTCATGGGCTAATTTGGGGGAGTTCTAAACAACTTGCAGGGGCGCCTGGGTGGCTCAGTCGGTTGAGCATCCAACTTCAGCTCAGGTCATGATCTCACAGTCCGTGAGTTGGAGCCCCGCGTCGGGCTCTGTGCTGACAGCTCAGAGCCTGGAGACTGCTTCGGATTCTGTGTCTCCCTCTCTCTCTGCCCCTCCCCTACTTGCGCCTCTCTCTCTCTCTCTCTCTCTCTCAAAAATGAGTAAACATTAAAAAAAATTTTTTAATTTCCCTTCCTGTTCCAGTACTACCTTAATAGAGTCAACTTTTTTTTTTTTTTTTTAACTCCACAGTGAAATCAAAGCTGAATCTTTTAACATTTATCTGAGTTCAGCCCAGGTTCTGTTGACTCCCAGTAGGGTTTTAATGCCTGAGAAGATAGACCAGCTCCCTGGGTGGAATCTCGCAGGTTAAATGTTGTCCCCTGCTCTGTTGACTGTAAAATTCTTGTGGGAAATGTGTCCTGGAACATGAACGTATATGGACTTGCCCCTCCCCCCCTTTTTAAAATTAGAAAGTGGTTCTCTCTCTCTTTGTTTGATTATTTGTGTAAGATCTATTAGGAGTTCAGTGTTCAGCCCTGGGGAGGGATGACCTCCCCAGGTTTGCCCATGAACAGGGAGAGTAAATTCAGTTTAAAATTAATAGTGTTTGTGGCTTAGAAACCCACCTTGTCATTAACCACCAGTGAATGCCAACCTGAAACGTGTACTCGTGCCAGAGTAAACCGCAAGGTTGTGGAAAAACATAAAGGAAGTGGGGGGGGGGGTAAGTTGGTAGTAAAAGGTGAAGGCTGGTGGGTGGGGGATATGTGTGCGTGTGTGGCAGGGTGGGGGGAGGTTGGCAGGATAGATGAAAGAAAAAGGAAAGCACGGTCTGGCTAGGTACTCCAGGCCCTTAGCCAGGCTTAGACGTCCCTGGTGAGAGGAGGTTAGTATGTACGCACCCAGTGATGATGTTCTGATCTCTCCGTTTGTCTAGATTTGTATTTTGAAACTTCAGAGAAAAGGCAGGGTAAGGGAAACATTACATTTAGTGGAGTGGAGTGGATTCATCTCCCATCAGCCCCGCGTGGTCAAGTTAAGACTTAATTCCTCTAGGACAGTTTGCTCTGGTGGGACCGTTGACAATGTCTGGAGACATTTTTGGTTATCAGGGCTGTTGCGGGGCAGGACGGGGAGGGCTGTTCCTGGCAACTAATGGTAGAGGCCTGGGATGCTGCGAAACAGCGTGCAGTGCACAAGACAACCCCACGAGAGATGAATTATCCGTCCAGGGTGTCGGTAGTGCCAAGGTCGAGAACCCTCGATCTCAAGGCTTGGTTGCTGTGCATTCATCCTGAGACCACAGCGTCTCGGCAACGGGCCATGGGAAGTACGTATTCCTACTGAAAAGGAACCGCCAGGTCCAGAAAGCTGATTACTGCTCCAGAGATCCGAAAGGGTCCCAGGAGTTGGCACCGTGGCCCAGCTGTACTACTTTTGCAGCTTCGGCATCCTTTTTTCACCCTTCTGACAGTTTCCCATCTTGTTGCTCTGTGACCCTGGTCCCCCACATTAATTCTCTAACCTAACGCGTGTTACCCCCCCCCACCCCTTACAAAATGCCATAATTTGAGTGGTTTTGCTTTTCTGTCTGTACAACTTGTCTTAAGGCTGTGTGGGACAAGTCCTTGGTCCTCTTTGGGGAATCTGCTTTTCTCTAGCCCCAAATAAGTTAGTGAATCTTCAGATGGCTGTTTTGCATAGGATGCGTCCTGTGTGCCATCCTCCCCCCACCCCCCGCCATACAGAGAATTAAAAATATGAACTATTCAATAAACTATAGGCCTGCTGCCAGTCAACTGTAAAGCACATGCCTCTTTCAGGCCACTTTTTGACAAGTTTCAGGTAAGAATGATAGCATATTAAATTATTAGGCAGTTTTATGGCTGTGCAGGGCAGATTTATCCTTTGATGAATAAATATTGCTGTAGCCCAATTTAGAACGTGACAAATGCTGATTTACAGCTTAAAATATATATAAGGGTTTTTTTATGATGAAGTGGCACTGGTAGTAGGGTAGGTTTAAAAGTGACGGCTCTGGCACTTTTGAGTAATGGGCCATTAAAACAGTGCCGCAGGGAGAGCTGCAGGGAGGATTTGGGGTGGCTGTTGGGGGTTCCTTCCGCTCCCAATGGGTATTGGGGTCCAGGTCACTTTGCGATGCACAATCCCAGCTGATAGTGCTTTGAGGCGCTATTAAAAGTGTGGGTACCCCCCGGTCCCTCACAATTGGACATGGAGTGCACTTTCTAAAGGGTTCCGCTTGCCTACATGTGGAACCTTCAGGGTGGTGGTGTTTCCGTGTTAAGGACTGTCCATTTTTCAGATATGGAAGGTAGTTTTTTTTTAATTTTTTAATGTTTTTATTTTTGAGAGAGAGAGCGAGCAAGTGCTAACGGGAGGGGCAGAGAGAGAGACGGAGAGAATCCCAAGCAGGTTCCATACTGTCAGCACAGAGCCCGGTGCGGGGATTGAACCCCCGAACTGTGAGATTACGACCTGAGCCGAAATCAAGTCGGACCCTTAACCGACTGAGCCACCCGGGTGCCCCAGGAAGGTAGTTTTGAGGAGGAATGCTTTCAAAACCGAATTGAGGGGGGAAGCTGATGAGTTTCTTGTGTGTTTTCGATGTGGTGATGATCATCCCACTTTTGGATCGAAGACACCTGGGACATTTGAACTGACAAATATGAATACATATAGGAGGAGAGCATTTATAATTGAAGTGGGCCTTTTATATCTGTTGCATGTGTACATGCATACAGATAGTAGAGCTAGACCAGTGACTTGAGGCCTTTTTCTATTTATTTGTTTATTTATTTATTAATATGTGCACATGGCATACAAGTTCAAAATTGCAAGGTGTCTAAGGTCGTGTATGGTAATTTTTCCTTCTCTTCTGCCTCCAGCCTCCCAGTTTCCTTCTCTCGGGATAACCTCTATGCTAGCTTTTTGGTTATCTTTCTCAAAGCTTATCTTTTTCATAAATGTGTGTGTGAACACATAGTATTTTTCAGTAACTGCTGGCACACTATTCATGTCGTTCTGTGCCTTAACGCTTTTCCTGATAGCATACGTGGAAAATCATTCCATATCATGACACAGGGAATGCCTTTATTTATTTATTTTTTTACAACTGCGTAGCATTCCGTGTGATGGAATAATTTATTAAACCAATTCCCCGACAGTGGATATGGAGGCTGTTTCTAGTTTTTGTCACTTCAAATCATACTGCTGTAGTATCTTGGTATACACATCATTTTGCATATGTAGGAGTATGTCTGCAGAATAAATTCTTAGAAGCGGAATTGCTGGTAAAAGCATGTATACATCTGTGATATTGGTAGACATTGCAAGTATCCTTTCAAGGAGTTGGTGGCAATTTGCACCAACACCCTCAATGAATGAGACGTCCTCGCCAACACAGTGAGTTATCAAAGTTCTCGATCTTTGCCAATCTGATAGATGAGAATTGGTATCTCAGTGTTAATTTGCATTTCTTTCATGAGTGCGGTTGAACATTGTCCACAAGTTTAAGATCCATTTGTATTTCCTTTTCTTTCAGTTCATATTCGTTGCCCATTTTTCTATCAGGTGGTTGATCTCTCATAGTCTTTTAGATTCAGTGTCTGTTTGACCCCTTTCTGTACTTGACGGAGCTCACTTCGGTGGGGGGGGCCGGGGCAGACTATGCATGCATTCAAATGAGGCTTTGGGGAGTGGGATGGATCAACCACGCCAGTGATGAAATTAAGTCCATTGTCTTGGGTGTGGCCATTGCTGCGGCTGAGGCTGCTGGAGTCCCTGAGCCTAGCGGTTTCTGGTGTGGTCCCCGCAGCATGCCTTCAGAGCTGGTAGCGGTGTGACTCAGGCAGACAGCAAGGGCCTCCTGCCGTGTTGAACATGTGAGATGGATTGGTTTGGGGGATGGACACGAATGAGGCACGGGAAGCCGGGGCTGGGAGGAGGAGGAGCCGAGCAGAGGGACTGGGGGGTGCTGAGTATTTGCATTGAGGGCCGATTCAGAGGTCAGAGGCATGGAAACTGCACTGAAAATGTTCAAGTGTGAGGTGTCTGAGAAGTCAGGAAAAATAGGATGCGCTTAGTTTTAAGGAGTGTGTCAGTTACGTTCTCAATACTGTGCTTTATATGGTTTTATTTTTCAACCTCCAGACACCTTTTCAGTTTGGTTTATCTCAACACGAAGCAGCGATTCTGAACCAAGAGCGATTTTTGCACCAGTGTCCTTCCCCAGTCCCGGGGCAGTGTCTGGAGACATTTTTCATTGTTGCAGTTGGGGACAGGGGGAAAGGAGAATGCCACCGGCATCGAGTGGGTGGAGGCTGGACATCCTGCAGTGCACAGCACGGCCCCCGCAGCGAAGAATTTTCAGCCCCAAATGCCAATAGTGTCCACACACGAAAAGCTCTTGTAAAGCTGCGGGGTCCAGTTGTAAATCTGAAAGATAAAAATACAGCTGATCCGCTGTTTCCTCAGTTTTTGGACATTTTGGACATTCTGTAGTGTCACATTTAGACGAACTTCTCCGGAAAAGGTGTGGAGGTTGAAGAAAAACGTGGAGAGTCTTATTTGAAAATGTAACTAGCACACTGTTTAAAAATAAGCCAGTCCTATGTTTCCTGAGTTTGGGGACGCCATGTGGGATTCCGGGGGGTGCTGAGACCTGTCACTGCCATTGTCCCTCCTTAGTGCCGTCACCTTGCCCTCTGCATACCTGCACACAGATGGGGTGGGGGGGTGGGGTATTTTTTAAGCCCAAGACCCCTGAAAGGAGAGGGATATTGATATCAGCATGATGGCATTTTCAGATATCCAGGCTCTCAGGACAGTGGGAAGGTGGCACTGGGACCGTGCTGGGCTCTGTCTGAGTTCCCAGTACCCCAGTCTCCCCACCCCTCAGGACGCCTGTTGCTGGGTGGCCTTCAACCCCAGAGGTTCAGAGGATCCAGCAGTAATACCCTAGTGGTTTCCTCTTTGTTTTCAGGGAGGGAGGTGGCTGAAAGTGCATGCTGGAGAGGCCACCTGCCCAGTTGAAATCTTTATTCCTCACCTCTGCACAACTTGGGGCGGGACTCAGTTGACTCGTCTGTAAAAAGGGAGCAGTATTAGCATTACTGTGACCGGAGTTAGTATGTGGAAAGTACTTAGCACAGTTAGCGATTATCATTATTATTATTATTGTTATTGCTGTTATTGGACCTGCCCTTGGAAGTTCCAGCCCTCTTGCCCCTCCTCTGCAGTTCTGTGGAAACTCTTCCCTGGGATGAGCTGGTGTACTTGATTCCAGGGGAGCCTCCGGTGGCTTCCCTGAGTCCACAGGAACACAAGTGCCCTTCCCCGTGTCTGGAGAGGGTCTGCTTCTGCCATGAGGCACCAGGACTGTGCTGAGCCAGCCCTGTGCTCTTGGTCCCCATCTCTGCCCACTCACCCCTGACCTCCTCCATCGAGGAAGGCTTGGGCCTGCCTCCCTGAGATGGGTCCCCTTATTTCACGGAGCCCCTGATTGCAGTTCCCACAGCCAGTTTCCTGTTTCCCAGCACATCATCTGGTGTGACTGCCTTCGAAAAGCCCAAGCTGGAAGCTGGGAGGATGGTTGTGTGTGGGCCGTGGGCTTCCTGCCCACGAAGGACTCGGCTCCCATCAGGCCTGGGCTAGTGAGCTCCCTGCTGTTGGTCCTCAAGACGCATTGCAGCTTGGCCTTGGCCACGGTCACCAGAAATGGGGACAGTCTTTGGCCAGAACCTATAAACAGTCTACCGAAATGTTGTTGGGGGAAGCCAAGTTCTCGTTTTGTTTGCTTTTCATTCACTTTGAAGGTTCATATTCAGATAGTTTTCACGGATCATTTAATGGCTGGAGATCACAGGGATTTGTGCCTGGGTGGGTGGTTTCAGTCTAAGTGCCTCAACCAGCACCTTCTTTCAAGAACACACAGAACATACAGAAGACTTCTGGGATGCAGTGGGGTAATAGAGGTAAAAGGGGCACATAAACCCTGTCCCCAGGGAGCTTCCAGTCCAGTGGGGGTGGCTCAGCCCCTGACATTGGGTGCTGTCAGTCTCTTGGGGGAAATACAGTGCCAACCTTCATGGAGTCCCCAGTCTAATGGAGGAGACTTAGCATGAATTCATAGTCTGATGGGTGAGATAGTTCATATTCTTGGGGAGCTCCCAGTCTGATGGAGCGAGGGAGACAAACCCTGCTTATCCAGCCTGGTGGAGGAGACCTGAGTCTTGCTTTCTGACCCAGTTTGATGATGTGTGACGCAGACAGAACCCTCAAAGACATGGAAAGGACAGAGCAGTTCTTAACTCCATAGCCTTCTTTCTCGGTCCGTGAGAGAAGTGGGGGGAGATAGGAGAGTCCGTGGTAGCCGGGGCAGAGGCAGATTCAGCAGCACCCTTTGACTGGGCTGCAGCAGCCGCTTTTACCGGCCTCTGCCCGCCCAGCCCCACCCCGAAACATGTGGAGGCTGCGCTATCTTTAGTGGTCACCCTTTGTAATCTTTAGAGGCCGTTGCTGACGTTGCTGCTTCCTGGGCTGGACCTTTCTCCCTAGAGAGCTGTGCTTTTTGTGGGGCGAGAATTCGGCTTGGGGCAGGGGAGGCAGTGTGGAATGACTGGGGGCTTCCAAAACATGGCCACAAGTCCCTAAGTCCCTAGGCTTCTCCGGATTCACAGGGTGAGACTTTGGGACCCTGTTTTAAGATCAGAAAATAAGAATATCGTAGACAGGACACGAGGCATCATCTAGTTTTATCTTTCCATTTTCACAGAGGAGACTGTGGAGGACCAGAGAAGGGAGAAGTGTTCTTCTCACTGTTGCTTAGAGTTTGTGCTGGGCTGATGGCCTAGCCCCTGAATTGGTCCCTAGCGAAGAATCCTGGCAATAACAACAATCAGGGAGGTCCTAGTAAAGCCTGTGCCAGGTTATTTACTCCTCCTGCTCAGAGCCTGCATATTCCCATCCCACTTGGAGTAAAACCAAAGGTATTTCTGTGGCTTCAGGACTGGCCTGATCTGGCTCCCACCCCCCCCCCCCCCCCCCCTGTCTGCCACTTTGTTTCTCATTCATGCCGCACAGGACTTTTTACTGTTCTTTAAACATACCAGGACATTTCCACCTCAGGGCCTTTGCACTCACTTGTCCTTTCACTTGGAATATTTTCCCCGGATATCTGTATGGCTCACTCCCTCACTTCCTTCAGAGAGCCCTAAACTGACCATCCTAGATAAAATGCCTTCCTTTCCTGCCATTCTCTCTCCCTTTTATCCTGCTTTACTTTGCCTCCAGAGCATTTGTCACCATCTTAAACGGTATATATTCATTTATTTCTTAAAAAAAATTTTTTTTTAAGTTTGTTTATTTTGAGAGACAGAACAAGCAGGGGAGGGGCAGAGAGAGAAAGGGAGAGAGAGAATCCCAAGCAGTCTCCACACTGTCAGCATGGTGCCCCATGTGGGGCTCAAACCCATGAACTGTGAGATCATGACCCAAGAGGAAACTAAGAGTCAGATGCTTAACGGACTAAGCCATCCAGGAGGTCCATATTCATTTATTTCTTAACTCTTCTTTGTTTCCTCCCTTTAGAATGTAAATAGGGGTGCCTGGGTGGCTCAGTAGGTTTAGCATCTGACTTCGTCACAGGTCAGGATCTTGCAGTTCCTGAGTTCAAGCCCTAAGTTGGGCTCTGTGCTGACCGCTCAGAGCCTGGAGCCTGTTTTGGATTCTGTGTCTCCCTCTCTCTGCCCCTTCCCCGCTCATGCTCTGTCTCTCTCTGTCTCTCAAAAATGAATGAACATTTTTTAAAAATTAAAAAAAAAAAGAATGTAAATAGTGTGGGGCCTCTGGCTGGCTCACTTCGTAGAGCATGAGACTCTTGATGTCAGGGTTGACTCTTGATCTCAGGGTTGTGAGTTCGAGCCCTACATTAAGCATGCAGCCTACTTAAAGAAAAAAAAAAGTGTAAATAGGGAAGCATGGTATATTTTCTTCAGCCTATATGCCCAGAACGTGGGTGACACATAGTAAGTGCTTTGTATCTATTTTTTCAGAGAAGGAAAGGAGGGAGTATAGTACACAAATTGAAATCACTTGATGTTAAGGATGGTTTGATTTGGTTAGGTAAAAGGAAAAAAAAAAAGACTTGCTGGGTGGCAGAAATCCTATCACTTTCCAGTGGCCATCTGGACCTACATCTTGGGTGTGGTGGGCTGGTAGTATTTCTCTGTGTGCCCCCTCATTCCATCTGTCTTGTGTTACCCTTGTACCTGTTAACTAGCAAAAACTAGGTTAAATTTCACCCTTCCCAGAAACAAATGGGTTTATAAATGCCTTGGACTGGAAAGACTCTGAACCCTGCACTGGAGCTCTTCCCACCTTTTGCCAAACGATGGAACAGAGATTGTATTGATGGAAGGCAGCCATCTTCTCCCTTGGGGTTTATAAGTGTTAAACCTATCTGCATGACCAGACTCCCTTACCCCAAAGGCAAAGACAAGTACCCAGAGATTTGTGTTGAGGATCTAGGGGCCGATTGAGGGTGGGGGGTGGGGGGGACATACACCCAATGTATCAATTTTGGTTGAACTCATGAAGTTGGGAGGTTGGAAGGGGAAGCTGAAAGCTCCCGGGGTCTGGTCCTGCCTCTTTTTGTGGGTGGCCTTGGCTGGCTACTTCCCCTCACACAGCCTAGCTTCCTCATCTATAAAATAAAAGCGATGAGTTGAACCTGCAGGTCTGGGCTCCTGGGGATCCATGTGGATGGGTTGTTCCTAAAACCCCCTCCATTCTGACATCAGCACGGTGCCGCTCTTTGGATCAAATACCAGGTTTCTGACTTCCTTGATAATGCTGGAAATAGAGGTGACAGTTAAAAAAAAAAAAGTAAATGTTTAAAAAGTTTTCTCTGTGCCAGTTACTTTAGTAAGTGTGGGTTTTTTTTTTTTTTTTTTTTTCCTTTCTTCTTGGTCTTAACCTGTAAGCGATTACGAGATCAAACAAGTTTCGGTTTGAGTCCCCCTGCTTTACAGTCTGAGTCTGTACCGCGTTGACTTTACCAAATTTACTTTCAGCTAGTCCGGCTGTTCCGGGGAGGCCTTATCAGCCGACTCTTCAGCTGTCGGGGTTGGAAGACTTGGTCTTGGGCAGCTTGGAGGCTGGGTTTTCAGCGTCAGCAGCGTAGACCTGGCGCCTCTTCCGAGTGGTTCTGCAGTCCCCCTCCCCAGCCCCCCAGCCCTGCTCAGTGAGCTTCTGTCACACAGCCCTCTCTTTGCCTAGACTGTCCGGTTTCAACCGCTTCCCAAACCCCGGCCTCTTGCCCAGGATCAGCTACAAAAATTTGCTGGGCCCAGCCCACGGTGAAAACGCGGGACCCCTTGTTTAAAAATTGAGGCTTTCAAGATGGCGACAGGGCATTAAAGCAGGGGCGGGCGCTGTAAACCTACCCAGGTCACACGCTGCCCTTGTAGCCGGCTCTGCTCTTCCATCTTCCATTACCAGAATTTATAAAACACATTGGAAGAGTCATGACAAATTTTCTCGGAAGGAATTTGAGGTGTTTCTGCCATGGCCTGTGTGAGGCAGGGCTTCTGGCCTGAGCCACTGGGGGTGGCTTCATGCCTGTGCAGGGGGTAGGGTTTGGACAGTGTCGTTGGGTGCCGGTGGGAGGCTCAGAGGAGGGTGGCTTACAAATGGTTGCTTCGCCCAAGCCAGCCCCGAGGACACTGGCATCTCCTTCCTGCGAAAGCATCATTTGCTTTGCGCTTTTTAAAGACTTTTGATGGGGTATCTGGGTGGCTCAGTCAGGTAAGTGCCTGACTCTTTGATTTTGGCTCAGGTCATGATCTCTCGGTTCAGAGCCCTGTGTCGGGTCCTGTGCTGACAGCATAGAACCTGCTTGGGATTCTCTGCCCCTCCCCCACTCGCGCTGGTGTTGTCTGTCTCTCCCTCCCTCTCTCTCTCTCTCTCAAAATAAATAAAAAACAGTTTAAAAAATCTTTAAAAAGCCTTTTAATGGACAAAACAAAACGTGGTATATCTCTATGGTGGAATATTATTTAGCCACAAACAGGAATAAAGGGCTGCTGTGTGCTACAACATGGATGTAACATGATGAAAACATGATGTTAAGTCAAAGAGGCTGGACACAAAAGACCACATATTTTATGGTTCCATTTATATGAAATGTCCAGTATGGGCGAGTCCATAGAAACAGAAAGCGGTTGCCAGGGGAAGAGGGAAATGGGGAGTGACTGCTAGTGGGTATGGGGTTTTTTTGGGGGGGGGGGTGATGAAAATATCCTGAAGTTAGTGGTGATGGTTGTACAACCTTGTGAATATGCTAAAAGGCCACTGAACTGTGCAGTTTAAAGAGTAAATTTTACGGTTCACCAATTTCATCTCAGTTTTTAAAAAGGTGAAAATAAAAGTCTTTGGAAGGCTTAGACTTTAACTCTCTACCCTCTGTGCTTGGTGGGTGTTGTTGGTTCAGGGCAAGGTGGGCCTTCTCTCCTTCCAGGAGCCCCTCCGCCTTCTTCTTGCCTCACCTTCAGTCACAGATAATCTCTTGAGCATCCCTCATGCAAAAGCCTGTTTTCCAGGAACGATCTTCTGGAAGCTTTCATGCTAAGAGGCTACGTGGCTACTAAGACTTAGCTTCATCCAAGGCATTTGCATATTTGCTTATAAAGGGAGAAAACTTTTAGGTGAGACAAATGAACATTCAATTTTAGAATTCCAAGTAAGAGCAAGTGAGTATGGAAGGTTGTTAGTTTACATGGGGTCCAGGGGGTGGCTAGGTGCCCTTTCTGCCCACCCAGCGGGGGGACCCCCAAAAGGCAGGGCCAGGCTGGCAGTGGGTATCAGGCTGAGAAGCATCCCTTCAGGACAAGCAGGCCTCGCCAGCTTCCTTTATTCTTTTCCCAGCTAGGGGATGGCGGGGGTGGGGGAGGGGTGGTGGGGACAGTTTGACTGCGGAGGACTGCTGGGGTGGGGGGCATCTTTCCAGTCAGGTCTCATTTCTGCTGTGTTAACGTGCTTCGTTCTTGAATCAGGTGGCCCCGATGTGAGACAAACCCCTAGCCTACCTCTTCTGCTCCTGTCCCCATCAATTCAGTCCTGCTCATCCTTGCTCAGGGCTGCGCCTCCTCCCCTGTCCCTCTCTCATCCCCTGCTGCCTTCCCCTCTGTCCCCACTGTCATAGCCCCATCCTTCAAGACCCAGTGTAACTCAAGCTTTAGCTCTTTAAGAATCCCCTTTAGACAGCATTAAGCGCTCTTTCTTCCTATTTTTGTGGCTCTTGAATTCCAAGATCATTATTTTAATCAACTTTGGTTCTTCAATGCCTAACACAGTGTTTGTACACAGTAAGCACTTAATAAATACTCTGAGCATGACCTGAGCCGAAATCAAGAGTTGGATGCTCAACCGACTAAGCCACTCAGGCGCCCCATGCACTGATGTAGATTCTGTCACTTTGTTGGAGCTCTATTGTCTGATGAAATTGGTGGGGCACGAGGCCTTTGAATATATCCTGCCTGGCCTGAGTTGCTTTTCCCTGAGCCTCTTGGGTTTTACCTAGATCCCTAGGGACGTTAAATTCCCATATGATTGCTCATGGGTAAAAGGCACCTGCTTACATCCTAAACACTGCCCTTACATTCTGCCTCTGTGGGGAGGAGGGGAGTGAGCATAAGACAGGGCTGTACAAAAGCCCCGTGCATCTGATGATGGACAGAGGCCCTGGCTCTGTTGGTTAGGGACCCAGCATGAGATGGCTAGCACCTGCAAAGCATTTAGCTGGAGAGACTTTAATGACGGGTATTTAGAGAAGTGTAGTCAGAGTTAGGCAAGCCAGAGGATAAGAGGCACCCGAGGGCTGGCGAGAGAGGGAAACTGTTACCTCCCTTAGGCTGGGAAGAGGGAGCTCTAGAGTTGGGGAGCAGGGGCCCCCAACAATAGCTGTGATGCCGTAGGGTTACAACCACTGCCGCGCTGTGGTGCGGTGGAAGGAAGAGGGAAATAAATGCTTCCCCTTCAGCCGAATCCATCTGGAAGCCTAGGGAGCCCAGTTGATGCAGTCGGTGGGTCCAATAAGAGCAGAGAACAGTGTGTTTGTGTCAGGTTCAGAATACCCACCCCTGGCTGCCTGGGCATTCTAATGCTCAGCTGGCTCTTACATTTCTTAGGTTATTCAGCATGTGACCAGTCAGCTAGTGTCTACTTCTTCCTAGAATCATGGCTGTTCTAAAGAAGAAAGTCCCTGTCTACATCAGCAGGATGGGCATTGGGTGGTTTTGATAACAGCAAGAAAAACATAATATTCATTGATGGCAGGCCCTGAGCATCCTAAGCATTTATGTGCATCCTCATTAAATCTTTGCAATAACCCCAGCAGGCAGATACTGTTATTATCCTCGTCTCCACCATGCTACTCCTAAAGTACAGAAGGCTGGGAGAGCCAGTAGGTTGCCCAGTCGCGTAGCTAACAAGAGGCAGAATTGGGCTCTGAGCAATTCTGTCTGACTCCCGAATGCGTACTTGTGACCCCTCACTGCCTCATCGTCTCATCCCTCTGCAGTGGGGCCCTACCCACCCTGTGGTCGGTGCCACATGTGGCTGGCCTCACTGCCTGGGATGGTCTTCCTACTTCCTCTCCACTTGACCCAATTGAACCCATTGTCAGGACCCACTTCCAATCTCACTTCCTCCATGAGACCTTCTCCACCCGGTGCGGGCCCCCACGCCTCTCATTCGGCAGTCAGTGGCAGATAACTCTCCACCATTCCTTCAAGGGATTATCCGGCTGTTTTGAGTGTGTACCTCTCCTCAATCTCTAAGAAGACTCCAGTTTTCGTTGATACAGATCTTAGGTCCTGAGTCTTTTTTTTGGACCCTTCACTCACTCAACAGGTTGAATTGAAGAGACTTTAATAATGAATTTATGGGGCGCCTGGGTGGCGCAGTCGGTTAAGCGTCCGACTTCAGCCAGGTCACGATCTTGCGGTCCGTGAGTTCGAGCCCCGCGTCGGGCTCTGGGCTGATGGCTCAGAGCCTGGAGCCTGTTTCTGATTCTGTGTCTCCCTCTCTCTCTGCCCCTCCCCCGTTCATGCTCTGTCTCTCTCTGTCCCAAAAATAAATAAACGTTGAAAAAAAAAATAATGAATTTATCTGAAGAGCTATAGGGTTAAAGGAAACAACAGTGATGGTCTAGTGCCCATGGACCAATTGCAGGGGGATGGGGACGTGGGGAAGAAACAAGCCATTACCACTCCAGAGCCTGAAAGGATGTCTTCAGAGGGAGCCGTCATGGAGCCCAGGGATGGCTGTGGCCCTGGGAGAGGATCCACATGGCTAGAACTGATGGATCTGAGGATTGCTTTTCTACTTAGTTGGTAAATGCCCACTGGAAGCCAACAGGGAGGACTTTTTGAAAGCAAAGGAAATAAGCTAGAGCAGAGTCCAGTAGGAGCTTACAGTCTAGTTGAGTGTTTGAGGGAGAGAAGATGGGCACGTACCCCTACCTAAAACAGCACAACACTTCTGCAGAGTGGTATTTCTCTCTGGACAGTTGAGTGTACCATTAGTCAAGACTCAAGCCCAGTGGAGGTGGACATTTGAGGGACCAAAATTGTTGAAGGCTTCCTTCTTACAGGATAGGAGGTGGTTCCAGTCCTGGGGCCTCCATGAGTATTTCCCAAAAGGCCTCACATAGGCCATAGAGGCTTCTGGGTGGGCATTGGCCAGTTGGTGTTTGAGCAGTTTTGAAGTCTCAACGTTCTTAAAAAATGTCTCTTGAGGGTCCTGGAAGTTGGAAGGGTTGGCAAACATCCTTCACCTTCAGGGCCTCAGGAGAGGCTTAAACACTAGCCATGTTCCCCACACGCCTCAGGAATTGCCCAGAACCACTTAGGAAGATTCGATGTTTCACTGGAAGGACCTCAGCCTTCCTCCCTGTGGTGTTGCTTAATCTCATTTCTTTTTTCTCTATTCCTGTTTTTTCCACCCACTCCTGTTGGCCTAGACCCAACTAAACACTGGAAGGGTAGAGTGAATTGTGGGCAAGCAGAAGGATGAAAACTCTTTGCTTGGGCCTCTCTTTGCTACATTTTGGTGTCAAGTTTCTCCAGATTTTTCTCTCTGCTGGGTCTTGGATGTGCTAGGAGATGCCCCAGACATCCCAAATGCCCCTTCTTCTCTGAACACATCACACATCCTCCGGCCTCCAGATGTTTAAGCTCATGGTTCATGCTGCCTGGAAGACTCTCTCACCCCTCTTCACTGCCTCGTTAGACAGTAGGGAGCAGTGGGGACTGTGTGTGGAGAATTCCATAGAGTATACTCCATCTTAAGAGTTTCTAGACTCCCGATCTACAAGTTGTGGGTTTGATTGCTCCTTGGAGCAGGCCTGGCTGCTTGCCGTGGCAGACACTCAGGAAGGAAACAAGTAGGGGTGGGTGGCACAGCCTCGATAGAAACTTAGAGACAGGGACCAGAAGAGACCCTCAGGAGAGAGCGCTGATCCATGTGGCTCAAACTCAGGGAGAAGGGCGAGATGAAGCTGAGGCGGCCAGACAGGTCCCAGAAGGGGCTTGACAGCTGGGCTAAGGCACCTCTTCTGCCGCTATTCCTGGGAACTGGCGGGGCTTGGGCGTGGCTCAGGGTCAGTTGCAGTGGTAGACTCGGTCCCAGAGAGACCTCTTTCATGTTACAAAAAGGAGATTTCTCGACACGTATCACCAGACTGGCCCTGCTCTGGCACCTTTGCTTCTCAAGGCTATGTAGGTTTCAGAGATCAGATAATGCTTTAGGTCCAGGTTTTAACCTTTCATTATTCCCTTATAATGTAAACAGAACATAATAAAGATAAGCAAAGAAGAAAGGGAAGTGAAATTAATGTCACCCATAATCCTGCCGCCTAGATATCATTTACATTTAGAACTTGGGGATGGAGACTTCCCAGGTGATTTTCTGTATTTACAGAGTGGAAGCAAACTACTTAGATGGTGTTTGTAGATATATTTTGTAACCTCTTTTGTGTGTGTGTGTGTGTGCGCGCGTGTGTGTGCGCGCGCGCGCGCGCGCTCGTGTGAGAAAGAGAGAAAGAGAGGGGGAGAGATTTGTTTTGTCCCATTGAAAAAAATGCTTGCCCCAAATTAAAACGGAAAGAGTATAAAGAGAACGCCCCCTGCCCTCCCGTCACCCCTAATCCTATTCCTCAGAGGTGGTCCTCTTTAAAAGTTTCCAGTAGATCCTTGATGAGGGAAAAATGGAGAAGGGATAACGTGCATGGAACAACAACCTGGGAATACTGGTTGTTGTAAGTTGTGCAAATACCACTTGTCACATGTCAGTCTGGAGGAAGGTGAAGGGTGGGTTTGGAGAGACTGGGAAGTAGTTTGTAGTCAGTGAAGGGGCTTTCAGAAACAGATACTGTGGAGGAGCGCCTGGGGGGCTCAGTCCATTAAGCATCCGACTCTTGATTTCGCCTCAGGTCATGATCTCACAGTTCGTGGGATTGAGCCCAGCATCGGGCTGTGCCCTGAAAGCACGGAGCCTGCTTGGGATTCTTTCTCCCCACCTCTCTCTTGCCCCTCCCCACCTGCACACGCACGCTCTCTCTCAAAATAAATAAACTCAAAACAAACAAACAAAAAAGATATTGTGGAGTTAGGGAAAGGAGGAGATGGTGAATTTTTGAGGCCTGGCTTTTGTTTGGGTTTGTCACCTGGATGTTGTGAGGAGCCGGGTGAGTAGAGGTGTGGGAGACTGTGGGCAGGGGCCAGATACTATTAAATCTTACCTTCTGGACGAGGATTGAGGTAGGGCCAGCAGCAGGTATGCAAATGAGCAAGAGACCTGTCTGGAAGCAGTGACAGTAATTGGTAGATATTTATAAAAATACCCTTGCTTGACAAAACCAGAAGTTGGTAACTCTGTGTTAGTGCCCCAAACTAAAAGAGAGAGAGAGAGAGAGAGAGAGAGAGAGAGAGAGAGAGAGAGAGAGAAGTTTCAAACAAAATCTCTGAATGCTAAGAATCTGAGTTGAGACTGCAGAACTGGATGGGGAGTCCCTACATGTCAGATTTGGGTTCTGGTTTTGTCTCTGGCTATGCAGTCTTGGACGGTGCCTTAATTTGCTGAGATCTCCATTTTCCTAACTACAACAGGTCCACGGTTCTTAATCCTGGATGCACATTAAAATCACTAGGAAACTTAAAAAAGAAATACCCAATGCCGGATCCCCACTCCAGCCCAGAGGTGTCCGACGAATCTCTGGGGATGAGGCCTGGGAATGTTTTTTAATGCAAGCCAATGTTCAGAACCCCTAGGTCAGGTTTCTCCTAATTGCTCATTTTAGCCCAAAAACATTACAATTCTGCGTGTTGTATTACATAATTTCGTTCCTTTCAAATACGGTGCACAAAATGTTATAAACTTGTTACAGACCAAGAAGTTTTACTTTTGATGAAAAACTCCCCTTAATTCTTAGTTGGCCAATGATATAAGGCCAGCGTCCTCTGTCATTAGTCAGAATCCTAAACAGAATGAAACATCAAATAATTAATTTTTGCTCCGGGAGTTGAGAGCCCGGACTTTAATTTCTCATTCTCTCATTTTGAAGAAGCTACTGACTGGAGGCCTGAGTCCGCCTCCATTTAAAAGAAGACCCTGAAAAGTTCAGAGAGGAGACATTACTGGAAATATCTTCTGCTAGAAGAATCACACGTACCGTAAGTTCCAAAATAAGAGGTCCAGTTGGGGGAGTCTTTATCAGATCTAAATTCTACATGGAGTAGGGGATGTTTAAAGAGATTGGGTGCTGTTTTATCTTTACCATAGAAGTTTTTGGTTTTGTCTCTTCCTAAATGAGTCATTTTTTTTTAAAGGAACCTAACTTGGGGAGGTGGGGAAAACACGGCTGGAGGGTGCCAAGGAGGCAGTGGGTGGGCAGTGAGGCTGACGGGACTGAGCTTGCACTTGGGCCTTTCACCCGGGAGGGCAGGAACCAGGGACCTGTCTGCTGAAGGTGCATCAAGAAGAGCGACACCACCCAGTAGGGGATAAGGTCGTAGAAATCATATTGACGTGGTTTATTCATTCATCAAGCACGCTTAGCAACCGTATGGTCCGGTCTCAAGGCTCAGTCCGCAGGTGCTGAGAGAGTGTGCACAGAGGGGAGGAGATCTCCTAGTTTTCACTCTGGGGGAGATGGGACACAGATGATGGATGTTAGATGTGTCGCCGTTTGCCTCCACTTAACATGATCTGAAGTATTGGTGCCCATGCCAGCGTGAACAGTGCAAGTAACACGAAAATGTTAGTGCCAGGCAGCATTTCAGAGGGAGGAAGAAATGGCAGCCTGGTGACCCCATTGTGGAGCGGTGGAGGGGGGTGGGGCTGGTGAAACACACATTGGCCAGACATCTCCACACATCACTTCCTCTTTCTGTGCTGAGTTCTCCCAGCTGAGAAGTGATCCCACACACCTAAGTCACCCAGGCCCCTGGTTGCTGTTCAGGGGGGTGTTCACTGCTGTCCTTGATGCCTAAGGAGGTACAGGAAGGACAGAGGGTGGGGAGGAGTTGACAGACCCTGCCTTTGGAAAACCAGAGCAGCTCGTGTGATTTGGCCCACGTGCTTGGGGTGAGGAGGAGCACAAGGCAGGGTGCTCCCTGAGGCCCAGGAAGAGTTTTGTGCATTTGGAACGCTGGGGGCGGGCACGCTCCTTTTAAGCCACCCTGACCCCCGAGAGGTGCTGGTTTTCATCTTTTCTGAGTGGTGTACAACCTCCCGCAGTTGTGCCTGCGTATTTGCTAAGTTTGTCACAAACTTCCTGTTTGGGTCCGGTGTGAGGCCCGAAGCTTTGTTGTGTTTTGAAACCCGGGTGTTCACAGAGGTCCAGCGCCTTCTCTCTTAGAGGCCATGGGGTGGCCCTTTTGTTCTCCTTCCCTTTGCTGACTTTGGCCATCTTTCTTTGCAAACCTTCTCTCTGAGAAGTGCCCTGTAGCTTCTGTACTTGTTCTCATTATACAGGGTTGAGAGTTCTGAGATTTGAAGGCTGGAAGGAGGGAGGGGGGCAGTATTTATTGGGCCCCTTATATAAAGCCAGGCACTGTGCTAGATGGTTTTATACATTTGTTTTATTTAGGCTTCACATTAGCTCCTGCGGAAACAGGCTCAGAGAGGTTGAGTGACGAGCCTAAGATGGGACAGCCACTGGGTGACAAGGTCAGGACTGGATCCCAGGGCTGACTGCAGAGCTCTTTATTTCAACTGTGTCATGAGGACCATACTGTGCCTTCAGTTCCGCTGGTTTCAGGAGACTTGGATTTCTTATCGGGCCTCTTCACAGACGGCATCACCTTGACCCCTCTAGTTTTCTCCCAGACCTTTTTATTCAGGTATGGGGTGTGATTTGATGGCCTTTACTGACTTTCATCTTCCCCGCTCATCCTCCTCCTGTGGCCTCACGAACCCCAGAATTACTGTGTGGTTCCTGACTAATGACTGAAGTAGGCTAGGGCCAACTCCCAATTCCCCAGAAATGGAGTATCCTTTTTCCTACTTCTGGGCATCCAGGACTGACCATTCGTCTCATCACCACGAACCTTGTTGAGCTGGATTTCTCACATCTCAAGCTCTTCGCTTTAACAAGGAAGAAGACAGGACATCTATGTCTATGGGAGCATGTGAAGGGGTAGCTAAGGAAGGATGCCAAGACCTTGAATATGTAGGAGCAGGAAGAGGACAGGGAGCTAAATCTATCTAGCACCCTCCTTCTCACTGGGATAGCTCTTCTAGGATGCCAGACTCCAGGTGCTCCTGTGGAGGAACCAGAAGTATGCTTCCAGATACTTCAAGATGGCCTTGTGTCCCTTCCCTGACCCATCCCAGTTCTGTATTTTCTGAAAAACTCCTACAAGTATATCATCTGAGCTACATGAGAATTGTTCTGTAGATCAAGTCACGTTTGCCATTCAAGAGGCCCTGTGTTGAGCAGTGGGCAATTCCAAGCATTTTCAACACGAATACTAGTCACCCTCACGGGGTTTGCGGTGTACATGGAAGGTAAATGCAGCTCAGAGGAGCCAGAGAGCTATGAAGCTGGGGTGGTGTGGCCCAGTGGGCAGCATGAGAGGGCCAAGAGCAGGGGGTCAGAGGGGTGGAGCTGCAGGGGGAGGGGAACACCGGAGGGAGTGGAGCAGGCGGTGCATGTGGGAAACAAGATTGAAGAAGCTAATATGGGGGCGCCTGGGTGGCCCAGTCGGTTGGGTGTCTGACTCTTGATTTCGGCTCGGGTCACCATCTCAAGGTTTGTGGAATCGAACCCCACGTCGGGCTGTGCGCTGACAGTGTGGAGCCTGCTTGGGATTCTTTCACCCTCCGCCCCTCCCCGACTCGCGCAGGTGCGCGCGCTCTCTCTTGCTCTCTCTCCTCTATAAAAAAGAAAAAAAAGAAGCAGCTGATGTGCATCCTTCATGAAGGATCCCAAGGACTGGCTGTCGAGTTTGAAATTTTCCTGTTATCAGGAGCTGCCGAGGCCAACTGAACCGGACGGGTTAGGTAAAAACAGTGCTGTAGGAAGACTCCTCTGGCTGGGTGCCCTGTAAATGGGGAATGCCGGGAGGTAAGAACGCATGGATCCTGTTGAATTCTAGGAGTGAAGCTCTGAGGGCTGGGACGAGGGTGGTGACATGAATACAGAAAGGAAGACGGAGACATGGAAGATTTCAAACCCCGGCTCTGCCCCTTGCTGCCCATGTGACCTCCTCAAGCAGGTTACTGAATTTCTTAAATCTCAGTTTCATCGACTATGCATGGAAGCTAAAACCACTTCACAGGACTGTCGTGTGAGGGTTTAACTTGTGTCGCACCCAGCACGCAGCTGTGGGTGCCCGGGCAGAGTAGGAATCCTCTTGTGGTGTACGAGACTCGATGTGTGACTAAGAGGGAGGAATCGGGAGTGCAGGGTGAGGGCTCGGAGGGCTCTCCAGGGGCTGACTCTGGGAGCCTGGGACAGTCATGCAGCATTGGCAGAGGTGGATGGAGCTGTTTGGGCCTCCGGATTCGGTTTGGGGAAGACTCTTAACCCAGGCTGCCGAGGGCCTCTCCAGAACCCCACAGCCCTGAGGATTGGGTCTCTCTGAAACCAAGGCTTCTATTTCTGCCGGGCCCTCCGTGTTGCTGGCCAGCAGTAGGCTCTCTCTCTCTGACCGCTGTCACCACTGGGTGAGGCCGGTGAAGCACTGAGGGCACGAAATTTAAGGAGGCTTCCGGTTTTAGGGCCACCCCTACACCTACACAACTCCTCTCGGTGAGGCGTTTCACACCGCATCCCCTATCAAGCTCCTGTCTGCCCTTATTCATTCAGGAGACATTGGGTCTCTCTGAAACCAAGGCTTCTAGCCAAGCCTGGCTTCATTTATTCATTGACAGGTTCTAGCAGCTCAGCTTTGAGCCCTCAGGTTCCTGTCTTCACTCCCTTGTGGGTACTGACACTGGGGCTCATCCAACCTGATTTCCTTCCCCTCAGAGATGGACGCATCCCCCCTCCCGGCCAGAGAGAACCTTCTTCCTGTACGTGAATCCCCCGCATCTCCTGTCACTCCTGGGACCTCACCCCCTTAAGGAACCCGGTTCAAGCCGAACCTCAAACCTTCACCGTCTCTAGTTCTCATTCCCTTTTCTCCTCCCCTCACAGACAGATGTCTGGAAAGAATCTGCCCTCAGGTTTTGCTTCTTAATTGACACAGCCCACTCGGGCTGGTTTCTGCCTATGGGAGGTGTGCCTGGCACAGGGGAGGGACCTGGTTGGATTTGCTGCAGAGGACTCCTGCCTCCCACAGGAATTGCCCTCTGTCAGCTCACCTGTGGCCTCCATATTACCACACCCAGTGGACGCTCCACTCCTTATCTTTCTGGACTCTTCGCTACTTTTGACGTTGGACCACTTCCCCCTTTCTGCACCTCTCTTGGCTTTTTTCATTCCATAAATAAATCTCTCAACAATTATTTCTTGAGTACCTACTAGGTACCAGTATCCGGGACAAACCATAATACCATGCCCCTGCTTTCAAGGAGTTTACAGACTGGTGTGAGGGAGGAAGGTAAAAAATACAAACAAATGTCAGGTGCTGATAAATGCTACGAAGAAAAATACGACCGGGGAGGGGCATAGGATGGGCGCTGGGGTTGATAGGGGAGAGTCTCACTGAGAAAGTGACATTGTCACAGGAGCCTGAAGAAAGTAAAGGACGCCTGGGAGAAGAATGTTCCAGGCAGAGGGAAGAGCAAGTGTAAAGGCTTTGAGGGAGGGGCCTGCTTGGGGATGTTTGAGGAGGCCATCCTGGCTGGAGGAGATTGAAGAAAAGCAGGGTAGGAGAAGAAAACGTCAAGGAAGAGGCCAGGCCAGGTCATGTGGGCCTTAAAGGTCATTTCAAGGACTTTGCCTTCTATTTTGAGAGAAATGAAACACTATAGGAGTGTTTTGAGCAGAAGAGTGATTTGTTGTTGTTGTTGTTGATTCATTTTGAGAAAGAGCATGGGCATGGGCATTGGGGAGGGACAGAGAGAGGGGGGGAGAGAATCTCAAGCAGAGGCTGCACTGTCAGCACAGAACCCAGCACGGGGGTCCATCTCGTGAACCGTGAGGTCATGACCTGAGCTGAAATCAAGAGTCGGCGCTTAGGTTAAGTGCCACCCAGGCGCCCCAAGAACAGTGATTTTTAAATGATCACTGAGGCTGCCGTGGGACCATGGTGTATTAGTTTGCTAAGGCTGCCATGACAAAGTACCACAAACTGGGTGGCTAAAGTCACAGAAGTATATTTTGTCACAGTTCTGGAGGCCAGAAGTCTGAGATCAGGGTGTTAGCAGGGCCTCGTTCCCTCTGAAGATACTAGGGAAGGATCTGTTCCAGTCCCCTTTCTCACCTTCTGGTAGTTTCTGGGCTTGTGACAGCAGAACAGCAACCCTCTCACACATCGGCGTTCTCCCTGTGTGAGGGCCTGTGTCCTAATTTCCCCTTTTTGTAAGGATACCAGTCAGACTGGATGAGAGACCCACCCTACTCCAGGATGACCACCTCTTCACAGCTAATTACATCTGCAGTGACCCCATTTCTACATAAGGCCCTCATCTGAGGTACTGGGGTTAGGACTTCAACCTAGGAATTTGGGGGACACGCAATCCCACCCATGGCACAATTCAACCCACAGAATAGATGGATTATGGAAAGGCAAGGGCGGAAGTAGGGAGACCAGTTAGGAAGTTATCGCAATAGCCCAACAAGAGAAGCCGCTGGCTTGGACCAACGTGGTAGCCATGGAGGTGGTGAGAAAGTGGCGAGTCTGGAGATATTTTGAAGGATCACGTTGCCATCATTTGCTGGTGGATTGGATGCGGCGTGTGAAGGAAAGAGAGGAGTCGCCGTGACTCCTGGGTTGCAGGCCTCAGTAACTACAAGGGAGTTGGGTGTCTTTCTTTCCTAAATTCTCCTCTCCCTTGGGGACCCTCCTCAGCAGCTTTTGCAGGGTCCTCCTCCAGGGCAGGCCTATCAACTGTTGGATTCTTCAGGGCTCCATCCTGGACTGCCTCTCTGGTCTCTCCCGATCGATAGGATCTTTCTCATGTTGAGGGCAAATATCCTGAATGTGCTTTTTGGGTCCTTCCCACAGGCCCCGGCTCTGGAGGATGCTGAAGGAGGAAGACATGGAAGCAGGACGACCCTGAAAGATTAAGCCTCCCAATCCTGCAACAGGTATAGCTGCTCTGAAATGCTTTGTGATGAAGGAGTCCTAAAAGTGTTTCTTTGATATCTGCGGTGTGGAAAATGCCTTGCGAAGGGGAGGGGGGCTGCCGTGGGCCTGGACAACCCTAGATTTCTGGAAAAGGTCTCCCTGGGAAATGGTTGGCGATTATGGATTCACGCGCTGGAATTCAGCATCCCTTCGAATGGGGCTGAGGGCACCGTGCCTTGTCTCTCTTGACTTTGCAGTTGTTGTGAATAGCGGAGGAGCCAAAGGACCCTCATGGATGGTAGCTCTATCTGCGTTCAGGGGGAATTAGACATCTCTGGAGAGCTGCAGTACAGAAGGCTGCGCTGAGAACCCCCACAGGGCCTGTCAGAGGCAGATTTCTGGCCCTCCGTTCTCTTCCAAGCTCAGTTTGTCCCTCTAGAAAATGGGCGCATAGCTGTGATTCTTCTGCCAGGCCCCACGCAGACGGTGTCTGAAGGGTCAATAAATTTGTGTATAAACAGATTTTTTTTTTTTGTATGTTTAAACCCCGGCATAGCAAGAGATGGCTATTTTCCACAAATTCTCAGTGACGGCGGGGAAGGAGGGTGGCGGGTGTCTAATTTGATACGTGCAGGTTGTTTTTCTTGGCACGCGCCACACTTTTCATCTCTCTTATGTGGGACTCAAAGCTGATTGCTTCTGTTTCTCTTTTGTTGTGCTTGATTTTGATTTAATTTTTAAGCCATTGTGTCTTGGGGTTCCAGTAAGAAACAGATGGCTCACTCATGGAGTAATCTAAGAGCTTTTCCTGAAGGGGCTGTTTATAGTGGCGTAGGCAGGGTTAAGAGAACCGAGCACAGGATGTGGAAGCATCCCAGGGCTAGGGACGTCAGGAAGCTGTTACCATACCTAGTCCTGAAAGAAAGAGGGAAAGACTGGTTATTAGAACTGGAAAGAGAAGCTACATGGAAAGGTTATCTCTGGTAGAAGGGTGCAGTCAACCTTCAGCAACTCTGCTGGGGAAGAGCCAGGGGAATAAATCTCCTCACTGAACTCACTTGTCAGTTCTCCCGTCTCCTGATGATGCCTCCCGTTAGGCACACTCAGCCAGAAGCTAGAAGGCGGGGAGCCATACCGATGCTGTCCAAAGAGATCAGATCCTCTGGGGAAGCAGAGCTGAGTGGAGAAGGGTGAATGTAGAGGTGCGAAAGGGAAATATCTGACCAAGCAGGAGATACAGGTTGCTTAGATTGTATTGCAGAGGATGTCTCCATCCAAAGAGGGGTTTTGTTTGGTGGGAGTGAGCGAAACGTTGCATTATTAGGTCAGCCACGTAGATCTGTTGGACTGTGAGGGCTGGACGGAGCAACAGAAATCCTCTAATCAAACTTCACCCTTTTTTAGTTGAAAAGACCCAGGAAAGTCAAGTGACTTGCCCAAGGCCACTCATGAATTCATGAAAGTGTTTTTGGGAAGCCTGTGACATTTTTAGGAGAAAACCAACACAAAACCACTTGAAACAGTTATGAAACAGTGTAAAGCAAAATCCAGGTACCTGCAGGAGAAAGGTGTGAATTAGTGTTTGTTTTTTCCTCACGTGTCAGTTGGGATTCTTTGGGGTTGTGACTGTCATAAAACCTAACTCAAAAGTGCTCCCACAGCACAGGAAATTAACTAATCAGCTCATGTACTTGCAAAGTTAGGGATGGGGTGGGCTGTATTGTGGATGCAAACTAGCAGCTCAGCACGATGTCAACCATTATTTCTTTCCATCTCTCTGTCACTCTTCCGTGATGTCAGTTCATCCTCAGGCTGGCTTTCCTCAGGGAGGCAGAATGGCGGCAGGAGTTCCTGGGCTCATAGTTGCATCCCTCTGGTCAGGAGGAAAGAAGCATTCCTTCTGGTAAAGAAAGTCCTTAGAAGACTGAGAAAGTGTCTTTCCCAGAATTCCATCCCCAGGAAACCAACCCTGGCATTTCATTGGCCCAAATTGAGCCATGTGCTTATTCCACAGCCAATCCCAGTGCCCTCTGTTGATTGGCAGGGATGAGAGGTTTTTCTGGTTGGTCTATCCCTCTACTGGAGGAGTGTGTCAGCTTTCCCTAAAGCACCAGGACTGGCAGGAAGAGAACGAGACAGAGCCGGGGGGCGGGGAGGAGATGGGTACCAGGAAAGTGGCAGCTGACATCCACTATACTGTATCATGCATAGAAATCTATAGAAATGCCACTGATCTAGACCCGTTGTTGGAAGTAACAGTGAGACAAAACCTGTTTTTAACTAGTGAAAGTCTGCATTTTAAAATATCTTACCATAGCATAGTTTCAGACAGAATCTTCCCAAACAGTTCCCAGACAGGCTTGCAATTAGCATCTGCTTCTCACTATGTCTTAAAACATAGGACCTTCTAGTAGATTGATCGTGCCTTCTACTATTCTGTTTAATTTCTCATATGCTTATTCAACCTTTTTATAGCCAGAGTAAACGCTGAACTCAAATTCTGGGTTAGTGGAGATTAAATTACATTAATGAAGTTCCTCATTTAAACCTTATCTATAAAATGGGAGTAGAATAGCACCTACTTTATAGGTCCGTTGTAAGGATTAACTGAGATAATCCAAGTAAAATGCCCAGTGTCCCAGTGGCTGGCCCAATAAATGTTATCTTTATTTGCTTCATATATCTCCAAATATTGTCACATTTATGTGTTTATGTGTGCATTTAGTCTAGGAAATTAACTCTCTTCACTACAAATTTATTGTTTGCCACTGATTAGTTCAGTTAGAGATGAGGTAAATAAAGGTGCTAAAAAATTTAGTGTTTATGGATTTTTTTCCACTGGAATGGTTTTTATTTTAGAATTCAGTTCGGGGAAAATCTAAAAAAAAGAAAATTTTAGTAGCATACAGTTAAGTTAAACGTAGGTATAATCCCTGGAAGTGAGGGGATTTTTATTTTGCAGTAACTTATTAATATATTCTTAGTTGAAAAGTTTTATAAGTAGTTGAAGGCCTGGAGCACCTGGGTGGCTCAGTTGGTTGAGTGACTCTTGATTTCGGCTCAGGTGTTGATCTCATGGTTCTTGAGATTGGGCCCCATATTGGGCTCTGTGCTAACAGCATGGAACCTGCTTGGGATTCACTCTCTCCCTCTCTCTATGCCTCTCCCCTGCTCTCACTCTCTCTGTCTCTCAAAATAAATAAATAAACAGCTAAAACACATAGTTGAAGGCCTGTCATAATCTATCCCAACTGATTTTCTTGCCTTCGTTCTCAGTTTGGAGGCTCTGGAAGGGGCAAGTGACCCTCTTCAGCTTTGGCTTCCCAAACCAACCACACCATTTGGGGTTTTCTGAGTGGATGGATTTTAGGATCACCTGAATCAAGTGAGATGCTGTAGAAGCAAGAATCTGGTCTTGGGCATTTATTTCAGTTGAAGTCTAGCTGACACAATGCTGTGAATTGTTCTCTAAGCTTTTAGTGCCATAAAGCTGACCTCTCAGAATCTCAGCAGAGCCACCTGTCTTGGTTCGGGGATTCCCAGATTAGCGGTGGGAGAGCACAGGTTGATCCTGTGCTCCCTCGAGTATCCTCAAGCTTTATCACCTATGTTTCAAAACCAGGAAGAGATAACCTGATAATGCGGGGTGAATAGGGTACAGTGAGGGGTCTGCAGATAGAAGAAAAATTTCCAGAACAACCAGGAACTTATAGACCTGAGAAAAATTCATACTCTCGCCCTTGCATATTGACTAAGATCAGTCTTAAATTTTCTGTAGGTCGTTTGCTGACCCTGGAGCTGGTCACCATTGTGATAACTGGATGGGAACCAGCAATAATTAGATGATTGACCCTAAATTACTTGGTCCAGACAAGTCGTTCTCATATGTAGATGACTTGGATGAAGAACTATCAAAAAAATTGGAAGGGATTGGCCTAGAGCTACCAGCTTCTTCTCTTGCTTTGCCTTCCTTAGTGGAGGGATGTTTTAAAAAAACCTAACATCTGTTAGCATAGAATTTCATAAAAGAGTTTCATTTAAGAAAAGGAGTATTTTTTCCTGACATTGCCTGTAAAAACTACCTCACGCAGTTGGATCCTTCATTGCAATCTGTGGGTAACAAGCATTGGGGAGATGGAGAGTTATTTACTTCATGTGCAAGTATAGGGGGGCAAATCCTACTTTTTAAAGACTCTCTTAGAGCCTAGGAATTCTCTTAAGCCATCTCTTTATTTGACTTAAAGGAGCCGGAGAAATTTACTTGAACGCAAGGCTTGATGAGTCCAATTCATTTTATAAAGAAGGAACTGTTTACTCTCGTCATTAACTTAGAATTGTTAGTTTGATTTTCTGCCGGTAGAAAGAAAGTCTTGCGAGACCTACATAGTTCAGATTAAAAGGTATGTCAACAGTTTTTCTTTTTCCACAGTTTCACCCTAAAAACGATAAATCTGTTCAGTTGGACTTGGCCGTCAGTTGTGTGGTATGTGCCTCTATGTGTGGGAAAGCGCGCACACACACACACACACACACACACACAGAGAGAGAGAGAGAGAGAGAGAGAGAGAGAGAGAGAGAGAGAATTTAAAGCTCCAGAAAGGAAAGGGTGCTTGTGAGAAATCAGTCACTGCTGTTAGGGCTTGTAGTAACTGTTGCATCTTGAAGCTGCCAAAACAGTATGAGTTAAGATGTCTTTTGGAGTCCTTAAAAAAAAACCCAACATATACCCAGCCACCCCTGGCATCCCAAACAGTCATAAAACATTCCTCATTCTGCTTCACTTCACATGCCTGCTTGGCTTTGCCACAAGCATGTTTTGCCTTCCAGCCAGGGATTAAGCTTCTGTGTGAGGCCATGACTGGTGTGAAAGCAATTTCTCTGTCATTGTGGAGGGGGGAGAAAAAAACCGCTTGCACGCTTGTGCAAAATCCTGAGTGGAATTATGGAATCCTAGCTCCGAAGAGGGTTTTGAGGTCCGTGCCTTCCTGCCGGGCTATTCCAACACTCATCACCTTGACTGACAAAAGGTGACCTAATCCCAACGCTTCGTTGACCTCTAACACTTCATGGATCCCCTGTGAACAAGGACACGAACTGAGATGTGTCTTTCTCAAGAAAAAGCAGACCATTGGCCAACATACCACATATGCAGTTACTGCCCTGTTCACGTCCTTGTTCTTGGGCACGGTGTCACTGTTTGAGTCCTGGTTGCATTCTCACAGATGCTCATACAGCACAGTCCTCGCCTGTTCTAGGAGACCCTCCATCTTCATTCAGACTCCCTACTACTTGTTTCTCCTCAGGTGTATCTCTCCCCACAGCAGGCTATTCAGTGTGCCTAGTTATGGCTCCGTGTTCTTTTGGACAGACATTACCACAGCCCCCTTGCTTTGGTCAACTTGGGCTGCCATAACAAAATACCACAGACTGGGTGGCTTAAAATAGAAATTTATTTCTCACAGTTCTGAAAGGGAAGTCTAAAGATCAAGGTGTTGGCAAGGCAGGTTTCATTCTGAGAGCTCTTAGGATAGTTTGTAGGCGGCCGCCATCTTGATGTGTGCTCATTTGACATCTTCTTTGTGTCCTTGCAAAAAAAGGAAGCTCTGGTGTCTCTTCTTCTTATAAGGACACTAATCCCATCATGGGGCTCCAGCCTTGTGAGTCTTCTTAATCTAGTTGGTTCCCAAAGGCCCCATCTCCTAATACTATCAGATTGGGGGCTAGGGTTTCAACATATGAATTTGGGGTGGGGGGTGGGGGGTGGGACACAGACTTTCAGTCCCTAACAATTCTGAATCTTTATTTGTGGTTCCCGTGAAGTGTTTGGAGGGTCGTTGATCCAGGAGCCCTGCAGTCAGTAGAGAAAGCCTTAGAATTACAAACTTTTGTTGCTCTGTAAGAAGTACAGTGTCCTACTGGTGGCTTACTGGACTACAAAATAGGAAGACCTTTACCACACACTTCAAGGTGACCTGTGGCAGACTGATGATCTCCTTTTCTTTTCAGATCTTAGGTTTCCTAGGTCCAGATGTCAGTGTTAAAAGGTGTGGATGCCAAACTTGCTCAGCCTCAATGAATTGTGGATGGTTCCATGTTCAATATTCCCTGACCACCATCTATAGCCTCCCTTATGGGCCTCTAAAAGGGAGGCTGTTAGAACAAAAACCTGGGAACATGGCTTATTTCTTAGCACTTTATCCTCTTGGGCATTCACTCCCTTTCATGGGGGAAAGGAAGGCAGTAAATTATAATGCAACTGTTCCTTATTCCTTTAGAGATCAATATCTTACAGTGTCATTTTAAATGTATAAAAATATAAATATGGTAATGTCCCCATGGGCACACACACACACACACACACACACACACACATACCTGGGCCAGGTAGAAGATTTTAAAATACAAAAAGGCCTTTGAAAATTATTTTAAACTTTCAAGGAACAGATAATTTCTGTGTTATATAAACTGTTCCAGGATTTAGAAAAAAGATGGAATACTTCCAGATTCTTTTTTCAAGCAAACATGACCCTGATAACAAATCTGGCAAGCCCCCAAAGGGAGGCTCTCTACCAGTCTCTCGTAGGAATGTAAAAATTTTAGATGAAATTCTAGTGAGTAGATTTCGACAATAGAGTATATGAATGTTCCACTATACCCAAGAAGGTTATGGAATGCAGGAATGGCTTCATATATATATATTTTTCATTTGCTTCACATAAATTATTTAAGTAAAAATATGCAATGATCTCATTAATTCCAGAAGTACATTCAGTCAGTTCAACTTCTAATTTTTACAAACCACTTAGAAACGAGTATATAAAATGACCATTCCTTCGTATAATAAGGAAGATTGAGTTCATACAGCCTACTGTCATTATACTTATCGGGGCCACAATAAAAGCATTATTGGATATGGCTGAGATCAAAACAAAAAGCCAGTGCAGAAAGTTATGAAAGTGGTAACGTTAACTTTAGAGAATAAATATTGTAAAGAAAAGGATAAAATTATCATTACAGATTGCTTAGTTGTAGATCAAGGAGGCTTAAAGAGATTAAGTTAAAACCCTACTTCTAGGTGGTGAGATTACAATTAAGGATTTAGATATTTCTGAAATTAGTTCATGAGTCTGATGCCATTCCTCTCAAAGTCCCATCAGGATTTTTAAAATTTCACAAGATGGTTATCAGTCTATATGGAAAAATATGTAGATGAGAACCTCATGGGTAATCTTGGAAATGGCTCGAGGAGAAGGGAGTTAGATCTATTGGATATTACAATATATAGCAATACTAGATATTAAAGTGTACCTTTGTAATTAAAACACCATGGTATTGATATAAAAAGAGGAAGTAGGTGAGTGAACTAGGATAGTTCAAAAGCAGACCCTCACATAAATAATTCGATAAATCATAAAGAAGTCATCACAGATCAGGGGGGAAGGAAGAATTATTCAATAAATAATTGTGATGCATAGTTAGCAATTTGGAGAAAATCATTCTAACTTCACCACAATGAATTACATATTGATTAAACAATTAAGTGCAAAATGTAGAGGCATAGGGAAATCTATAGAATTGAATATTGCTTAGAAACAAAAGAAAAACACTCAAAAATGAAAAGAACAGTCCATCAAACTACAGAAAAAAAATCAAAGATTTCTTCATGTAAAAAACCAGTGGGGTAATAATAGGGAAAGATTTGCATTCATATGACAGAATTTGTATCTTTATTTTGTGACGTGCTCAAACAAATAAAAAAAACTAATAAAAAAAAAACCTAAAACCTTGCTTGATCACTTGAATAGATAACTACATATAGCACCATACACATATATGGAAAATGTTCAATTTTGTAATAAGAGATATGTAGATTGAAACAGCAGCAAAATACTATTTTAACATATTATTTGAGGAATACATTAAAAAATTAATGTTTATTTATTTTGAGAGAGAGAGAGAGAGAGAGAGAGAGAGAGAGAGAGAGAGACAGCGTGAGCAGGGGAGGGACAGAGAGAGAGGGAGACACAGAATTCATGAACCACTCAGATCATGACCTGAGCCAAAGCCAGATGCTCCACCAACTAAGCCAGCCAGGCACCCCTCCAAAGAATGCATTTTTAATGGTAATCCCCAGTTCTGGAGGTATTGCGATATTCAGTGCGTTAAAGAGTCATATTATTTATTCATACATTTTGATCCACTTCTGTGGACCATCTTCCACAGTAATACCACTTCTGTGGACCATCTTCCCACATTCCCTCCATGAGGGAAATAATACACAACATTTAATAACCTATTTAAACAAAGATGCTCCCTGAAGCATTATTTACAAAGTAGCCACTTGCGCGCACGCACGTGCTCACACACACACATACACACAATGTCCAACTGTTGAATGACTGTCAAATAAGATAGTTCCTCTATCAGCGTAATACTCTAGTATAATTAACAATTATTTTGAAGATATGTAGCAATGTGACATGATATTTACAATATAATTTTATGTATAGAAATTGCCAATAAATTGTGGTGTAGTTTCACTATGGAATACAACTATATAACTATGCAATTAAGTTGAATGAACCATAGCTGTGTGCGACAACAGGGAAGGATCTCAGGAACATAGCTGTTAAGTAGAAAAGCAAGTTGCAGTGTGATCCCAATTACATAAAGTTCAGATACATACAGAACTAATGATACAGTGTTTAGACATCCACATGCATGGGGTGCCTGGGAGGCTCAGTCGGTTAAGCATCCGACTTCAGCTCGGGTCATGATCTGGTGGTTCATGAATTGGAGCCCGGTGTCAGGCTCTGTGCAGCTCAGACCGTGGAGCCTACTTCAGATTCTGTGTCTCCCTGTCTCTCTTTGCCCTTCCCTAGCTTGTGCTCTCTCTCTCTCAGAAATAATAAATGAATAAACTTAAAAAAAAAAGTTTAGATGTCCACATGCATGTGCAAACCCTATAAGAACAAGCGATCATAGACAAAAATTCAGGCTAGTCGTGGGAGGAGGGAAGAGAATGAGGGAGGAGCCCCTGGGGGCTACCTAGGGGATGGTAAAGTCTCTTTCTCAAGCTGAACTATGGACACGTGTGTATGTGTGTATATATATATATATACATATATATATATATATATACACACACACATTTGTGTGTACATACATATGTATATATGCATAAGTGTGTGTATATACACACGTATATACACACATACGTATACACACACACATATATATATACATTATTGCTCTTTTTTATACCTTAACATAAGCAACAAATATTTTTAATGTCAAATACATTAAGTGTGTTAATTTCACAAAGGAGTATCAAAACCCATATTCACTGATTACAATTATGTACAAAATATGTGTCCCTAAAAAAAGATGGTAAGAAAGTATATAGGTAACAGTGACTGTGTTAGAGGAGTGACATTATGGGTGGCTTATTCTTTCTTTTTTTCTCATTTCAAATTTTTCTCTCATTTCAAATAAAACAGGCATGCCTTGTTTTATTGTGCTTTGCAGAGTTTTGTGGCAACCCTGTGTTGAGCAAGTCTATCGGTGTCATTTTTCCAACAGCATCTGCTTAGTTTGTGTCTCTGTGTCACATTTTGGTAATTCTCACAATATTTCAGACATTTTCATGACTGTTTGCTTATATTTGTGATGGCGACCTGTGATCGGTGTTCTTTGATATTACTATTGGAGCCTGAAGATGGGACTGAATTGCTGCAATCTCATGATCAAGCTTTAATAGATGAGGAGTTGCTTCCTGTGGATGAGCAAAGAAAGTGGTTTCTTGAGATGGAATCTACACCTGGTGAAGATGCTGTGAAGATTGTTGAAATGACAACGAAGGATTTAGAATATTACATAAAGTTTGTCGATAAAGCAGTGGCAGGGTGTGAGAGGACTGACTCCAGTTTTGAAAGAAGTTCTGTTGTGGGTAAAATGCTATCAAACAGTATCACATGCTACAGAGAAATTATTTGTGAAAGGAAGAGTTAGATGATGTAGCAAACATCATTGTTGTCTTATTTTGAGAAACTGCCATAGCCACCCTGATCAGTCAGCAGCCATCAAGTGGAGTCAGGTCCCTCCACCAGCAGAAACATTATGATTTCACTGAAAGCTCAGATGATGGTTTGCATTTTTTAGCAATCAAATATTTTAAATTAAGTTGTTTTTTTAGACATAATGCTATTGAACATTTAATGGACTATAATACAGTATAAACATAAATTTTATATGCACTGAGAAACCAAAAATTCACTTGAAAGGCTTTACTGCTATATTCACTTTATATCAGTGGTCTGGAACTGAACCCACAGTATCTCTGAGGTATGCCTGTCTGTGCATATGTTACATTTTTTTAAACAAAGGAAAATTGAAGAATACTTCTGCAATTATAGGATGACTTAGCTTCCAGTGGAGGGATTGCCGTTGTCCAGAGAGTAATAGACCTCACCAATGATGCAGAAGGGGAGGTGGATTTAAAATGTAAAAGGAAAATGGAAAAATATGCCCACGAATAGTCACTGAGCATCTTTCTTGTGTCAGAAAGCCTTGACCTAACCTGTGTTCTGAAAACATCTTTTGTATACTGAGTTTATTGAATTGCTGCAAGGGATGAATTAAAAAGGCTGGCATTTCTTTGGGTTCCTTTAAAAACATTTTTTTAGCTTATTATTTTGTCTGGTTATAAAAATAATACAGTGATTTGAAATATTCTTACAAAAATGTAATGGAACCAGTAGCTGAGCGGACACTAGAACTAATACTAGTGAAAGAAAATACAGGGGATAGAGGAACATGTTAGAAGACACCATGAGGATGCATTCAGGAAGTTCTTGGAACATATGACCCATACGCTGCTCATAAATAAAATGGCATGGAAAAGGAGGGGTAGCACTATGGAATAAATTTTAAAAGACTCAAGGGACATATCAGCCAAATTCCAGTGTAAATCTTGTTTGGATCCTGATTTAAACAACCCAACTGTGAAAAGGCATTTATGAGACCCATTAGGAAAATTGGGACACTAATTGGATATTTGATATTGAGAAATTATTGTTAATTTTTAGGTGTGATATTATTATTTATGGTTATATTTTAAAAATACATACTATAGTGTTTGTGAGCAAATGAAGTATCAAATACTTTAAAACAGTCCAGTGGAGAGTTTGAGGATATTAAATATAAAAGGTCCAGATGTTTTGGGGGTATTTATGGATCAATGATATATCCAGGGTTTATGTTAAAATAATCCAGGGACAGGGGCCCTAGTGGGATATAGATGAAGCAAGGTCAGCCATGTATGATAATTGAGGCCCAGCAGTGGGTACATATATTCTTGCTACATTTGTATATATGCTTAGAATTTTTCATAATAAAACATAAACAAGGGTAATACATGCTCACAGCTGAAAATGTAAAAAATATAGAAAAATATAAAGAAGAAAATGAAAGTCACCCATAATCCCACCCCTTGGAGATAACTACTATAACATTTTTATAAGAAAGAATCCTTCTATGCTCTCCTTATGCATTTACAATATATGTTCTTATACACCCACACTTTTAAACAAGAAATTATGCTATCTATATTGTTTTGTATTCTGCTTTTTTATATTGTGGGCACTATTGTGCTTTAGTGCCTTTAGATCTTCAACATAATTTAACATTATGGCTGTGTATTATTCTAATATGTGATAACACATACAACATGCCATAATTTATTGATCTAAGCAGTCCTTTGCAAATGGGTATGTAAATTGTTTCATTTTTCCCCCCCTATTCAGTCATTTCTTCTGGATACTTACTTCTTCTGTCAAGTATCTAGAAAGTCAAAGTGTTTTTAAGGCTTTTTTTCTCTCTTGTGACAAACTGCTTGCTGGAAGTGAGATACTGTTTTGAACTTCCTTCTGTAACATACGTGATTACCCATTTCATCATCATCTCAGCAACATTTGGTGCTATAGTGACAATATTTTAGATGTTCATCAGTCTGATAGAGGGATAATGAATATCTTATTTTAATTTGTGTTTTTAAAATTACTAGTGAGATGAAAATCTTTTTGTAAGTGTATGTCAGTATTTATTTTATGCCTATGTGTTCATATCTTTGCCCCAATTCTTATATTTATCCCCCCACTTACTGATTCATAAAGGTTCTTTACGTAGTAAAGGATACTAATATTCCATGTATAAGTTGCCATTTTTCTCCCCAGTTTGTTGTCATTTAACTTTAGGTCATTTTTTTTTTTAAGTAGGCTCCATGCCCCACGTGGGGCTTGATCTCATGACCCTGAGACCAAGAGTTGGATGCTCTATCAACTGAACCAGCCAGGCACCCCAACCTTACATCATTTTTGAACAGTCATTTGTCTGGAATTATTTTAGTAGATTTTTTAAAGTTGTAAGTCTGTATTTTTTTTCCTTTTGGCCTTTCCAATTTTCTACATTTTTATTTTTGTAATCTTATTTAATATTTTATACTTATACTTAACTTTACTGTAGCATTATCCTTCAAGGTTTGCTTTTTTATTTTAATACATTTATTGGTTATTAAAGAAGATGCTTATGGTAGAAAGAATACATTTTTAAAAAATTTACCTAGAATTTGTCTGTCATACAATGCATCAGATAAAATTTGGTAATTTATCTTTCTATGTGCATATATTAGTTAAAGTAACACTAGCTGACGGACAGTTAAAACCCCAAATTGTAATTTAACACAGTAGAGGTTTATTTCTTAGTCCAACATAGGTGTTTCTGATTAGTGGTCAGCCCTCCAGTGAGTAGATTCAGTGGCCCAGGGTCCTTCATCATATTATTCTTCCATTCCCTAGGGCTTTGGGCTCCTCTGCATTTAGTTGGCAGTTGGAGGAAGAGAGCATGGAGAAAGCATGTCACTTCCCAACCACCTCAGTTTGAAAGTGCTTCATGTCATTTCTGCCTATATTCCATTGGTGGGAATAGTCAGATGGATATACCTAGGTAGAAGGGATGCTGGGAAATGTAGTCCCTGGCTGGGTACCAGCTTTCCAGTGAAAACCCTACACTCTGGAAAGAGCATGAATATTTGTTGGACGTTTAGCTGAACCTGTCACCATTTGTTATATTTATAACGTATGGTGACAGGGGCGCCTGGGTGGCTCAATCAGTTGAGCGTCGGACTTCAGCTCAGGTCATGATCTCATGGTTCATGAGTTTGAGCCCCACGTCGGGCTCTGTGCTGACAGTTCAGAGCCTGGAGCCTGCTTCCGATTCTGTGTCTCCCTCTTTCTCTGCTCCTCCCTGCTCACTCTCTGTCTGTCTGTCTCTCTCAAAGATAAATAAACACTAAAAAAATTATAATGTATGTGATATATATTTTCTTTACAAAATGGAATCATCCTATTAAGAGTTTTTAATTTTAGCGCCATTTTGTGAGCATTTGTGTCTTTAAATCTCTTTCAAAAATAAGAGTTTTGATGTCTACATATTATTCCCTGTTTTGATGTATCATAATTGATTGAACACTTTTCTATTATGGTACAGTTAGGCTTTCCTAGATTTTTATTATTCTGAATAGTGCTGCTATTATAAATGTCTTTGTGCATAAATCTTTGAGTATTCCTCTGATTATTTCCTCAGGGAAAATTCTTGGGAGTGAACTTGCTCAGTGTTAAGGCTGGCAATGCATATTACCAGATGGCCCTTCAGAAATGTGGACATATTTATACTCTTATCAGTAGTGTCTGAGGATTCTTATTTCAGAGCACTCTTGACTATCCATGGGCATTATAGTTGTTTCAGTTTTTGCCAATTTGGTTGTTGAAAACAGTACTGCACTGTTTTAATTTGCAAGCATTCCTTACAGTGGGTTTGAACATTTTTTTTCATGAGGCCGTCAGTAATCTGTGTGTGTGTGTGTGTTTGTGTGTGTGTGTGTGTGTGTGTGTGTGTGTGTGTGTGTGTGAATTACCTCTTTGAATCCTTTTTCGTTTTTATTTTGAAGTGTTCCATCTTCTTTTCAATCATTTATAAGAGATTTGTATGCAGCATGTATTAACTTGTCATGTTATAAATATTTTTATCTGGCTTCTCCTTCCCTTGATTTTTCTTTGTGACCTAATTTTTTAAGATTAAACTCTACAGTTGGAGCCCTGATGTGTAATATCGTATGCATTGAATCTGCCCGGTTAGCGGTACTTCTGAGATTAACAACATTTTAAAAAGCAAAGCAGATTCTTTTCTCTGACCCATCATATGGTTTGAATGTTCTCAATGTGAAATTTTAGTTGTCTTGAAGTGAGGGGGTTTAAAGTAGTCATCAATAAAAAAATGGACTCGGGGCGCCTGGGTGGCTCAGTTGTTTGAGTGTCCGACTTCGGCTCAGGTCATGATCTCGTGGTTCGTGAGTTCGGGCCCCACGTCAGGCTCTGTGCTGACAGCTCGGAGCCTGGAGCCTGCTTCAGATTCTGTGTCTCCTTCTCTCTCTGCCCCTTCCCTGCTCATGCTCTCTCTCTGTCTCTCAAAGATGTATAAATGTTTAAAAAAAATTTTTTTTAATAATAAATTAAAAAAATGGACTCAAGAAGAATTTGGAGCACTGGTTTCTTACCTGTGGAGATAGTGAGATCGCCTTCTTTATCTTCCTGGGATAGTTAGGAACAGCAGGGAGACAGGCTGATAGATGGTATCTGAAGACTCCATGGTTTAGCTAAGTGAGGAGTAGTGGGGGTCTCAGAGGCCCTCTGGCTGTTTTTCACATTAGATCTTATTTAAAACCCACGTGGTAGAGTGGCAGGGAGCCAAATTAGGGGTCCGGGAGCTGAGATGTCATCTCAGCTCTACCATTGACTGTGACCCTGAGCAAGTCACTTGTCCACTTGAGCCCTTAGTTTACCCATCAGCAGAACTTGAGAGGTTGTTGTAGGCGATGTTGCGGGTACGTGAACCGCTGGGTTGTGCAGTGGAGTTCTCCACGGTGCCTCCTTTATGTTCACTACCGTTTCTGACCTGCGTCAGGTGGGTCTGCGGGGAGTGGGAAGAAGGTGAGTCCCTTTGGCCTCCTGAGTGATTTATGAAAGAAATCAATCCAGTATATATCTGTTCCAGATATAATGTGATCTAAATGTGATGTTCACCTAATAAGATTAGATGAATCTAATATGGTTTTCCTCTAAAACACAAATACTGCACCACTTTTAATTGTAGTAGCCAAATTAAATTACTCGTCCCAAATTAGATTTCCAGCAAACTTAATTTGAACATGAGCTCAGGACTGCAGGCCCTGAGTAATTTTTTCAGATATAAAATAAATCAGTAGGATACTGGCGTTGTTCCTCTGGGCTCTTCAGTGGTTACCATAAAAGAGAATAGGTAAACATCTGGAGGAAGCTTGCAGAAATAGAGCTGAGACAGAAGCTCCAACCCTTTGGCTTATCACTGAGTAATTTTCCCTTTCCATAACTTCCACCCTCACTGGTCTTGGAAGACAGGAAGCAAATAAAGACAGGTCCGGTAGTCACTTGTATCTTACTGCTTATGGTTGCCTTTCTTCTTTTTGTTCCTTGAGTGAGCCCTTTAATGTCTTGCCTGCTCAGGAGGACACTTGGTAGGAAGTGGCTCCCTGGGTGGTTTATGGAGCCACAGGGATTTGGTGAGGGGCTAGAGACATTTATAACCTTGTATTAGCTATATTTTCTCTCATTTTATCAGATGAGAGATTAAATGAAAACCAACCCAGACTGTTTTCAGTCTGGGAGTAGACGCTGACAGTAGGTGAGGCTTTATCCAGGGCTCAGATGAGGGGCCCAAGATCCAGTGTTTCTCCTTCAGTGTTGGTTCCTTTCCCAGGCATGATCTCCCTTTCTGGCCCCCGAATGACAGCCCACGGCCCCTGGGTCAGCCTGTTTTCTTGTTCACTTGTTTTTCTAAGGAAAAACCCTTAGTGGATCGACCAAAGGCGTGGAATGGAGTCTGGTTGCCCTTGGTTGACTCCATTTGGATTTTATGCTTCCCTAAATCAATACCACGTGGAGGGCATGGGACAGATTGACTGCCTGGGAGATTCAGGGGACTGTTGGAAAAATAGACGGGTTAGTGAAGCAGGGGAGGTACCTCCAAACCTCCATGACGCATTAATACAGATCCTTCTTTTCCAAGCACTGCAGGCTTCCATTCTCTCCTTTGAAGTGTGGCCTACATTCTCCCCCTTTGAAGTGTAAATGACCCTGAGAGGTAGATGGATATGTTCATGGATGAAGAGGTGAAGTTCACCGTGGGATCAGCTTACCCAAGGCCTTGTCAATGATACAGCAAGGACCAGACTCGGTGTCTAATGAGTCTTCCATTTTTTTCCCCCGGCATCATGCCTTCTTTCTACGAATCCCTCTCACCAACCCCTCCTTCTCACTCTCCCAACACCAGCACAGGGTTCTTCATTAAATAGACAGTCAGTCAATAGTTGTTAACTTGTTATTGACTGACTAGTGTACCATCAGACCAAATGTGACCTTTCTGCTCATACTTTGTGAATATCATTATAGCAAAAGCCAATGTGGTCGATTCTCAGTCATTAATTTGTAGATTGTCCCTGGTAATTCAGTTTTCTTTCCCTGAATTATGGTGTTCGTTTAACAGAAGGATGGAGATTGGATGGCTTAAGGATAGACATAAGAAAGGAGTCAAGGGGTGTGTGTGTGTGTGTGTGTGTGTGTGTGTGTGTGCGCGCACGCACGTGCAGCTATGCACATGGAACTGCAATTACAAAATTAAATATGTTTCCATTCAGCTGAAATTAGATTTGATGCCTATCTTTTCATTTCAATGTAAGTTACATTTGTGAAAGTTACCATTGGCAAGATCCTTATTTGCTCAAACCAAAGACCTGTGAATAGGTGTGCCATTTAGAAACATTTTTAGTAGTAACCATACATTTGCTTTTCATTTTTGAGAAAAAAACCACAGGTACCTATTGGCTTCTCCCTACTGGAAAAATCCTCCCTCATCAATATTTTGTCTCCGGTTTTACTTCTGCTGCCTCTGGGCAGCTTTATGGACTTTCTCCCGCTGTTTCTTTGTGCTGAAGGTCTGCATTCCACAGTTAACACTTCACCGTGGGTCCTGTGATACACTAATTGTTTCATATGTATGGGTTTATCTCCTTGGTTAACAGTTTGAAGTCAGTGCTTGGTCTTACCACTTTCTTTGTGTTTTGTTTTTTGTTTTTTGTTTTTGTTTTTGTTTGTTTTTTAATCCTCCACAGTACTCCCCTCCATGCTGAAGTCAAGTGGGTGATCATTTAGGGTTTGGTTCGGTGACTGGGGTAGGTGCCCCTCCTGAGCATTTCCATCTCACCCTCATTGTACTCACAGTGGTTTTGCAGTTGTCTGGTTACTATCTCTGTTCCTCCAGTACAGTTCATGGCACATATTAACGGCAAAGGAAATACGTGTTCATTAATTGATTCTTGCCTTCCTATACCACCCCCGCCTTCCCACCCCACCCCCCAACACTCCCCCACCCGAACCATAAGTTCTTGGAAGGCAGAGCCTACATCTTATTGTTCTTTGTGTTCTCTATAGTCCTTAAGCGTGCCTGTCCATAGTAAATGCTCAATTAATTCTTGTTGAGTGAGCAGATTTCATGGGTGGGTAGAAACCAAGGAGCGGTAGGTCCTCTCTAGGGACCTGCCTGGGGGAGAAACCAGCTCTGAGAAGGAAGGGGGTCATGGAGGCTGGATGGGGATGGTTTCCAGAGCTGGGTGTGCCAACTCCTCCTTCTTCTGATTTCCAAGTACAGATAAGGCACTTCCCTAATGGCACAGTGCTGTGTCCCCTCCTCACCGGTGCCTGGTAAGCTCAATGCCTGAGAAGTGGCTGAGTAAAGGATGGTGGCTGTAATTCTAGCTTTTATTTCAACAATAAAGAATTCCCTCTTCTACCTGTACCTGAGCCCCTTCAGAAATCTTCATGGTTGAGATGGGAGGACACAAGCCAGGAGGGCCACATGATCACCTCCCCATGTTGACAATTTCATCCTTCCCGTTGCCCTAGAGTCTGCTAATGAGCAATGACAGAGCCACAAAGGAGGGGGCGGTGAGCACCAATGGGTCAGCACCCCCTCAGCCTCCCTGAGTGGTGTTGGTTGGACCACTGGTTGGACCAACTCATCCCGGTTTGCCTGGGGCTGTCCCAGTGTTAGTACTGGAAGTCCTGAGTCCCGGGACGCCCCTCGGTCCCTGGCAAACCAGGACAGTGGGTCACTCCCTTCCTGCCCTGGCCAGCTCTTTCCCTGTTCCTTTTCCCTTTGCAAGGTCCTTAATTGGGCCCATTTCTTCTTCTTTCTGCCTTCTCCACTAACCTCTCCTAGCTCTTCCCAGCCAAGCCCTGAGCCCTGTTTGCATTTCTGCTATTAGAGGCCCTTCCAGACCAGTGTTCTGAATCGCTGTGCGTTGACCAGAATTCTTGGAGTTAGATATCCTCCCAGGGGCTGCCTTCTCATCCTCTCTGGCCCTGCTTGGCTCCAAAACTCAACGAAGATGTGAAAGCTTCTGTCACATAGAGTTGAAACTCATCTGCATTCAGGAAGAGCCTGCCCTCTCTGGGGGAGGCTTTCTGCACACATGTGGCACTCGGCAGGCACAGCACCACGCTGTGCCTGGAAGGTAGGGCAGGGGAAGTGGCAGCGCTGGGGTAGCTGTGCCCACAGTTTCGTGTCGTTCACACCGAGGCCCATCTCCCTCATCCCAGACCCAGCCCTCAGCATCTGTCCTCTGGGCACACTGTGGCTTACAGCTGTCAGCAAGGCCGACTGTAGCCTGCTGTCTTCTCTGAAGCTTCCTTCCCCACATTTACCTCTTTGTTCTCAGAATTCTTAATACACATAGAGTAAGTGCTACTCCATTAAGTGAGCCTAATTGTTTTCTTCCGCATTTCTCGCGTGTTAGTTCTTCCTTGAAGGCAGACGTCTTATCTTGTTTCCTTTCCTTCCGCCTCATGGCACCTGGCCTTGTGCTGGGCCCACAGCTGGCCCTCACTTGGTACATAGCACTTTGATGGCACCTCGGTGATTTGTGGGTGACAGAGGGACGTAGAAGCTAGCAGGCTGGTGGTTCTCTGTGAGCTCCTGTATGCAGAGTAATGTCAGCAGCATGGAGCAGGAGGGTGGAAATACATGCTGCTCTGAGCCAGGCCCGGGGTCTTGGGTGGAATTCAGTTATCCCGACTTCCTCTTTAACACTGCCACAGGAGAATGAGGCTTCTTTAATGTGGAGTGAATTTTTAGTCACAAAACACTTCACTATGTATTAGGTTTTGCCTCACATTTTCTGGAACATTCGACTGTAATTTAAAAATAATCACAGAGGATTAAACAATTCCGAGACTGCTTTACAGAGGCAGTCAAGTGGGTTTTGATTTTTATAGAGTTTTCCTTTTTTGAGTCATTCCCTTTTTGGAGGAGTTCAGAAGGAGGTGCTGTGCTGTCCCAGACCCTGTAGGACTGATTCTGTTATTTGTCTCAGCATTGCTGATCCGTGAGTGAAAACGCAGCTCTAGCCCACCCCCATGAGGGTGGATATTTTGAACTTTTCACCAGTGCTGATAACCTCTTGCTTGGGTCTCCTGTAACCAACTGTGTGCTTCTGCGGTGTGTGTGTGTGTGTATGTGTGTGTGTATACGGTGTATTTGTTTTCAGATGTACGTAGCTTTAAAAATTTATAGGAATAATATGTGGTCTTGGTAAAACATTTAGTAGGAAGTTAAAGCTGTCTTTACTTCTTTTTTTTAATTTTTTAAAAAGTTCATTTATCGGGGCGCCTGGGTGGCGCAGTCGGTTAAGCGTCCGACTTCAGCCAGGTCACGATCTCGCGGTCCGTGAGTTTGAGCCCCGCGTCAGGCTCTGGGCTAATGGCTCAGAGCCTGGAGCCTGTTTCTGATTCTGTGTCTCCCTCTCTCTCTGCCCCTCCCCCGTTCATGCTCTGTCTCTCTCTGTCCCAAAAATAAATAAACGTTGAAAAAGTTCATTTATCTATTTAGAGAGAGAGAGACTGCACACAAGCGGGGAAGGGGGGCATAGAGAAGGAGAGACAGAATTCCAGGCAGGCTCTGTGCCATCAGCACAGAGCCCGATGTGGGGCTTGAACCCATAAACTGTGAGATCACGACCTGAACTGAGATCAGGAGTTGGACACTCGGGGCGCCTGGGTGGCTCAGTCAGTTAAACGACCGGCTTCAGCTCAGGTCATGATCTTACAGTTCATAGGTTCAAGCCCTGCGTCAGGCTCTGTACTGACAGCTCAGAGCCTGGAGCCTGCTTCAGATTCTGTGTCTCCGTCTCTTTCTGCCCCTCCCCCATTTGTGCTCCGTCTCTCTGTCTCTCTCACTCTCTCTCAAAACCAAAAAACATTAAAAAAAAAAAAAAAGAGTTGAACACTTAACTGACTGTGCCACCCAGGCACCCCTTTACTTCTTTTTTTTAAATGTTTATTTATTTTGGGAGAGAGAGAGAGAGAGCACACCCATATGTGCAAGCAGGGAAGAACAGAGAGACAGGGAGAGAAAGAATCCTAAGCAGGCTCTGTGCTATTAGCACAGAGCCTGATGCAGGGATCAATCCCACAAACCATGAGATCATGACCTGAGCCAAAATCAAGAGTCAGATGTTTAACTGACTGAGCCACCCAGGCGCCCCAAGCTGTCTTTACTTCTTAGAAATAACCCCAGTGAACATTTTAATGTATATTTTTCCAGATTGTTTTTTGTGCACTCACACATATGTTCAGACACACACACATACACACAGTATGTATATTTACACAGATGGGATCATTTTATGTAAAATGTAGGGGCCTGTTTTCTTTTGCTTAACAGTTTCTGAAAGACATTTTCTCTGTGTCCGTGAAGACTAATTTATCACTCATTCAGCAAACACTGAACTGAACGCCTACCATGTGTCCAGCATCGTGCAGGGTATTGGGGATATAACATTGAACAAAAGGGATAAAACTCCCTGCCCTTGGGGAACCAATAGTCTAGTGGGGTGGCTGGCAATAACAAAGTAATACAATATGTGGTGGGTTAGAAGGTGATAAATGCCTTGGGAAAAAATGAGATCAGGAAGGTGAGTGGGAGTGAGGGGGATAAAGTGTATTTTGCAGTTTTAAACAGGGTGGTCGAGTGATGAGGAGGCCTTTGACCAAACCCTGGGGCTATAATGTTTAACACACAGCGTGCTCTACTCAGATGACTGCTGGGTTAGGTCTGCACTTGTGGCAGAAGGAGACACACTGTCAGAGCCTTAGGAGCTCTGGGCAGGGGTCCCTCCGATCTCTTGTGGTAGGAGATACAGACTTGAGCACCCGTGCATGGTCTTGTGTTGCTCGTTATGGACAACAGTGACATGTTATTATAACATGTTCTTGTTTCCAAAGTCGCTTTTTGTCTGTTCTCCTGGCCCCGTTGCTTACTTTAGCTACACAATTTTGGGCAAATAGCCCACCCGTTCTGGGCCTCATGAAGGAAGTATGAGGATTGTTGTACAGTTTAAATGAGTTAATCCCGGTGCATAGAACAGTGCTGGAAAGAGCTCCTACGAGAAGTTCAGCTGTTGTTATTACTACCTTTCATTTATTACTTGGGACAGTCCCGCGAGGAGGATGTTAGGCTCAGTTTAGAGATGAGGAAGCTGAGGCCCGGGGAGGTCGGCGTCACTAGTGAACAAGTTCAGGGTGCTAGGGGGTTGGTGGAGGGAGGTCTCACATCTCGGGCTTCAGGCCCTAGGCCCAGCTCCTGCCTACCTACCTTCCTCCAGGTGGGCACAGCTACTCCTGCTTTAGGCAGGTGCATAGAACACATGGCCGCAGATTCCATTCACTGCCTTCCTGATCGCTCTGTAGACTCCTTAGAAAAGAAGCAGCCTGGGTCCAGGGGGTGGGGGTGGAGGTCGGGTAGGGTTGGTAGAAGAGGGAGGAAGGACAGATATGGAGTTCCCACGGGAGGAGCTTGAGGCTTGGCAGCTCTGCTCAGCATCCTCACCGTTGTCAATTTGGTGTCAACACACGTTCCCCGCTTTCTCCCCCGCCCGTCACCACACACACCAGCTTGTAAAGATCCCCCTTAAAGACTCAGGAACATGACAATTAGTGACTTCTCTAGTTTTAATTTCCTGACTTTGAGAAACACCCCTAATCCTTGTGTCTGCGGTAGTTTGTTGAAGAACGGTACCACCGCAGACACAACCCAGCTCCGTAACTGTTATCACTTGCCTCCTTCCAGAAGGTATCCTGGTGGCAACCTCCCACCTCACCTGGCCCTAACCGGCCCTCAGGTGGCCCTTAGTACAACACACTTTGAAGGACCTGTGAGTTCACAGAGTGGAGTGGACTGGTGTCTAGAGTCATTTCTTCTCCGAGGTCAATACGCGCCCCCGCCCCGTGACATAGACAACCCAGAGTAATGCAGCACTGGGCATACCTCCCGTCTAGTTCTCCGAAATGGAATGCAGAGCTTGCGTTACCATGGAAACCATAATATAAATGGTGGCTACGTGTAGGTAAAATAGCTCTATTGGTTTTATGCTGCAGGTACATTGTGAGTTCAGAAGGCTTTTGTGAACCTGAGAGTCTGAGAGTCCATCCATCGTTTTAAATATGGTTTCTGTGGCTACATGCTGTCAGGATTCTTAAGAAATCACTTTTAAGCAAACCTTCAGAGCAAGTTGTTTCTAACAGGGAAAGTGGCAGTTGGTCATTTATAGGATATTTTCTTACCGTCTGGTGGGGTTTCTCATATCCCAGGACTCCAGATGGAGTGTAAGCTCCTGGGAAGTCCTGTGGCAGATGGGATGGAATTGTGGCTCAACAGTAGCACGTTCAGAAACAGCGTCAGGGAGCTGGTGGGAGTCAGTGCGTGGTGAAGCTGCCAGATGCTGTAACAGAGTGGAGAATCCAGCAGGGGTGTGGTAACCGGGCATGAGGGGCATACCTGGGTACTGTACCACAGGAGGGGCTTCAACGGGGTGTTAGAGGATTGGGACAGCACTCCCAACTCGAAACCACATCATGTGGGTAACAGATGGAGAAACTGGGCCTGGAAAAGAGAAGACGAGGAAGGAATTTATAACTGTGTTTTATTATTTGAAGCACCATGATGTGGTTCCCCCCCACCTCAAAAAGAAGTGATAAGAGAGACATTTCAGTAATTAAAGGAAGGAGTTTAACAGCCAAAACTTTTGAAGATAGGAAGGGTCACTTTAAAGGATAGTGAGTTCCCCGTCATTAGAGGTATGTAAGGAGAGGCTGGCTGGCTACTAGTGGAGGATACTACAGAGGAGATTTAAGCTCTGGATGAGTGATGAGACTAGACCTTGAAGGCCTTTGCTAGCCTAGAGTTTTTATGATTCTAGGGGATAGATGGAAAATAAATTTAATTTTCTGGGCTTCTTATTCAAGACTATTAATAGTGGCTCCTGGGGGCGCCTGGGTGGCTCAGTCGGTTAGGCGTCTGACTTTGGCTCAGGTCATGACCTTGCAGTCCATGAGTTTGAGCCCCGTGTTGGGCTCTTTGCTGACAGATCAGAGCCTAGAGCCTGCATCCGACTCTGTGTCTCCCTCTCTCTCTGTTCCTCCCCTGCTCGCTTGCTCTCTCTCTCTCTCTCTCTCTCAAAAATAAACAAACATTAGAAAAAAAATAGTGGCTCCTGGAGCAAAGGTGAGAAGGATTTGGGCCTGGTTGAATCTGGGCTCCTTGATTGATCAGCAGTGTCTCCCATGACAGGAGCCCAGGTTGCAGGATGGCCCAGTATTAGCCATCTCCTTAGTGGAGATTGTCTAGTGGTGAACTTTGACCCAGGTCAAGCCAAGCACCATGATTTGCTTGGGATTGGGGGTGGGGGGATTCTCAGGACCTGGACTTTGAGCTTTCAAACCAAGATGAATTGGTCACCTGAAGCGGAAGGGATAGTCATCAGCAACCATGTCATTTGGCTTCCGTTTCTACTTGGTGCATCTTTATCTCCTCAGAGCACGAGTGTGGGACTCTGCCCTCAGTAGGAGCCTGGTAGACACATGGAGAATAAATGAGTTGGATGCAGTTCCTAGGAAATGGTTGCAGTATCCTTGCAATTAATTAATTTGTTTAATTAATTAAAGTGACTTCACTAATTATATGTGCAGGAGATTGCACATTTCATTAGGCTGAGCAGATGGCTTCACTAATAATTACCAAAGCCTGGGGTTGCAGGAGGGGGGATGTCAGCATAGGAATTGATATTGAACATTTTAAATGCTGTCCTTCCACAAACAAAGTTGAAACTCCTATCCCCATTGCATCCAAGATGGACTGAAGAACCGATCCTTGGTTTTCTTCTGGTACTGCCAACAGGTGTTGGTAACTCACTGTTTGTGACTGGGGATCATTTTCTAAATGAAGCAGCTGACCTTGGAAGGGGCGTGGGCTCCACGGCTCTGGAAGAGGGAGCCATGTCAGGCTTAGACTTGAGGCTTTGGCGTTGTTCAGACAGTTTAGCTAACCCACCGAATTTTGATAGGAAGCCAGATCTCCCTCAAAAACAGCAGGTGCCTTGTCTCCAAAGGGAATGTGCCTTCCTCTGTGTATTGTTTAAACCTTGCCCTGCCCTCACTCCTGCCCCTCCGTGGGGCCTTAGACTCTAAGGCAGACCCACCGACATGCCACAGAATAAAGACCCTGAGTGGATGCACGCACAGACCAAGCAGTACCAATGACTGAGGTATCACATAAGTGCCCGGGTGTATTTTTGAAGTGTTCTCACTACGGTGATAAGGATGATTATTGGTAATTGACCGGACTGAGCATCCCCTCTGGGCCGGAAACTTCCTGCACTATTTGTAATCCTTGAAAGAATCCCGCAGGGCAGGTGTTAATTTACAGATGAGAAAACAGAGGCTTGTAGGTGTTAAGCGGGTATGCCTGGAATCACACCAAGCTAGGTTCAGACTCAGAACTTTCTGTCTATAAAGCCCCTTGTTCTTTCCAGCGCCTGCTCTGCTGGTAAATGATTTGGGGTCATGAAAGTCCCACACCTAAATCTGGAAGGATGTGAGGGGAAGCCACCAGGCTGAGCTTACCACTTTCACTCTGGGAGCCAGTCACCAACTGATGGGCTCTCGGCATCTTAGAACTGGCAGGGCCTTGGAGGAACGGCTTCTGAACAGTTTCCCAGCATCCATGGGCAAGTGCTTAGTGCACAAAGATGAGCTCTAAAAGACCAGGCGGCTGGGCATGTTATGGAGGAGTGAGGTACTGGTTAGAGAAAGTTCCAGAAAGAAATCGATCATTTCAGGAGAATTTTCAGAATGTTAATTTGATGTGATCTGATAAGAGAGTTTTCTTTTTTGCTCATATATATGGTTGGGGAAGGGTGACCCTCCTGAAGCTTCATGCATGGTGTGTGAAGAAGAAACAAAGCCAAGAAAGGGGCGGGGGGAAATGCCACTTGCAGAAGAACGGATAGATCAGTCTGTGTGCTGATGAATAGATGTTGACCATGACAGCAATATTCCTGTTCGGGGAAATTGAGCATTGCAGTTAGGTTGCTTGACCTTCTGTAATGGTCCTGGTGAGCTCCCGTCCCTATCAAGGTCTGCCTCTCTGCCCCCCAGGGTAATCTTGGGGTAATTATCCATTCCTTTGACGCTTTCACTCCACACTCCTTATGAGCTAGAGCAGGAATGGGGTGGTGGGTCTGACTCACAAAAAATTGTGAATCATTCTTGAAATGAGGGAGCCCTGAAAACATGACTAATTTCTGTAGCATGTACAGGTAAGAAATGGCTGTTTGGTTGTGACTGGCAACTGCCATGTTATTTCTAATTTTGACTTGGTTACTGTTGTTTTGGGGATGGGATCAGACTTGGCCCTGGGGTGGGTGCAGTGTGGAAGGACAAAGTGCCATTTGGACACAGTTCCTGCCTTTGAGCATTTCACAACCTGAAGGAGGCCAAGACATGTCAATAGTTGCAGAAAACATGTCTGTTGAACATATATATTAAGGAGTCAGCTGAAAGAAAGAAATCTTAAACTTAAGCAAGAGTAGAATATGTTTTGCCTGATCGTATATCCAGTTAAGTGCTGGAGGGACACTCGGGGCCAGCCAGGTAGTGTCTGGATCATATCAGTCTAGGTTAAGAAGAGAACTAGGCTAGCTCGTAAATCGTGTTTCTGTTTACACATCTGTTCTCAGGAGTAGTTACTTATTCAAGGCCTTCTGTCTTTGTTGATCATGTCAGCCTGGATGATTTAGCTGCGTCTTGTTACCTGCTATGAAATTCAAGATTTGTTAAAATATAAATACACCTGAGAAATACCCTTATACCCTTATTGGCTCATAATGATAACCCAAGATGTAAAGAAACATAATAATGGAATTTACTCCTTGTTCTTACAGCTTTGGGTAAAAATTTGTACCTCTGCTGAAGTTTCCAGAGATAAGAGGCTACTGTGTGGGGATCGAGGATTGGACATTCAAGCTTGGTGTTTCAAAAGTTGGCTTGCGCATTTGAGCCTGCTGTTTTCTACAGTGAGTTGGGGGAAGAGGTTGTAACTCGGAAAATAATAAGGAAAATGGAGCAGTCTGGAGTCTGGTGTGGTGCAAAAACTAGATGGAAATAGTAAATAGACAAGGAGGGGAAGCTGATGAAAGGAGAGGAGTTTAGGATAGGAAAGACCACTGGTATGCTTCTGGCCATAAATAACAGTAACACATTTTCTCATAAAACAAGAAGTGAGGATGGAAGCAGTGGTTACCTGTTGTGTATCTGGCAGTTCAGTGGTGATATCAAGGGTAGGAGATTTTTCAGTCTTTCTACTTGGCCCTCCTTGGTGTTTTGGCTTTCTGTCTCTGTGCTTCTTGTCTTGTTGGTTTCGTGAGTCCCATGCGGTCACTCCTAGCTGCAAGGGAAGCTGCCGAAGGATTACTTAGTTTTTCCAGCCTTAGTAGTGGAGGTGGACAAGAGGGCTTAGGAATGGCTGGTGGGTTATCCAGCCAACTGTTGGGCATAGATCAGTTGAGAAAAATAAATAAAAACAGATGTGTGTTGAATCATCACCACAAAAAAAACAGATGCTCCCGGGAGTTGGCTTTGTGTGGGCTGTGAATGGTATGGAAGGGTCTCTTTTAGGTCCCATTCCAGCAGTGGGGCTGATCACTTCCAAAGTCTGTGTGTGACATCGAAGACTAGATTCTGGGAAAGTCGTCTTAAACCCTGCTGGGTGGGAATGGGGCATGGGAAGGGAGGAGACAAAGGGGCGCCATTTCCTAGCCCATAATACTCAGAAGCAAGATGGCTGCTTTTCAGAAGTTAATGGTTGGGCGCTTGTTAATTTTTCATAAATTCCATTTAACGAATGATGCATTTAATTTAGGACACTTGGCTTCTGGTAATAGTTCAAAGTCTGATAACATCTTTAGCACCATTTTGAATTTCATGCCTGTGTATGCACATACATGCACACATGCACTCTGAGTTCACATTCCTATGGCCCAGATCACCTTTTCTTCTCAGTGCCTCACAGAATCCTAGTCTTGTCAGAACCCAGGTTCCCCTGCCCCCCAACTTTTTAGTTCCCTCTTTTATATCTGTGCCATATAGTAACCTTCCTTTCCACACAGTGCTCAGCGGAGGGCAGCTCTCTGATACGTGGCTCTTGCTGCTTTGGGTCATTTGGGCATATCATTTTGGGCACAGCCACTTCCCCATAGCAGTGAGCCAGATGCCTTTGAACAAAAAGATATGAGCCTGCTGATGTCAATGCAACTCCTCACCCTTCCTCTAGTACTCTAGAGCAGGCCTTCGCAGAGTTTACTGTGCACACAGATCACCCAGGGATCTTGTGACAATGCAGATTCTGACTCGGGAGGTCTGGGATGGGCCCTGAGATTCTTCTGTATTTGTTTTTTTTTTTTTTAATTTTTTTTTAACGTTTATTTATTTTTGAGACAGAGAGAGACAGAGCATGAACAGGGGAGGGGCAGAGAGAGAGGGAGACACAGAATCTGAAACGGGCTCCAGGCTCTGAGCTGTCAGCACAGAGCCCGACGTGGGGCTCGAACTCACGGACCGTGAGATCATGACCTGAGCCGAAGTCGGACGCCTAACCGACTGAGCCACCCAGGTGCCCCAATTCTTCTGTATTTGTATTGGTTGTTGTTGTTGTTGCTGCTGCTGCTGTTTTAAGTAGGCTCCATGCCCAGCGTGGAGCCCCAGTATGGGGCTTGAACTCACGACACTGAGATCAAGACCTGAGCTTGGATCAAGAGTCAGATGCTCGACTGACTGAGCCGCCCGGGGGGCCCTGAGACTGTATTAATAAGCTCCTAAGTTATGGTGGTGCAGCTGGTCCAGGTAGCAGGGATGTCAACCACCAACCCTGGGGAGTTCTTCATAAATACCGATGCTGGGACCCCACCCCAGATCGGTTACATTAGTATCTCCGGGTGGCAGGCCTTGGGCATCAGTCCCTTTTAAAAGATCCATGGGTGATTTTAATATGCAGCCAGGTTGAGAACCACTGATCCGGCACTTGCCCATCTCCATCCTTTGGCTTATGCTGTCCTTCCTGCTTACGCCTTTCCCTCTTTCCACCTGTGACGGTTCTATACATCCTTCAAGGTTCAGCTCAGAGACGTGTCTCCTTAGAGCCGTTCTCCATCCCCACCAGGACACCAGTCTCCCTTTCCTCTGTGCTCTCTATCACATATACCTGACAGTATAGACATTCTGGACTCTCCCAGCAGACCAGGCTGGCTTTGAGGATGGGGACCACAACCATTGATCTACAAGTGGGGACTCCGTAAGCAGGAGTGAATCAGCTTGTTCCTGGGCCCAGAGACAAACCACAGGGGCTTCCAGCCTGTTACAGTGAGTTTCTCCTGTGTCTCTGTGAGGAGCAGTAGAATTAGAGGTCAAGCCCAACTTTTCCAAGAGAAGTCTAAGTGGGAAGAGGTGCTTTGAATGTTGGAGATGGTCGCAGACATTGTAGTTCTTGGTCCACTGCCCTGGACTCTTGACCATCTGCCCACTGCCCTTCTCTGACCACCTCCCTCTCTGCTGGGCCTTGGGCAGCACCTCTACAGAAAGTAGAGAGACCAGGGCCCTTCCCAGGCTCGTCAGTGCTCACCATCCCACTGAGCAGCTCAGGATGCCTAAAGGGCGCATCAGTAGCTAGAGTTTCTCTGTCATCCTCCTACTTCCCTTACTTCTCCCCCCTTACCAGATACACACTCCATTGCCCCCAAGGCCCCACTGTCCCCAGCTCACCTCCTTCAAGAAAGGAAACCATCACGTATTTTTCTTTTTTGGCATTTGCTAGGGCCTGCGCGCCACTGGGAAGGAAGCATGACCATCACCATACGCACAGCCTACGCGCAGAAAGGGTTTAATAAATACGACCTGCGTGGGCATGGAATACCATCTGCTGAGACAGGCAGTGTGGCTTCACCAAGCTGTGTGATACTTCGTGGCAGACCTGGAGTTTGACCCCTGGCTGCTGACCACCCGTCTGGGGTGCTGTGAATTTGCCCTGAGTCACACAAGCCACTATTTCCTTAGGTCACGCTTCTCAGGCAGGTGTTGGGGATGAGGGTCTGATAGGAGTCATTCGCCCTACTCAGTTCTGTGCAGGTGTGATGTGAACCCCCAAAGGCAGAGGGGACACAGAACTTAGAATGGGGAAGGAGTGAAGATTCCTCCTTTGGGATCAGCTTTCTTGCAGATGATGGCTTGTTGACCCCAGTGCATCACCAGTAGGTAGAATAAGGCAGCTTACAGAAGACGTACTTCCTGGCAAGGGTGGGGAGGGATAGAAACGGGCGTTATGGCTCCAGATTCTGCTGAACCTCAGAGGCTATGGAAGGTGAAGGGCTCTGAAGGTGAAGGTGAAGGGCTCTGAAGATCCTCTCAAGACCCAGGGACAGCGCATGATGGTCAGGTTAGCAGGGAGGCTAGAGAGAATGGGAGGCAAGAATGTGGTGCCCCCTGGGATCCTGCTTCTTTCTTCCTCTCCAGCTTCCCTCTCCTGTGTTTGTGCATTCATTCATTTGTTCATTCCTCATTCATTCATATAAACATTACTGTTTCCTGACTCTGGGAATATTGCAATGCAAAAACAGGCCCTCGTGGGGATCAGGCCTCTACTGTTGAATATAGCAGCCACTGGTAACACGTGGATATTTAGATTTCAGTTAATTAAAATTAAATGAATTCTTCAACTTAGTCCCCCAGTCACATTAGCCAGATTTTAAGAGCTCAGTAGCCACATGTGGCTCTGGCTACCACATTGGACAGCACAAATCTAGAATACTTCCGCTATTGCACCAAGTCTTATGGGATGGTGCTGGCCTAGAATCTAGCCAGGGAGAAAAGCATTTATTAAAGTTAGCAGACGAGCGAATAATGTGGAGCCATGGAAAGCAATACGATGACCAAGTAGAGGGAGCCATGTCAGCTCTCCCTAGTTGGGGGAGCCGGAGTTTCCCTGAGGAAGTGAAGGTTGCGTTGGAGTTGGAGAGGAGAAACCCAGCATTAATGCATGGGAAAGTGCCTAGACATAGCACACCACTGGCATTCAGTCAATGACTTGCCCTGTGCTCACGCGTGGCGACTCTTCCATCCAGAACCGTGTGGAAGCACACAGGCCCTCGAGTGAGCACAGGTGAGCACAGACAGACTCTGGGTCCACATTGCCTGGGTTCAGATCTGCTTACGGGGACTCTCTAGCGCCATAGTTTCCCCATCGGTAAAATGGACAAAATAGTATGTGCATGACAGATAGAATTGTCGTGGAGATTAAATGGGTTAATACATGTAAAGCACCTGGGGGCACACTGTAAGCGCTGTCAAGTGTTGTTGCTGTTTCTGGGACCCCTGACTTGTCAACAGAAGGATGCCCTACCTCCAGCTGCTTATGGAATCAAGGGGTATCTGGTGCTGGCCCCCCAGTACCTGGGAGCAGGGCTTCTTGGCTCTTGGCCCCCACTGCCAGGTGAACCAAGAGTTCTGGTTCCTAGTGTCCCCTCCCTGCCCTGCCCTGTTCTGGCCTCTCTGATGTTAACCCCCCACAGCTGGCCCCATACATGCTTGGTTTGCCTCTGCAGAAGTCACCGTAGTTGTACTCATTTCTGTGGCCCGTGTGCCATGTAGCCTAATAAACGATCCGGCGAGGTCAGTCCTGACACGAATGTGTCAGATTCACCTCATTATGAATGTCAGGACTCTAGAGAGGGAAGCATCTCGCCCGTGAGGAAGCCGAATGAGCCAGCACCTTCCATCAGACCAGAGCCCCGGTGCCCATTCCTGTCCCCCACCGTGCGTCGCTCAGGGGCACGTGGGGCCGCTACCACGGCCGGACCGATTGCTCACAGCTTTGAAATATCAGAGGGAGCATTCTGCACCCCACCCCACCTCGCCACCGTTTCACCTCTTTGGTTCCAGTGCCAGCAGGCCTGTGATATGTGGTGGCCCTTACCTGAGTGGCATCTCAGAGTTCAATTCCCTTTTCCCCTCAGGGAGCTGAGACCCTAAGCAAAGTTGTGGTGTTCTCCCCCCCCCACACACCCCATCCCCTCCCTCTGCTCTGTGCTGCCGTCAGCTCAGAACCTGCTGTTTCAGCACGGAGAGTGACCACGCTAAGTGGTCAGGCCCAGAGAGAGGGCTTGCTGTATAGGATTAACTCCCAGAGAGACTCTTTTCTAACCAAATCAAAACATCACCAAGACTCGGCCCCTCCAAGCAATTCTTTCTTGTAATGAGATTTGTTACATGAGATCGGCCTGTATGATACCGTTAGGTAATAGAATTGTTGAGAACGTTAGAGCTGAGGCTTGAGTTGCTTTCCAATTTGAAAGAGGGTAGTGATGGTGGAATTCGCCAAGGAGGCCTAGCTGCCACTCACCCCGTGGAAAAGAGTGAGCGTGTCAGCAGCTGTTGCAGGCAGATCTGCTGGGCTTCCTGTCTTTAGCCTGCCGTAACCCCCGCGGCTCAACTACCTTCAAATCGCTGGGCTCCACTTGCCTTCCCGAAGCGTGCTTTGCTTTCTTTTTAGATTTCCACATTTATCCCTACAGGGCTTCTTGGCTTGGGACCCTTTCCAGTGCACACGTGCACACACACACACACACACACACACACACACACCTTTGAACTACATGTGTCAATATAGTTGTTGTGTTTATTTTTTTGCTGGCCCCAGCTGAAAACCCACCTAGGATTGCCAACCTGAAAGAAAAAATCTCTTTGCTGTATCCTTGGACTTTTCCATCTACACGGCTGAGACGTGGTTGGATGTGGCCGTTGGGATTCGTCACTGCCCTTGGCCTCAGCGCCTCTGCATCCGTTGGTGGGTGTCTGGGGCAATTTCCTCTTCACATTAAGTAAGTGCGAGAGGGGCCCATGTGGCCCTTGGAGGCTCCTATACTTTCCTCGAGTGGAGGACGAAGTCAGTAACCGGGGCCCCCCTGGGATCTTGTGGTTATTCTCTGCCCCTCGTGCCAGTTGGAATTGGGGGGTAGGTCCCTTTACTTAATGGTGGTGGGAGCTCTGCATTATCGCTCTGGGGCCCAGGTCTGTTCATCTCAGGCAAGAAGAACCCTTTTCCCAGCTGCCCAAGGTGTAGGAAAGCTGCTGGCCTTGATGTGGCTGCTGAAGATTTGTGTCAGGCAAGTGAGCATCGGTAGGGAAAGAGCTTAAGTGACCAGTGAGTCAGGTGCCTGATGGAACCATGTTGCAGGACCTTCAGAAAACATCCCCTTAGATGGGCCCGGTTCACTCCTCATGAGGAGGATGGTAACTTCCTCATGCAAGCAGGGCCTTAAGCATTGACTGCAGTCATGAGCTCTCCAAAATGTTGCCTGAACCCAGCTCCCCAGTTTATGTCGAATCCAAGAAAGATACAAGCAGGAGGGGAAATAAGCCTAATCGGGTGCTGTCTGAGTTAACACCAGCCAACACATGATTGGTCGTTATTAAGGAGCAAACTGGTGACTGAGTGTAAATGAGCGTGTGGGCTATGGGAAGTCGGATCATTCTGCTCACTCACACATCAAACTTGTGTCTTAACTACAACCGAACCTCATCACTTCCTAGGATCTCCTTGGGAGCAAGGATTTTTTTCTTTTCTTTCTTTTTTTTTTAAATTTTCCATCCAACAGTCTCTGGAACATTATGGGTGTGCTCTCCCTATATATGTCTATATATTTGTTGGAAACATGATGGAAGGCCAGATCCATAAAAACAAGCCAGTTTCCTGTCCTTGGCTGTCAGCTTAGCAGAAAGGCTGGCATTACCGAACCAGATGCCCCATAGGAGACCCTCATCTTACCCAACTAGAACCTACTTCCTTCTCGACCTAGGTCCTAATGGCCAGAACACAGACTTCTGGAATTCTTAGAAAGAGTAAACGCTGAGACAAGAAGATATATCCTGACTGTCTTGAAGAAGCCAGTGGAAGAAGCCTTCCTCAGATAGATCCTGAATAATTGGGAGAGCCCCTGGGCACATTCCCAGAGGTCAGGTTCACGGTGGAGGGGAGGAGGCCTAAGAAAGGAACGAGAGTTGTCCCCTCGTGTTTAGATGGGACTGTCCCACCCATCGGGGAGTTGAGGCTGTTGCCTGCTTAAAGGACTGGGAGAGATGCTTCTGCCCCCAACCCCCATCCATGTGAGTTCTTCCCTTTCAGCGTCGCCCACAGCCCAAGGAAGGACGGGAGCTTTGCTGTGAGCTTCACCTCTGTGAGAGCCTTGACCATCCGAAGGAATCCTGTAATGGGCGCTCTGTTTTCCAAGCCGTTGTTCTCTCTCTAGAGATCTGAAGAAAAGTCAGGGTGGACCCAACTTCCTTGGGCTCGGCCCCACACACGACACCTCACCCCATCCCTTTCTGGGCCTCTTCTTCCCAAGGATGTCACAAGGTTTAGAACATTTCCTGACTTTTCAGGAAAAGAATGGCTCATGACACATATTTTTCAGGATCTCCTGGAAACACATTCTCCATTCCCAGCTCTTTGGCAGAGTTCAGGGGAAGAGGGGAAGCTGAGGGCAGAAGGGCCCATCTGCAGGGCCTGCGCGGGCTGGGGTGCACATGCCTCTGGTAACATCGCTAGTGTGGCTAGACCCGGGCTCAGAGTGGCCCAGAATGTCAGGGCTGGGAGGAACGGTGGCAGCCAGCACCCAGCCCAGTGCCCCCTAAGGTTGGATCCTGCTCTGGGTTCTGAATCCCTTCCTTTCTCTTGCTTGGGGATCTGCAGCACTCAGTGGTCCTTCATTCCCCTGTGCCTTTGCCCTCTCTGACTTAGTGATTCGCAGCTGGGGGAGCTTTTTGGGGTGACCCACAGGGGGCCTGACCACTTGGGCCCTGACTTGGGGAGACCTGCTGGTCATTTAGTTAATCTGGGGAAGGAACCTCCAGTCTCCTACCTACAGGGTACATGCAGGTGGGCAGGAGGGAGTGATGAGAGTTTGTGGATGTGTTTGTCTTCTGTTCTCTGATTTGCCCTTAGTCCCCACTTCCAGCCTTCTCTCTCTCCACCCTTCCCCGTTCCTGGCATCCTTGCTTTCCTGACTCTCTGGAATCTACAGAGCAGACCCACCCTTCTGGTCCACATCCTTCTCTGGGATGGCAGAGGCATTGTGCCCTGCTTTTTCTTTTCTTTTTTTTTTTAATTTTTTTAATTGTTTTAATGTTTATTTTTGAGACAAAGAGAGTGAGTGGGGGAGGAGCATAGAGGGAGAGGGAGAGGGAGGGAGACACAGAACCTGAAGCAGGCTTCAGGCTCCGAGCTGTCAGCACAGAGCCCGACGTGGGACTCGAACCCATGAACCATGAGATCATAACCCAAGCTAAAGTCGGATACTTAACTGACTGAGCCACCCGGGTGCCCCAGTCTTCCATTTTTAAAACAGAAGGCCTGTGGCATAATTTAATGGCTTCATAATATTGCATTCTCTGGCTGTACCTTCTATTTACCTGGCCTTGCATTTTGCCCATTTGTATTTTGACCCCCCTCCTGCCTCCCCATTAAAGACAGCACATGAGAATCTTTGCACTAAATGTTTAGGCATATTCACAATGATTTCCTAAGGGCGAATTTCTGCAAGTAGAGTCTTGAGGTCAAAAGCTATGTAAAACTTTAAGATGTTTCTGGTACCTGTTGTTATAATGTCTCTTCGTAAATAGGATACTGATTTTCATTCCCATCAGCAGTAGTGAATGTGCCCACTTCTCCACATTCTTGTCAATACTGGAGATCACGTAATATATATTTTTGTGTATATATAATGTGAACATTCTACTAGGTAGATTCCTGGGTCAGACCACATGCACATTAAAGTTTTGATAGACAGGGGCGCCTGGGTGGCACAGTCGGTTAAGCATCCGACTTCAGCCAGGTCACGATCTCGCGGTCCGTGAGTTTGAGCCCCGCGTCGGGCTCTGGGCTGATGGCTCGGAGCCTGGAGCCTGTTTCCGATTCTGTGTCTCCCTCTCTCTCTGCCCCTCCCCCGTTCATGCTCTGTCTCTCTCTGTCCCAAAAAAAATAAATTAAAAAAAACGTTAAAAAAAAAAAGTTTTGATAGACATTGGTCAGTTCATCTTCATGTGTGAGCATGCTTGTTTCCTCTACTTTCTTGTCAACACTGCATTAGGATAGAAAAATATTTCCCGATTTGATAAGTTCTTTCAATCTGCATTCTGTTGATTTCTCCTGAGGTTTACAATTGTTCATGTATTTGTGCCATTTGTATTTCTTCTCTCGTGGACGGCCTGTAGCCCATTTTTTTCTTTGTGTGGTTTATCATTCTCTTGCTGATTTTTATGCTGTCTTTATATTTAAGGATATTTATTTACATGTGGAAAATTATTTTTTTATTTTGTTGACATTTCATTTTGTTGACCCTTTTTTGTTTGCCTACACATAACAGCTGATACGTTTTGAACAGTGGAATTAATCAGTCTGTTGCCTTTTGGGTGCGCTTCCAGGATCACCTGAAATTTGAGCTTCTTGGGTTTCCTTTACTTCAGTTGCTGGGGCCTGAGCAATGGGCTGGCTGCAAATGTCAATGCGGCTGAGGTGCAGGTGTGGTCCTCCGTTCCTTCAGAGGAAGGGCAAGTTCATTACTGACAGTTCTTCTGGGACTGCTTAGCCACACATAGGGGTGGGAGGTTGGTCGTGGGGAAGAGGCAGCCCTTGCCTGGGACTCAGCATTATTGCCGTGGGAGTCCCTTTTAGCTGGAATGTTCCAGAACCCACCTCACATTGGGTGATCCAAAGTCAGGGTGAATGTCATGAGGGGTATGGACACGATTCAGATGAGCGCGGCTCCCGATCTCTCCTGCCGCTAACAGCTGGCCTCAGGGGACAGCGTTGCGCACTAGGGCTGGTGGCTACGAGGAGGGGCTGTTCCTGTCCCAATCTGCTCTAAGCAGGATCCTGCACAAAGTCAGGATCCTGCACAAAGTCAGGGTAAGGCCAGTGGGACCATGGCTTTATTATTATTTTTTTAATGTTTATTTATTTTTGACAGAGAGACAGAGCATGAGCAGGGGAGGGGCAGAGAGAGAGGGAGACACAGGTCTGAAGCAGGCTCCAGTCTCTGAGCTGCCGGCACAGAGCCCGACGCGGGGCTCGAACCCACACACCGCGCGAGATCATGACCTGAGCCGATGTCGGACACTCAACCGACTGAGCCACCCAGGCGCCCCGGGACCATGGCTTAAAGGGCTCACAGGAGTTGGTTCAGCTCAGGCTTCTTGTGATAATAGCATAGGATAGCATCAAATGACACGGGACAACGCTGTTCCAGGGTGCAGTGGCTTTACCTTGCAGTGTGTGTTTCTCCTCAGTGTTTACTGTATTGACTTGCCTCCTTCCTCCACATTTACACAGTTACTCCTGGTAAGACAGGCTCAGGGAGGAGGCCGATGGGGGTGGAGGCTGGCGAGTTGCTGTCAGCAGCTGTTGCGGAACAGAAGGCGGGGACTTCTAGGGTCCGGAGCCTTGGTTTCCCCGGCCAGTGGTTCGTGGCTAGAATTAAGATCTGTTTAGAAATCTGTGAACCGTGCTGAAGGGATTTTTTTTTTTTTAAACTTTCAGCAAAATGGGACCTTCAGACCTATTCAGGATACCTTGACCAAACCTTCAGAGTGGCCTTTATGACTTCGCCTACAATGGGGTGGCTATTCGGATGGGTGATTCCACATTTCCTCCTAAAAATTAGGGATAGGAATTGAGACGTAAAAACCATAAGAAAATGGACTGTGACCTTTACAAAACTGGCACTTCCTTCTGCCCCTCAGACACACTGGGCTTACTCCCATCTTCAAGTCTTTGCCCCGCTGTACCCCCTGCCGCCTTGCCCTTCCCCTGATCTGCCTGCCCCACCCTTCCCTCCCACCCCTCCCGGCAGGGCTGACTCCTTTCCATCACTTAGGTCTTGCTCCAGTGTCCCATCCTAGAAGAGGTCCTTCCCCACAGCCCTAGCTGAGGTACCCTGTCCCCCCCACCCCCGCCGGATGTCACTCTCGCTCATGTTACCTTCCTCTCTTTTCTTCATAGAGTTGCACCGTCAACAATAATAGTAACAGCTAATATTAAGGAGTACTAACCGCGTGCCAAGCAGTGTTGTAAAAGCTGTGCCTGTATGAATGTTTCTGATCCTCACATTTAACCCTATGAGAAGAATATTGCTATTCTCGTTTTACAGACAAAGAGATCAAGTCCTGAGAGAGGCTAATGTAGTCGTTTGGCACCAGGAGTCATCTATTCGGTAAATGTTTTTTTGAGCACTAATTAGGGACCGGGACCAGCCCTGTGCTAGGATTTGGAGATAGAAGGATCAGGAGGGCACTGTCCTTACAATGAAGTCATCAGGAGAACAGTGTTCCAGATCAGGCTGGGTCAGTGACTCCTCTCTGAGACCTTGGGGCAAGTTGCTTATACAGATTCATGCACTTTTTAAAATTTTTTTTAATGTTTATTTATTTTGAGGGAGAGAGACACAGAGAGCAAGCAGGGGAGGGGCAGAGAGAGTCAGAGGCACAGAATCCGAAGCAGGCCCTAGGCTCCGAGCTGCCAGCACAGAGCCCGACATGGGGCTCAAACTCACAGACTGTGAGATCATGACCTGAGCTGAAGCCGGACGCTTAACCGACTGAGCCACCCAGGCGCCCCTAGATTCATGCACTTTTATTTTCCCCATCTGTAAAATGTGAATAAAGGAAGCTGCCCCAGCTACTGCTCTGGGTTCATGGGAGATTTTGTTGTTGAACTCACTTGGGGACATACATAGGGCAGGAGAGATACAGGACATCATTGGGCATCCTCACTTTGATACCTGGATATAGGAGAAGTAGAGAATTAGCCACCACTCATCTTTGTCCTGGCAGTCCTAAGTTTTTTTTAATCAGATTCCACCCCCTTCCCTTACTTGTGGGCATTTTATAGTATCTCAAGGGGTTCTTAAATGTCTCAAAGATTCTACGTAGGATCTCAAAATCATTTTTTGGTCCACTGATGTAGGAAATGATGCACTTTTATAACTGGTCAACAGGATTATAGTATTTAGGGCAGCGGTCCCATCTGATTGGAACTGTTGAGTTTTATTGTCCAGGGACTCAAAAGCCCCTTGCATAGTGATGGCACTTTTCAAAGGAAGTTGTTCTTATTCATCATTGGGCTACCAGTCTGGCTGTTTAATTTCAACAGCTGGTGTTATTCTGGAACCTAATGTAAGGGCACTGTTTTGCTTTCTACGTTTTTTGCCAAGACCATTCATTAAAAACAAGACTATGGTAATAGATGAGATGTTGGTATGTGGTAGAGAAACAGCTCTCTGAAAACTGCCTTCTTGCTCCTTGTCATCCTCTTGACACGAACTATAAAAAAGGAAACAACCAAAACTTCAAAGTAAAGTGGGCCAACATGGCTGACCTCATCCTCCTAAATGCTATGTAAGAGGGTGCTTTGGTCTCTGGTTCTTGCCCTGGGCCCCACCCACCTTTCTGTCATTCGTGGCTTGTTTCCTGTGTCCAATTTTTGCACAATCTGTTAATAACCAAACATGCCCTCACAAGCTGGTGAATATTTGCAGAATCATAAAGCAATTAAGTTATAATCTCCCACTTTCCAGAAGAGACAGGCATCAGGCCTGCATACTCTGGGAAGATCCACGTGCTATTCATTCTCCAGTTTCATTTATCTGCATTGTTACTATCCTGATGCAGGCCTGTCACCCCATCCATCCACCATCCATCCACCATCCACCATCCACCCACCATCTATCCATCCATCCACCATCCATCCATCCATCCATCCATCATCTACCCATCCACCATCCACCATCCACCCACCATCTATCCACCCACCCACCATCCATCCATCCATCCATCCACCATCCATCCATCATCTACCCATCCACCATCCATCCATCCATCCACCCATCCACCACCCATCCACCAGCCATCCATCTGTCCATTCATCCATACGTCCACCATCCACCATCCATCCACCATCCACTATCCACCCACCATCTATCCACCATCCATCCATCCATCCATCCATCCATCATCTACCCATCCACCGTCCACCATCCACCCACCATCCATCCATCCATCCATCCACCCACCATCCATCCATCATCTACCCATCCACCATCCACCCACCATCCATCCACCCATCCACCATCCATCCATCCATCCATCCATCCACCCATCATCCATCCATCATCTACCCATCCACCATCCACCCACCATCCATCCATCCATCCATCCACCCACCATCCATCCATGATCTACCCATCCACCATCCACCCACCATCCATCCACCCATCCACCATCCACCATCCACCCACCATCCATCCATCATCTACCCATCCACCATCCACCCACCATCCATCCATCCATCCGCCATCCACCATCCATCCATCATCTACCCATCCACCATCCATCCATCTATCCACCCATCCACCATCCACCATCCACCCACCATCCATCCATCCATCCATCCATACGTCCACCATCCATCCATCCATCCGTCCATCCATGTAGGGGGTGCTCATTTTTGAGCACTTGTTATGGGCAGGGACATGAGCTAATATCTGGGGACATAAAGGTGAATAGTTAACCATTCTTGCCTTCAAGAGATTTCACACAACAATAGCAGGAAACATGAGTTCAGAGAAGTGTTCCAAGCTCAGATGGTTGGGGCTTAATATTCCTACTACTGAGAAAAGGCAAGGTTTGGTGACAAAAAATTTAATAGAGGTTATGACCTTATAGTTGAGTCTTAAATGACAAGCTACGTGCTTACTTAATATGCATCCTCTCTTCCTTCGTAGCTCCTGGCCTCTGATCTTTCCACGAGTATTGAACATCTACTAGGAGCAGGTCCTTCATGTCCCCACCTTCTCTGTCTTTGACATTGTCTCACATTCTACCCGTGTAAGTTCTGTACAGCTTCAGGCATGTCACTTGATCTGAACACTTTGGCAATGTCGTGTCCCAGATGTAGAGTTTTAGCTCTGGAGCCTGATATTTGGATCCCTCTGTTAATATTGCCCCAGCCTGATGACCAGCTTGTTTCTCATTCCTCCAGTGGCCAAGCAGACCTACTCACCCACCCCCACCCCCAAACACATCTCCAATGCTGCCTTCTCATGCTTGTCTAATTTCACTTACCCTTAAAAGGCCGATCAAGCCTCTCCTGATTAGGAAAGCCTGGGGAAGTGTGTTGCTTCCTGGTTTGGGGATTGGAGAAGTATGGTTGCACGTTTCACTGGATGTTCATCAGACCACATTATATCATTACCTTTTTCTGTAGTTCTGCCTTCTTTTTTCACGTTGATGGGATTCTTATCTTGGTTCTCCTCTTTGACTAAGTGCAGGGCCTACATATGGAAGTCATCCGTCTATATTTACTAATGAAAACCGGGCGGAAAAGTACACATCCTTTATCACCTCTTCCTGGCAGACCCTTAGTTCTGCTACTGAACTAGAGAAGGTCAAAGTTACCACTCTGTGCACCTAATCTGTTCTTTTACTCAGGTAATGGAGAGTGTGAGAATATGTGCTGGTCGTTCTCTCTTTGCCCACCACTTTCCAGATCCATTCTCTGCCCTGCTGGGGTGGCTGGGGTGGCTGGCCTCTGTGGATTACATCCACTGGGCTCCTCTACTTTACCTTCTGCGTTTAATTGGGTTTAACTAATAGGAGATGCCAGCAGGAGATTCAAGAACAGGAGGAAAGAAAGATTGGAGTATTAATCCTCTTGCTCCCTCTCTGCTTTGTCTGATTTCTGGCAATGGCTGTTTTTTATAGCTTCAGCTCCTCTCCCAGGGCTCTCGCTTCGTTGGGCTCCAGGAACACGATTCCCTCCACTTGCCCTTCAAACTTCGGGGCAGTAAGGGCTTCTTGCTGGTGTTAGTCTCTGAGCACGGCACCATATAATGTTGGTGCCCATCGCCATAACTCTGTAACTTGCCCATTTATTAAATTATTCACATTTAAACCCTTTGAGTGCCATCTACACTGCGTTACTCAGAGTATACTTGCAGGCTTACGTGATCTAACTCAGTAGTCAGCCCCATACATCGATCTGTTTCATTTTCTTTCAAAAACTTTTTTTTTCCTGGGGTTGGGGGGGCTCACGTTCAGAAGAATTTATAATAACAGTCTCCTGTCCCCTTCTCTCCCTAACCCAGTCCCACTTCCTTGGGGCAGTCACTTTTAACTCTTTCAATTGCTTCTTTCTGGCACTTACCTCCATGTTCGAAAATGAGGTGCTATTTTAGAAATTATCAGCTTACTTCCTGTTGTGATAGGTGATGATTTAGCTCACTCATACCACCCTTCTACCTCCCTCCCCACATCCTCACAACATAGTTGTATTGTTATTTATAGTTCCTCTATTTGGTTAGCTTTACAAGTGAGATTCTTGCTGTTGTATTTCTTGTTCATTAAGTGTTTCTTTATTCTCTGCTCAGTGAGATGAAGATGTGCGTGTTCCTACCCCAGCTACCTTCCATTTTCCACCTTCTGTCGTCTTTATTTTTACCTTTAGAGTTGATAACGTTTACATTTTTATTTTGTAATTGCCATTAAATCCTCTACGCTCTGTCTGTAGGCTGATCCTAAAGACTGAAAAATCAGCAGATAGGATTTGTTTTTCTATGAATATGTAAATGATAAATTGTGTATTGACAGTCTACCCTTGGACATACTTTTTTGGTTTGCCTAGTGATTTTTTTTTTTTTTTTTTGGTTTAAGCCAACATTTTAAAATAGAGTTTTCATAAAAGAGTTAGAGTTTGGGGTATTGTTTTAAAAGTTGGAAGCTCTGGGGCGCCTGGGCGGCTCAGTCGGTTGAGCATCTGACTTGGGCTCAGGCCATGATCTCACGGTTCGTAGGTTCGAGCCCCGTGTCAGGCTCTCTGCTGTCAATGCAGAGCCTGCTTCAGATCCTCTGTCTCCCTCGCGCTACTCTTCCTCCAAGCCTCTGTCTCTCAAAAATAAGTAAACATAAAAAACTTAAAATAAAATAAAAGTGGGAAGCTCTGGCACATGTGGTCTGACTTCCCAAATGGAAACCCTGCTTGAGGATGTCCCCTTTAGAATGGGCATGCCTACCCCAGTTTGCCACAGTCCCCACCACTCATTCAGTGTATGCATATGCTCAAATACCTAACCTGCTTTGATCATTAACTTACTTGCCTCACCATGAAGGCATTTAAGTGTGTTAAATTCCGATCTATTATCTTCTTTGGAGCCAAGTAATAACATATTAGGAGTCTTTTTTTTTTTTAACAGCTTTTTATTTTCCCAAGAGTATCTTATTGGCTTCCTTTTTTTTTTTTTAAAGCATTTTTTGTTATATTGTCATTTTTTTTCTTCCCCCCAAATTCTGTAGTTGGGTATTTTATATATCCTCCCTTCCTCCCAGAGCCTCTATTCTCCTCAAGTTTGACCTGGTTGTCCTCTAGGCCTGCTACACAACTGTCATCTGAGATTTACCTATACTATTTTACTAGGTTTAGTTCCACTGCTTTCTGGATCTCCTATCTTTTCTTTGGGCCCATTCAGTTTCTTCGAAGAAGAAAATGCCATTTTTTGCTTGGGAGAGTAGATACTTGGCTGCCCCATGAGCCATCCATGGAGGATTCAACTCCTCTGACTTCAGATTTCATGTAATCCCCCCAGTTCAGCCTTACATCTGACTCCTGCCCTCCATTGCCCTGAGTCATCAGCCTCTTGGCCATTCTGCCAGGCTGATAGATTCCCATAACATTCACACCCACTCCGGGCTCAGGCTTCCTGTGCCTGCGTCATCAGTTTCTAATCTTCCATAGTCTGTCTGTTTTCCACAGAGCTGTTACAGAATCTTCCCCAGTAACCCTTACCTGTTCCCCTTTGTTATTTGAAATGATGTCTTCTTAAAAACTTTTTCTTTCACTCTCATCTTCGCAATATCCAGATGGAAAAGCTATAAGTGAATGCGGTTAATGTGTTTGTCCTGGTTCCACCTAATAAAGATGAAATCTCAAACCTTCTTGAATCTGTTTAAAATTTTTGCCTGTATCACTTCAAAAGCTAACAGGCTAAACTTTCCCCCATCTAAATAGGGGCTTTTAATCCTAAATTTACCTTCTTGGGGATTTAGGAGAGGTTCCCTGTTTATAATATTACATACCTATCCAGTCCATCCCTTTTTAAAAAATGATCAAATGTGGATCTCGTATTAACATTGCTAAGGCTGTATTGGCTGCCATAATCATCTTGCGATTTTCAGGAGTTTAACATGATCAGGTGTTTCTTTCTTGCCCTTATAACAGTCAAATGCAAGTGTTCTGGTGTGCCTGGCATTCCTCCACAAGGTTATGGGGACCCAGGTATCTCTGTCTTGTGATTCTGCTCTATTTTAGAGGATACATTCTCAGGGAGAGCAATCTCACCCTCAAAAATTAGTTCCCAGGGACAAAAGAAATCTTATATCCCCTTGCATAGATATCACAGATATATATAGGTGGTACCTAAACAGATATGTGGTGTATCTGTGTTATTACAATTTCATGGAGGAAGGCCCTTAGGGAAGAAGTGTCCCAAAAGGCTCTTTTCTGGAGAATAATAATGAAGAAAGGATGGAAACGCTACCACAGGCCCAAGAGGCCCCTGGATTCAGGTGGAAGGGAGAAAAGAAGGTGGTGGAAGCTCACCCACCTGGTAACCAGCATGGCCCCGAGATGACATACATCCCTTGGCCCATGTTCCATTGATGAGAACCAGTCACAGGGTCCCATCTTGCATCAGGAGGAGCTGGCAGTTAGAGTCCCTGGCTGTGGGCAGCTGCTTCTAAGTGGCAACTCTCAGCTAAATAACAGGAACATGGATTTTGGAGGATGTTTGGCCTCTAAACACAGAGGTCAGCCAGCTTGGTCTTAAAGAGCCGAGTCCTGAATATTTTAGGCTTGTGGGCCACATGGTCTCTGACACAACCACTCTGCTTATTGTGGCCAAAGGCAGCCATAGACAAAATGTAAATGACAAGTGTGGCTGTGTTCCATTAAAGCTATTTTATAAATAGGTGGCTGGCCAGCCTACAGGCTGTGGTTGGCCGACTCTGATGCCTGATGACCAGTCGGAGCTTTTCATTTGTCCCCATTGCCTCTACTTCTCAGACCTGGAGCTTCCCCTCCACTGAGGGAGGGTGAGGCCCTGGTTTTCCTGGGAGAAGAATGGAATGGGATGTGACCCTTAACCAAGTGAGGTGTGGAAGAAAGGGAATCAAGTTTGCGTGTGACGGTATGATATTACGCCGTCTCCGCATCTAACCTTCCCAGCCACCTGACGTGGCAGGAGGCAGTCCCTGACACAGGATAGTAAGTGCTCAAAGACTGGTGACTGTTGCTATATTCTGTGCTCGGGGGTCACTTACAAGTACCTGCTTTAGGTGAAGTAAGTCTGTGGAGGATATGGGCTCCTGTTTCTCATAACATTAGGGAATACACCGTAATGTTCAATGAATTATTATCCAACAGTTAAAGCTAATATTTACAAAGAGCTTTTAATAACATGACAAAAGGCTTATGTTAGAAACAGGATACAAAATTATACATACAATATGATCTCAACCATAGTTTCGTAAAAGTTTAGAAAAGAAGGAAGGAAGGAAGGAAGGAAGGAAGGAAGGAAGGAAGGAAGAAAAAGGAAGGAAGGAAGGAAGGAAGGAAGGAAGGAAGGAAGGAAGGAAGAAAAAGAAAGGAAGGAAGGAAGGAAGGAAGGAAGAGAAAGAAAGAAAGAGAGAGAGAGAGAGAGAGAGAAAAGAAAGAAAGAAAGAAAGAAAGAAAGAAAGAAAGAAAGAAAGAAAAAGATTCCCACAAAGTGATGAGAGTATGAGGAGTTTTCCTTTTTATTTTGTATATTTTAAAATATTTACACTCACGGTACCAGATATCCCACCCCTGGCACTTGACAGAGGCTTTGGGGCTTCAAGGGAACCCCTGTGTCAGAGGAGACAACCAGCTCCTCTGGATCCTGTCAGAGGTTACCAGGAAGGCTTAGATTTGGGGGTAACAGTTGAAGGGGGAGGGATGGGAGAGTCAAAAGGTTGCAAGGAGACCCTCTCTCCTGCTTATGTAATTGCTCTAAGGAGAGAGGAGGGAAGAGAGAGAGAGAGAGGGATCGGGGGGCTCAGCAAGTGAGCTCCTGGCTGCTTGTCATGTGAAGAAAACTGATGTGAGCGACACTTTCCTCCTCTGCTTCCTGCCCTGCTTTTTTGTTCTTTGTGTCGTGAATAATGTGAATACAGGTTCCTCATACTTGGAGTTATTTTTACAAGGTCTCCTCTCTGCTTCAGATGACTCAGAGCTGGGGCCTTCTCTGGAAGATGTTCCTTGGGAAGCGCTCTAGGAGATGCTGAACCCTGGGCGATCTGGGGGTCAGGAGTGTGTGCCCTGCCCCAGACCTATCCTGGTCTTTTTTTTTTTTTCTTGGAGCCATGTCCACTGGAGGGAGGAAGTAGTGGCTGGAGGGAAAGACCTTGCTGGAGGCAAGACGGCTGGGGTTTGCAGGCCCCAGAGGCCAGTGGCTCTAGTCTAAAGGCATGAAAGCTATCTGAGCAGTGGTCACCACGCACCCAGGGAAAAGGATTAGAGAGACCTGTTTTCCTGTCTCCTGCTGCCCCTGCTGGTCCTGTGTTCCTAGAGAGTAGAGGCTTCGTCTTACTCTCCGTTTCGTCCAGCACTGTGACCCAGTGAACGGGTGTTGGGTACATAAATTCATGCAAGAGAAGCCCTTTTGCATGGGTAAAGCTGAATTACCTGGACATGCCCATGGACGATGCTGGCTTCTCAATCCACTCCAGAAGACACGCGTGCCCAGACTCTGGCATGTGGACTGGAAGTTGTTACTCTCAGAACCGGCATCGTCTGACCTGACCCCTCGTAACCGCTCTGAGAGGCAGGGTCTTCTTTTCAGTTTTCCAGGGGGTCAGGGAGATCGCCCCGGTGTTGTGCAGTTAGTAAGAGGCACGGCTGGATTCTTCTGCCCTAAATCTGCTGACTCCCTGGCTGTTTCCCTGACCCTGTGTTGCCCTGGGAAACCCCAGAAGTAGAGGCTTTGCTGCTTTTGGAACAGATTCCATGCCTTCCTTCGTTCACAGCTGTGGTGCCATCCTTCCAAAAGAACCAATCTTTTCCCTCCTGCCCTGCCTGTAGCGGGAGAGTGGGTCTCAGCCACTTGCTGCCCAACAACCCTTGGAAGAATTATGGTGGGAAGGCCCCTCTCAGACTCCTCTTCTCTGACGGCTTTGGAGAAAGGGGGGGGGGGCGATTGGGGAATACTCGCTTTTCCCTCCAGATCTCCCCAACCCCCAACTCCCTTTCCTGCTGTCTTAGATCACATAGTCCCCATCTTAAAACCCAGGTTGACCATTTGGAACTCAGAATGCATTTTCCCATAGAGGTGGCTTGATCATGACGCTTGGTCTGCCTGTGATGTACCTGAGATAGAATATTATGGCCAAGTCGAGAGCTAGTATTAGTGTTCATGATTTTGTTGATTGATTGATTAATTAATTAATAATGTCATTGCCATCTGTTGCTTGGAAGCAGTCTCCTTACTGGTCTGTCCTTTTCCACTCTTGTCCTGTAGTTTGTTCTCTGTGTGAAATGTTAACCAAGCCCCATCTCTCCTCTGCTCGGAGTCACCCAGTGGCTTCCTGTCCCTGCCGCCTGGCCCCTGCCTGCCTCACTGACCTCTCTACCAGCCCTCTCTCCCCCTCCCCCACCCCTCTCTCCCCCTCCCCCACACTCATATCACCAAAGGACCGGGCACCCTCTCTTCCCGCTGCCTGGAGCTTTCTCGCCTCCTCCTACTGCCTTGTTCAGTCTCAGTTCATTCAGATCTCTGCCCAGGTGTCACTTCTTTGGGCGACCTTCCCTGTTCACTCTTCAGAGAAGTGACCTCAGGCATCCATTCCCCTCACCACTCTGTCTCCTAACCCTGGCTTCTTTTCCTTCCTGGCATTATCATTCCCCCACTTCCGTTGCTGGTGTATTTGTTTCCTTATGTACTCTCGGTCTTCTCTAGAAGAAAGTCAGCTCCACACAGGCAGGGACGTGGTTTCTTGTATTTACTCCTCTGTTTCCAACACTAGAAGATACCTGACACATAGTAGGTGCTCGATAAATACTTCTAAATAAATAGATGCACGAATGAATGAATGACTATCTACACCTGACTAACAGGCAGACTGTGGTTTCCTGGGGAATTTACCACACATTCCAAACAACAATGCCAGAAATGAATATCTGCCTCTCCTAGTCCTTAGGATTCCAAGTGCAGGGACTTCATTTTAAAAATGAGTTGATAGAGGGGCACCTGGGTGGCTCAGGTAGTTAAGCGTCGGACTTTGGCTCAGGGCATGATCTCGCAGTCCGTCAATTTGAGCCCCATGTCAAGCTCTGTGCCGACAGCTCAGAGCCTGGAGCCTGCTTCAGATTCTATGTCTCCCCCTCTCTCTGCCCCTCCCCTACTTGCACCTCTGTCTCTCTCTCTCTCTCTCTCTCTCTCTCTCTCTCTCTCTCTCAAAAGTAAATATACATTTAAAAAATTTTTTTAATGAGTTCATAGAGGGGCACCTGGGTGACTCAGTCGGTTGAGCATCCGACTCTTGGTTTCAGCTCAGGGCATGATCCCAGGGTCATGGGATCGAACCCCTCGCTCAGCATGGAACCTGCTTGGGATTCTCTCTCTCCCTCTCTCTCTGCCCCTCCCTCCCACCTCCCTCTCTAAAATAAAAAATAAATAAAAATAAAAATGAGTTAAGAGATTATTTTGCATTCTGCATTCTTGACAAATACAGACATCTGTTTGCTTAGACAGTTGTTCTCAGGGTTCTGAATTTGACAAAGGACGGGGTTAGGGGCACTTTGGTCTTGTCAGTCTCTCAGTTTTACTCAGAATGGCTGCGTTTTCTTGAGTACTCTAGAGCAGAGTTTCTTACCTCAGCACTACTGACCTTTGGGACCAGGTCATTCTTGTTGTGGGGACTGCCTTGTGTACTTTAGGATATTTAGCAGCACCTCTGGCCCCCGCCCATTAGATGCTAAGTAGAACCACCCCCCGCCAAAGCTCTGACAACCAAAAGCTGTCTCTGGACATTGCCAGGTGTTCCTTGCAGGGCAAAATCACCCGAGGTTGACAACCACTGCTCTACCATATGCCGGAAGCCTCCTCCTCCCCCACAACAAAGCATTATCCCACCCCAAATGTCACTGGTGCCAAGGTAGAGATACTGCACTCTAGAAGAATTCTGTCACACAAAACTCTTGGTTAGCAGCGATGGAAACTCTGTGTTCTGTGCCATCCAATATGGTAGCCACTAACTCCGTGAGGCTACCAAGTACTCAAAATGTGACTAGTAAGATTGAAGAACTGAGTTTTTGCATTCATTTCATTTTAATTAATGTAGATGGAGATAGCCACTTGTGGCCAGCGGCTACCATGTTGGACAGAGCAGCTGGAGAGACCAGGGCTGATCACACTTTAGTGTGCCCACCGATCACCAGGGGCAGTGAGGCTAATTCAGCAAGCCTGTCCTGCTACGAAGTGGCTTTGAACTCTCTTGTTTTCGTGTAATTTAGTGTGAAATTTTGCATCCTGTTGCATTGTAGAGCTAGGGAATTTCATTCCCAATATTTAAGTGTATTTCAGGAACACATCAGGTTAATCCTGTGGCTCCGAGGGTAAAGGTGGTAAAGCAGGGTGAGAGGACAGAGGTGTGTTGGTGAGGGAACACTACGGAGAGAACTTCATGAAAGAAATAGTATTCGTCTCTAACAATGAGGATTTTGTTTCCCTCTTTTGGAATTTCCTCAGATTTAATCTCTGGAATGGAAAACAACGTTTAGATGCTACACTGTATACACAAGCCAAGGGAGCAGGGTCAGGGTCCTACTGTAACTCTCTGGGCCACTGCAAGGCTGCTCTGGGAAGTAAGCCCAGCACCCACGACCTCCTTAAGTAGCGGTTCTCAGCCTTGGCCACATATTACAACCACTTGGCAAGCTTTAAACACTATTGTTTAATAGGTTTGTGGTAGAACCCAGGCATCCGTGGTTTCTAAAGCTCCCCAGATAATTTTGATGTGCGATCAGGATTGAGAACAGCTGTGTGCTAGCCCACGGGACGCAATGGTAAAAAAAAAAAACAAGACATTGCCCATGCCGTAGTAGGGCTTACAGTCTGACTGGGGGCATCCAACTTGTGAATCACATAATTAACTAATTGCAACTCTCTTAAGTGTGGCTGCACACCTTATATTTCGGGAGAGTCAAAGAAGTCTCACTGAAGCTATAACCTGAAAGCTTGACTAGATGTTAATGAATGGGGAGCTAGGAAACAAGCATCTTAGCGGGATCGGTATGTGCAAAGGCCCTGGGGTAGGAAAGAGCTTGGGGTGTGTGAAACCCTAAAGACAAGCTGGCTGCAGCTGTGAGCAAGGAGGTTGGAGAGTGGATAGTGGCCTGCTGTTCACTGTCAGTCTACAGTGAGTCCGTCTGATACATTCTCAGTGTTCGAGGTATCCTGATTTTGATGTGAATGGCCCAGCTTCTGTGTTCTGGAACAGCCAGGTGCATGACGGCTGGATTACATGAGCTACCCCGTCTCACAGTGGTCTGGGCAGGATCCCCTCTTGCCAGACAGCTCTTTTCTCAGCCTCGGTGGGAGTGGGAGTGGGGCACCAAAAGAAGAGATGTTTGGACAGAGAATGAGAATTTCCCCCACAGCTTCCAGGCCTCCCCTGGCTGTCGAGGGAATGTGTCTCACTTGAAAATCAGCCTTTCCACGCCACCACTGTCCCTGCAGTGGGACTCATTTGACAGAATGGTGGGGTCTGAGAGTTCTCATTGCATCGATTCCTCTTCGTACTGTTGCTTAGCTGTTCTTAAAGTTTTATTTTATGTATTTATTTTGAGAGAGACGGAGACAGAGTAAGCAGGGCAAGGGGTAGAGAGAGGGAGGGAGAGAATCTCAAGCAGGCTCTGCACTGTCCGTGCAGAGCCCAGTGCGGGGCTCGAACCCCCAAAACCATGAGATCATGACCTGAGCCAAAACTGAGAGTCGGACACTTAACCCAGGCACCCCTCTTAGCTGTTTTTAAATTAGAGCCACAGATTGAATCCTCCTCCTCCTCATTTTTCTTCTCCTCCCCCTCCTCCTCTTCCTTCATTTTAAAAATCTGTGCCAATTTCTAATTTATTCTGGGTGGCATGGAGGGAATTCTTCGCACTTTGTTTTGTCCTGCTTCCCATTTCAGAAGTTCCCTCTTGGATATCCTGTGTCCTCTCTGCTCCCCCAGCGAAACCTTCCCTGACCAGGTCCAAGTGGGATGTGAGCTTTTCTTTTCTTTTCATTTCAACTGCTTTGTGGCTGAGGAGAGCCCTTCCTCTTTGGTTTGAGCCTCTCGGCGCCCATTTAAAGTGTTTGTTTCTGTCTGTTAATTTTTTTCCCTTCCCCCCCAGATCTTTCAATCTTTGTCTCCCCACCCCCCTTAACTCTAACAACAGTGTATAAGGGGGCATTTATCACCATGAGTGTGCAGAAGGGAAAATGTGGCCCAGACGGCAGTGTGGGGCAGGGGAAAGACTCTGGCCTTGCCTGGTGGCTTGCTCACTGCAGATCCCTGGAAACGCACACAACCTTCCAGGGCTGCGTCCTTGTTGGTCGTACAGGAAAGAGATCGTAAGATTTCTGTCCCCGTAAGGTGGCGTGGCAACGGAGTGAAGAGGAAGGGCTTCCGGGCTTCGTGTTCTGGCTCTGCCACTCAAGTTTTGTGGTCTTGGGCAAGTCAGCAGGCCTCAGTTTCCTACTTGTTCAATGGTCGTCCCCACAGTGACTCTGCAGGATGGTTGTAAATATCAGAGGTGATCGCTGGGAAGTCCCGGGACCATGCCTAGGCTTGTTGGGTCTTCAGGATGTGGTCGCTGTCCCATCCCCTCAGCCATCTGGGACTCAGATGTTTGTCTGAAGGAACTCTAGCTGTTAGTGGTGGGAGCCCAGAGCTCCTGGCTGGAGCTACCCATAAATCCTTGGAGGGGCATCTGGATTCCTCCGGTGCAGTTGAGCGTGGGGCAGATGAGGTGGGGCTCAGTGAGGGTTAACCCTGGTGTGGAGTGGGGACTCTCAGCAAGGTGGCCGGGGACCATCGAGGGCACACACCAAGAAACAGTGAGTCATCAGGACAACTCGCCACTGCTGGGTGACCCCTGAGCCCTTGCAGAGCTGCCCTACAGCCCCAGTAGTGGCTGGGAGATCATCTCGTGGACTCCTGTTCATGGTCCCATTGAGGGAGGGGCATGGCGGTCCCTGCTCCCCGCTCGCTGGCGTGTAGTGATGGTATACCACCCCTTATGCAGGGCCTGTTGGGAGCCAGGCAGTGTGCCGGCTGATTTTGCCGATCTCCTTGAGACCCCTGCAAGGAGGCACTGCTAATCCCATTGTAATAGAAGAATAAGGCCAGGGGCGCCTGGGTGGCTCGCTCAGTTAGGTGTCCAACTTCAGCTCAGGTCATGATCTCACGGTTTGTGGGTTTGAGCCCTGCGTCGGGCTCTGTGCTGACAGCTCGGAGCCCGGAGCCTGCTTCGGAGTCTGTGTCTCCCTCTGCCTCTGCTCCTCCCCCACTCATGCTCTGTCTCTCTCTCTCTCAAAAATAAATAAACATTAAAAAAAATTTTTTTTTAAATAGAAGAATAAGGCCAAGTGGCCAGTGAGGGGATGGGGTCAGATTTGAACCCAAAGCCCCAAAGCTCCTGTTCCATGCATGAAATTGTATAAACTTCCTTAAAGTACCACCCCCCAGGATGTTTCTCTAGCAATAATCTTAATAATGGAATGCTTGTTCACATCCCAGAACGCACACACTGTCTGTCTTCTCAGCGTTCACCAACTAATTTTTACTACTGGCCAAATTGAATTTAGCCAAGTCACCCACTGCTGAAAAGAAAATAGGTAATAATGCCAACAACCTGGTCGGAAATTGGAGGTAGAGAGCAAGGTGGCCCCTATTTTGGATGCCTCTTGCCGGTGTAGGAGGAGAGAGAATTGCACCTTATGTATATCTCTGTGGCACCCTTATTACACTCCTGGCTTGCCATATGTAACTTCTTGGGCACTTTTTTAAAAAAATATATTTATTTATTTATTTTATTAAAAAAAATTTTTTTTAACGTTTATTTATTTTTGAGAGAGGGAGAGAGAAAGAGAGAGAGACAGAGTACGAGCCGGGGAGGGGCAGAGAGAGCCAGAGGCACAGAATCTGAAGCAGGCTCTAGGCTCTGAGCTGTCAGCACAGAACCCGACACGGGACTCGCACTCACGAACGTTCAGATCATGACCTGAGCCGAAGTCGGACGCTTAACCGACTGAGCCACCCAGGCGCCCCTTATTTTTTTTATTTCTGAGAGAGGGAGTGCATGCAAGCAGAGGAGGGGCAGAGGGAGAGGAAGAGAGAGAGAATCCCAAGCAGGCTCCACGCTGTCAGCACAGAGCCCGACGTGGGGCTTGAACTCAACAAACTGTGAGATCATGATTTGAGCCGACATCAGGAGTCGGACGCTTAACTAAACTGAGCTACCCAGGCTCCCCTTCTTGGGCACTTTTGAAAAACCTGCACATCTGATGCTTCCCTTGGCTACCACAGTGATTGAAGCATGGTGTGAGGCCAAGAACTGATGTGATTTACAAGCCTCCTTTCATAGCATCCATAGCATGCCACATGCTCCTTCCCACCATAGGACCTTTGCCCAGGCTGTTCATTGTGTCAGCAGCACCTTTTCTCTCTCTTTTCCCTCCTGCCCTCCCTATTTTGCTTCACTAATGTATTCTTAGGGCTCAGATTAAAGACTGATAACCAGTGACCCTTTTCCATGCTAGGTCTATCCCCTGTCACATGTTCATACAGCAGAGGCCATATTTCTTTAGAGCATATCACGATTACAGTTATTTCTGATTTGCTGATGTTTGTTTTTCCCGCTAGACTTTAAGCTCCACGAAGGCAAGGACCACGTTGGTCTCAACTGTTCTCTGCCTAGTGCCTTGCATTTGGCCTGGTACATACTAGTCATCAGTCACCATTGGATAGATGAATGAACAGTTGGAGAGATGGGTTGAGCTGGTTAACCTCACTTCCTCTCCCTTAGTTCCAGCCAATATGCTCTTCTTAACAGGGTAGGGAGGTTGTAATTACCTGCTTCTATGTCTGTCTTGGGCCTCTCTGTAGGAGAACCCATCTTGAGACGTGGGAGGCTAGCCCAGCGCCTGACATAGAGTAGATGACCAATAACATTTGACTCTCTGGTTGTCTAAGCTTAGCCCTTGCCCATGAGACAGCCAGCTGCAGGGACTCATGCTGCATCAGGGAAGTTAGCCATGGAAAGTCTTGGAAGTCCGTCCCTGCTTCCCACCCCACGCCACGGGTTAGCTTCTGGCTAATGTCTACCTCTCCGGTTGCCAGCTACTATATTGACTTATTTGTGCATAAACAGTTATTCCCATAACCTTCCCAGCATACAGAGATGATGATATACAATCTTTATAACATCACAGACATCGCTTCAAAAGCATTCTGTTGCTATAGGAGTGTTTATGATGTGCTTATCGCTAGAATTTCATGAGTGACAAACTCCCAAATTGCATATGATTGAGCATTTGAAGCAGGGAGTGAGGCTATATGGGTTGTTTGCATTAAAAAAAAAAAAAAGACTTTGAGAAGGGAAGTTTTTCTTCTATAGACTTATCTTCTAAAGTTTAAAATAAGAACTACTTAAAAGCTGAGAGTTTAGAAGAACGAACATTTTCTCTTAAACATTCAAATGGGTGAAAATGACTTGTAATCTCTCCCTCAAGTATTAAGGCAATAGGCATTTAAAGGCTTTTTTTGGAGCTGGCTGTCACAGACAAAGGATTTCTCAATTTAAAAAAAAAAATCATTTTTCTGGCATTAAATAATAGGAATGAACAGGTTACCAGCAGCCCTCTTGACATTTCGGAACTGATTTATTTTCCGAAATGTCCCAGTCCGTTTTAATAGATGACACTTTGTCCTTCCTATTCAGGGCCGTGGCTTCGGCTGGGGTGGCCACAGTTAGGGTTGAGAAGTTGAGGCTAGAGCCCTTGCAGGGCACACAACTTTCGACCAGGTTCCATGAGCCTCGTGCTCTGTAACCTGAGCCCAGCAAGTTCCACCGCCTCTATCTCCTACGCTTTCCCGAAGTCCCTGCTGTGGCCCTCCTTCCCGGAGAGAGGCTCTCTGATCTAATGAATTTGACATCAGCTGTACTGTGAGCCGTTCCGTCTGAACCCAGAGATCAGCCAGACGTCTTGGGAAAGCCCCACTCTGTGTAACTAACTTCTGCTGTAGCTAGCGATGCTGTTCAGCTGTGATCTGTGGAATGATGGCTAGCTGCAAATCGCTTACCGGGCTGCGAGACAAGTACAGAAAGCGCAAGTAAGCACTTGGAAACCTCTGTACCGACTGGACGGGGCAATCGGTCGAATCGAATAGTTTGAGAGGTGGTGCTCTGGAGGGGCAGTTTTTCGCTTCATTTTTCTACCAGTTCATTTTTATTACCTTTGATAAAAGTGTTTTTTCATCGGCGGTGGGTTGGAAATTAAAACAAAAACAGGGGGGCGCCTGGGTGGCTTGGTCGGTTAAGCGTCCGACTTCGGCTCAGGTCATGATCTCACGGTCCGTGAGTTCGAGCCCCGCGTCGGGCTCTGTGCTGACAGCTCAGAGCCTGGAGCCTGTTTCAGATTCTGTGTCTCCCTCTCTCTCTCTGCCCCTCCCCTGTTCATGCTCTGTCTCTCTCTGTCTCAAAAATAAATAAACGTTAAAAAAAATAAAAAAAAAATAAAACAAAAACAGGGACACCTCGCCCTTCCTGACAAGTGTTTTGGGAAGTCTCGTGCGGAGCATGCTTGGGCTGCTTCTGCTCCCCTGTGGGACAGGTAGGCTGTTGAATGAATTTGGGGAAATCACAGCACTTACCAAATTATATTGTAATGAAATGTGCACCCCCCCCAACCTCTCTCTCTTGCTAAACCGTTTTTTGAGAGCAGTGAATACATCTAATTCATCTTTGTCGCCTTGTTCCTCATACCCCCGCATGGCACATTATGGGGCACGGGAAATGTTTGTCTCATCCATGCCTGCTCCCCGAGGACATGAGAGTGAATGAGGCCAGCTTCAGGAACTCCCTGGGCTTTTGGTTGGTATCCCCTGCAGGCTGGTGATGGCGAGCTAGGAGTGAACGATGAAGGAGTGATCTTTCCTGCTCTTTTCCCCTACAGAACCAGGCCTCCTCTTCCCACCTGCCCAGCAGCATGAGAGCAGCATGACTGGCCGGCCACAGGAGAAGCCCCCAGAGCCAAGCCCCCAACTCAACCATCTGCTGCGGAGGTCAAGGTGAGCTTGCTTCCCTTCCCTTCTCCTGGAAGGTTCAGGCATTGTTATTCTAACTAATTCTCTATGCTCTTGTGATCTCGCACCTTGTGCTGGGAGAATGGGGTTTACTGGCACATGGGTAGCCTTAGAAAGTACATGTCAGCCTGGCAGGGCAAAGCATGCCCATTGCAGGTTATAGACAGGCCATTGGTGGAACAGAAATGACGCTGAATTGAGTGTTTAGGGCCTCAAGCTCTCATTAGTCCTCTACGACCTCCTGAATCTGGGACCTTTGGCAGATCTCTTAGGACTTGTAGAGCCAGGGAAATTTGGGTGAAGGAATCTCTGGAAGAATGGCATTGGAAGGACCGTCGCTCCGTGGTCTGGGACTCCCAAGACATCCCAGACAGACTCCTGTCCCACATAGGGTCATAAGGGGTCTTAGAAGATCACCCAGGCCAATTCCCAACCAGTGTTGAGCAGTGGTTGAAAAACTCTTCCTGGTTTGGGACAAATTCTTCTCTGTAATTCCTGTCTGCCCTTCTCTGCTCTGCCATTTGGAACCACAAAGACTGGACTTCCAGAAACTCTTCCATGTGACTCTCTTCACATTTGAAGATGGCTGTCATGACTTTGCTTTCCTTGCTTGTATCCATTCTCCCTAGAGACTGGCACCACTCACCTTGTCCTCTTGTCCCTCTCCATGTTGGAAAGGGCTCCCGTGTTGGCCCTGCCACTCGCCAGCCTGTGCCGTACTCAACGGAGAAGCCTCCGTTCATCATTCTTTCTTCACTCCATTTAAAGAGCCTCCTCGGGGGGGAAGGGAAGCAAAAATAATATGAAAACGGGGAGAGGGACAAAACAGAAGAGATCCTTAAATACAGAGAACAAACTGAGGGCTGCTGGAAGGGCTGTGGGTGGGGGGATGAGCTAAATTGGCAAGGGGCATTAAGGAAGACACTTGTTGGGATGAGCACTGGGTGTTATACATAGGGGATGAGTCACTGGAATCTACTCCTGAAATCATTATAACACTATATGCTAACTAACTTGGATGTAAATTTTAAAAATACATAAAATAAAAATTAAAAAAAAAGAGCCTCCTTTGGGACAGTTACTGTGCTAGACGTGAAGTACATCAAGACAGAATAGGTTTGGATCCTTGGAGAGAGTTTGAAATAAGCACTGAACCCCTTCTGTGTGCTCCTTTTTTATAGATTATCTCTTTTCAACTTTTTTCTCAAATGTTCCATGAGTGCTTGAAAAACCTGTGTATTCTATAATTAGTGGATATAGTTTTCTGTATATGATCATCAAAATAAATTAGTCTGTTATACTTTTCAGATCATCTATAATACGTCCTGTTTTTGTCCAGTGACTCTATCGATTATCGATATTATCTTAAAAATCTCCCATTGGATTTGTCAGTTTCTCCTTGTAGTGCTGAAATTTTTGTTTTACGTGTTTTAAGGCAGTGCTGTTTAGAATCCGTGTGTATTATTGGTGAATTCAGATACGTTTGTACCACCTTTATATACTTGCAACTTTTTCTGCTCTTTCTTCTAGATTGAGGTGTTTTTCTCCCTCATTCCATTTTCCATCGTCTTATTTGGAAGTTACACACTCTGATCTTTCAGTAGTTACTCCAGCTGTTGTAACTGGCGTACTTACCGAAGGCTAAAATTAATCTGGGTCTTTACCTTCCTCCCCAACAATGCAAGAACCAGACAGTAGTTCAATTCTAGTTCAGTGCCTCTCCCAATTTATATACAATTCTTTTATTATTTTTTAACATTTTATATAGTTTTGAGAGACAGAGCATGAGACAGAGCACAAGTCGGGGAGGGGCAGAGAGAGGCAGAAACACAGAATCTAAAGCAGGCCCCAGAGGCTCTGAGTTGTCAGCACAGAGCCTGACGCAGGCCTCGAACTCACGAACCATGAGATCATGACCTGAGCCGAAGTCCGACGCTTAACCGGCTGAGCCACCCAGGCTCCCCTACAATTATTTAAAAAAAAATTTTTTTTAACGGTTATTTATTTTGGGGAGAGAGAGAGACAGAGTGTGAGCAGGGAGGGGCAGACAGAGGGAGACACAGAATCTGAAGCAGGCTCCAAGCTCTGAGCTGTCAGTGCAGAGCCCGAAGGATGGCTCGAACCCAGGAACTGAAAAATCATGATCCGAGCCGAAGTTGGGTGCTCAACCAACTAAGCCACCCAGGTGCCCCTATACAATTATTATGCTGTGTTTTCATTCTGTCCTGGTTTTTTCCCCTACCAGTCAGACATCGTTGTTTTATATAGTAAGTGTTGATACGGATGTATCTACATACTTATCATTATCTTTTCTTACCCTTGTTTCATGAATCTGAGGTCATTTTCCTTCTGCATGAAATAAATACTTTAGCATCAGCCTTTAGTGAGAGCCTGTTGGTTGTAAATTCTCAAAGATTTTTTCCAGTTTGCTTTGGTTTTGGGGCTTTTGTTGGCTTGAAAATAAATGTCTTTATTTTGCTCTCCATTCTGAGAGGTACCTTTACTGAATATATTCTCTTAGGTCATTGAGGCCGTTATTTCACTGCTTCTGGCCTTGAGATCGCTGTTGAGAAAGTCGGCCTTCAGTGTAATTGCTGTTCCTTTATAAGTGACCTGGCATTTCTCTCTGGCTGGGTTAAAAACAACGGTTTTTGTCTGTCTGTTTGGTTTTGGTTTTAATAGTCCTGGAGGTTTCTCACCTTTCATTTATTTGAATATTGCCTCTTTTCTGTTCCCTCTGATACCTTCTTCTGAAACTCCTATTAGACTTATGTTAGGCCTTCTCACTCTGTTCTCTGTATCTTTTTTTTTTTTTTAACATTTATTTATTTTTGAGAGAGAGAGCGTGAGTGGGGAGGGGCAGAGAGAGAGGGAGACCCGGAATCTGAAGCAGGCTCTGTGCTGACAGCTCAGAGGCAGAGATCAGACTCACAAACCGTGAGATCATGACCTGAGCCAAAGTTGGATGCCCAACTGACTTGAGCCACCCAGGCGCCCCTGCTCTCTGTATCTCTTAACCTCTCTTTTTCTCTGGGCTGAACTCAATAATTACTTCACATCTGCCTTCCATCCAACTCCTGTATTCTGTGATTCAAATGCTGTTTAATCCACCCACTGATTCCATCCATTTTCTTTTTGATACTTTCATTTATCGTTCCTAGAAGTTCTGGTTCATTATACTTCAGATCTGCTTGGTGATTTTTTTCCTAGTCTCCTATTTCCTGCTCATGTTTGCAAACTTCTTTTTTTATTTCTTTAATATATTCGGGTAGCTCTTTGGACATCGTAACATTTCGTGTCTGGTAATTCCAGACTCTGAAATGCTTGGGGGTCTAGTTCTGCTGATCAGTACTCATGGCGCCTTGTTTCCTGTGCACTGCTCGTTTTCCTTGCAACTTGAAGAATTACTTGAGGTATTCGTTGGTGTTGACTTTTCCAGAGAGAATTTGTATTAATTTCTGCTAATTGCTTGCAGGGCACTAACATCCAGAAATCACTTTAAATTGATTTTCTGCCGAAGACTTCTCTAGCTACATAAGAAGCATCAATTCAAACTCCAAACCTGTGTGAGGTCCAGCTTGTGGTTACAGATTTCCGGGAGAGATCTGTCTCCCATTCTACCAGCCCAAGGTCAGGTTTCCTTGCAGTCCCCTTCTGTGTTTGTGCATTTATTTCTTATTCCCTGAGGGTGGGGCCTTCCACCCCAACTTTATGGAGGAACTAGGTTTTTTTCTTCTGGCCCCTGAGCCCTGTGCAGCTCTCCTGGCAAACATAGAATCTCTAGGGTTCGACGGGAACCCTCAGAGCAAAAGTCAGCTTTGCTGCTAGCCCACTTCTGAGGGTTGCTGCTTTGGGTTTGTTTTTGGTCTTTGAAGAATCCTTCCATTAGCACAGCTCGGTGATGTGTATACATTTCTTCTACTTTACATTTTATCCAGCATGTCAGTTGTTTCGACAGGGAAGGTCAAGAGGGCATCTGGACTGCCATATTGCCAGAAAGTATATCTTCTTTCTTCTCCACCATAGCTCTGAGGGGCAGCAGCTACTAGTCCTTGTTCACAGAAGAGTGAACCAAGGCTCAGAGAGGGCACGTAACTGGCTGCAGTCACGGGGCTAACAGGTGATGCATTGTGAGGTATGTCCTCTCCTGTCCCCCTTTCCCACTTTCCCTCTCCCCAAGGTAACTGTTGACCATTTTTGGTGGATGAACTTTATGCTCACAAGGGATAAGGAGTCCCTACCAGAATGCTTTAAATAGCTGAACAGCTTTGGGAAATTTGTTTACGAATCTATTGTTTATCTTCCTTGAGAGAGGAAATGGCTTCTGCGTATTTTGTGGCCTATTCCTCCAGCAGTCACCAGCAACTTTCCCGCTTCACTCCCACTCCTCAAAGGCCTCCTGGCTCCAGTGCCAGACACATGTGCGTCTCCTCCAAATCCCAGCTTCCTCTCCTCTGCATGCCACTCTCTCCTTCCCAGTCTCCTCCCTCCTCTTCCCCTGCCCCCACCCTTTCTGCTGTCGGCTTTTCCGTCTCTTGGTATGTGCCGTTCGTTGGAGGAGAGGCCACAGAGCACAGTGGGTAGGCTTTTTGAGCTTTGGGGGTAGGGAGAAAGAGCTGAGTTTGAACCTCACTCTGCCACTTACTAGCTCGGGGTCTCTGAGCTTCAGTTTCTTCATCTGTAACAGGGGGACAATAGACCGACCTATTCAAGGACTAAGTAAGACTGTGCACGTTGAGCTGGTGACAGGAACTTGGAGCATCTCAGCACTGAGTCTGTGGTAGTCGATATTATTATGACTGAGACAGATCCCTTCAAGGCCCAAGCTTTCGTTCAGTGGTACTTTTAAGTTGACAAAAGCTGGTTTACGAAACATGATGAAAATGGCGGCAGAAATCTAGGGGCGGTGTGGGATTCCCAGCTTCACCATTATGTTCTTCAAAGTGGGGTATTTTTTAAAGAAAGTATGAGGGAAAACAGAGCCTACACTGGTCTGGCCAGTATTTGCAGAGGATATAAACCAAGGGTTCTGGAAGTGAGATACTCAATCTCGGTCCTTCCTCCAAGATGTGCCCTCTGTCATGGAACCGTGAGGGGGCTGGGGCCTCATGACGCTTCTCCCTTGCGGACTGGGGACTTTTCCTTTGTGGACCCCCCAGATCAAGGGAGGGCACAACCAATCCACTGGACACATGTCCAGCGAGGGTGAGAGAGAGGTGGCCCTCACTGTCCGTTTTACTTTCATCCTTATAGCCGGCGTGACACTTTATTTCACACACTCCCTTCTATTAAGTGGCTTTATATCACTCTCAGATTTATATCGCTTCCTGATTTGAGATCTGTCAGGCAATGACTTTATTCAGCGTCTGCTACTCATAGTGACCGTAGGCTTTATACAGTAGGCAAGTGGCATAAGAAAAAAACGCATAGAGTTGGTGGGACCCTAAAACTACTCTAAAAAATAGAGTCTGTTTATTTGAAAAGACTTTATGACCAAAAGCAGACATAAAGGATAAACCATCTTCATGAGATTAAGTGTTGGGTATACAGAATGGGTTGCCATGGGGGGACAGCACTGTATCCTATTGAGTGGCCAAGGAAGGCTGGAGCAGGCAGACTGGAGCTGGCCCGATGGGGCAGGTAGAGTGAGGCAGCTGGGTGTAGAACCAACGTGAACAGAGATGGGTGTTCTCATGAGCCAGTGAGACTCAGTGCGGTGCTTCTGGCTGGCTCCTCTCGGAGAGCCACATCCACTAGCATATCAAAAGCCCTGAGAAGTCCTGCAGTCAATGTTTGACTGTGTTTCACCAAGCTTCCCAAGTGTGTTTGACCAGTCGTGGCCAATGAACATGGTGGTCTTGGGTGGATTAGCATTTGGCTTCTGTCTCACTAACAAATGCTTCAGTTGACTCTAGGTCCTCAGCTCACTGTTGTAAAACAGTGATTGGCAACTTTCTTTAAAAATGCAGTCTGTAAGTATCAGCGATTTACTTGGAGTCAACTACTTGTCTTCCTTTTCCAGGTGTTGCTCAACTATCTAGAAGGATGCAGGTTCTAGGAGCCTGGGCGCTGATGTTGCTATGGTTAGAGAGGGGCTTCTTTGTTCTCCACAACTCCCAAGATGATGTCCTAGATATGCTCCACCCAGCTGAGGGGCCAGGCCTAACCCCACCCCTGCCTGCAAACCTCAAAGTCTATTAACAGCTCTCTCCCCATGATGACTCATGCTTCCTGTCCCTCCTCCATTCGAGTTACTCAGAGCCGTGAGCCAAGATTGATTACTTATACCATCCAACCGTCTTTGCCCAGGGAGAGCTCAACTGGTAGATGAAATATTCTTCATTGGGTGACAACCCAGCCCAAGTTCTGTTTGTCAGCCCCGCACAGGGAAACAAGGGGTTTATTCTAGGTGCAGTCATGGAGGCCGTTTTCCAGAACCAGGAAGTTCAACACATTATGTCTGGGGCTGTCTAGGAGTTTGGGGGGAGTTTGGGGAGCCAGGATTATTATGGATACAGAGACCAGAGGAGCCCCAGGCAAAGGACTCCTATGCTGGCAGGGGCACTAAAAGCCAATGGATAGATGACTTTTTTTTTTTTAATGTTTATTTATTTCTGAGAGAGAGAGAGAGAGAGAGAGAGAGAGAGAGAGAGAGAGCAGGGGAGGGACAGAGAGAGAGAGAGGGAGACACAGAATCCAAAGCAGGCTCCAGGCCCCGAGCTGTTAGCACAGAGCCCGATACCAGGCTCAAACTCACAGACTGCAAGATCATGACCTGAGCTGAAGTCAGATTCTTAACCACTGAGCCACCCAGGCGCCCCCAATGGATAGATGTCTTAAACGGAGTCTTTAAGTGCTGCTCTGGAGAGTGACATTAGTTCCTTCTCACTGTTGGGTGGGCTCCCCTCTAAAAATATTTTTAAAATCTTTATTATATTAGTCATATACATTCTGGGGTTTGTTTGTTTGTTTGTTTGTTGGGTTTTGTTTTTAATTAAAACCCTGTAGCTGGAGCTTAAGTCTGCTCAGGTACCCTCCCCCACTCACTCTCTTCCCTGTTCCTAAAGATGGCAGAACTGAGCCTGAAATCAGGCTCCCATCCTGGCTCCCATCGCTCTTTCCCCACCGTAGATTAGGATGCTTACTGGTAGTGTGAGGTGGTAGAAAACCCCACTGCCTCAGTATCCTGACTCAGGATTGTTGTGTGTCCCCGGGACCAGGCAGGGGCTAGCGAGGCTCAGCCATCTGAGCCTTCGCAGGTCAGAGCCGGAGGGACCTCCTTGCAGCCCATCAGGCCCAGCCTCCTTGTTCTGCGGAAGCTGAGTCTGAGATGCAGGGAGGGGAAGTCATTTGCCCAACAAGGTCACAGGGCCAGTCTCCTTTTCTGTTTGGTCCGGGTTATCTTTATATTGGGTTTGCATTTCCTGAATACGCAGCAACCGAGTGGGGGGTGGGGGTGGAGGGCAGGGGAAGTGGGCTTAAAAGAACCCCGTCTGAGAATGTTTAAATTTCCTGTGAGTGTCCCATGAAGAGGGAGATAATCTATGTGCACATAATCAAACGGAGAGGGGAGACTTGGGTTAGGTCCAGAAGACCAACAATGGGGGGGGAGGGGGGGAGGCGGGAAAGAAGGCAGACAAAATAGGAGCTATTGAGAGAAGGCTGGGACACTTATCGATGGAATAGAAATAAATAGGAATTTGGGTTTTTTGCACTTTCATGATGCCTCCTTGTTAGTGTTTTTGGAGGACGTTCAAGTCACGTGGGTGCCCTAGTCTCATTTTAGTGGCAGTGGTTTTGTGGTCTCTAGGGGGCCCTTTGGCCTGGGACCAGAGGCCTCTGCTTTCGAGTCCCTCAGGTTTTCTCATACTGGCATGGGGGATCCTTTGGAAATCTCTTCCTCCACAGCTTAGCTCAGAATGGGAATGCGGCCTCCTGCGGGGCCTGCCTCACAGAAAAATAATGGATGTGAGAGTGCCCTCCACACACTGAAGCTTAGGTTGGCCTCGTTTTTCCTTCGCGAACACCTGCCTTGGCATGAGCTCTGAGAGAGTTTGGTGCTTCTGCTGGGGAAGCTTTCATTTTCCCACCGGATCAGGTGGCAGATGTGGGCCACCGAAGCCACCCCGGGCCTGCTTCCCTGGGACAGCCCCGCCACACAGTGTGTCCCAACTTCCTTAAAGGGACCGTTGTTGAGGCTGGCCCAGAGGCTGTGACTAAAAGTAAGGAAACTGCAGCTAGGGACAGAGTTACTGACGGTTTCCAGGAATCTGAGAGCTGGGGGCCCTCTTGAAACAGGAAAGGAAGTAGACTGTCTCCTTATCTGGTATCATGGCAGGAATGAAATGACTCTTTATGGGTAACAGGTACACCCTTTCTTCTTTAATGATACCCACAGATATTGTTAAGCTTTAGATGGCCACTAAATAATTACTTGTCTTTTCTTCTTGGGGTCTTGAACTGCTTGAGAGCTAGACCCCAGAGAGCAGGGCACCTCCTTCATTACCAGTAACCACATGGGAGGACTTGGACTGAGTCAGAGTCCCTCTCAGGTACCTCCTGAGTTTCACTGACCCATGGGGGGCCGAAGGCCTGTCTTGCAGGGGCGCACCTGGCCCAGAAATCTTCCCTCAACAATGAGCAAGTCACGTGAGCAATTACGTTCTTCGGTTTATTTCTCTGCCTAGTGCATGACGTGCTAAAACGCAAGGTGAGGCTTAGTTTGTGGATTCGAGCCCCGCGTCGGGCTCTGTGCTGACAGCTCAGAGCCTGGAGCCTGCTTCGGATTCTGTGTCTCCCTCTCTCTCTGCCCCTGCCCCGCTCACACTCTGTCTCTCTCTCTCTCTCTCAAAAATAAACAAACATTAAAAAAAAATTTTTTTTAAATGCAAGGTGAGGCTTTCCATGGTGTCTCCCCATCTTCATTAGGGAGGAAGGTGAATGAACCCGGATGTAGTGGGTAGTGGGGTAAATACGGTTGTTAGTCCCTGCACCAGAGGGCCCCAGACTGCGGAGGTTTCCCAGCGGACGGTTCATACAGTGTTTCTCTCTTCCTTATCGTGTCCACTTCTGGCAGCTTCTGCCCCTGAGCACCAATCTGCTAACTGAAACAAAGGGAGGGCTCAGGGTTGCCCAGGAAACGAATAACCACACCAATTCAATCCTGACTGAGTCATTGGGCCCGATCTAAACTGTACCCAAGTCATAACAAAACAACAGGAACCCCACCCCAGGTGGTGAGCCTCCGTGAGTCCTCACTGGGTGCCATGCATGTCCCGTACATTCTCTTGGTTTAATCTTCACCAAAAAACTGGAACCGTAGGTATTGTTATCCCTCCTTTACAGATGTCGAAACTGAACCTGCTCTCCCCACCCCCACCCCCACCCCCCCACCCCCACCCCCGCCAAAAAAAAATAGAAAATAAAAAAAGACAAGACCAACCTGCTGGGTCTGGGTTCTTACTTTGCCAATGGGAGCTTAGGATTTGACCTCTGGTCTTCTGACTCCAGAACAGCGGTCTCGGCATTTCTGTGAGGAAACTGCCTGCCATTTGTGTCTCTCCAGGGAGAAGTTCCCGAGGAGTAAAAAAAAAAAAAAAAAATTTCCGGATAGCTGGAGCTTATCCCTTTCGGACTCGAAATAGGTTTTTTTGGTCTAAAGTGCATCAGCTTCTTTTCCAGCGCTTCCAAGTTCATGGCCATGTGTTGGAGGGTTGAAGGTTGCTAAGTGCTGGTGGCCAGATTCCCAGGGCACGTCTGTACTGTGGTAAAACTGGCTTTGACCCTCGGGAAGTCAAAGAGAAAGCTGGACGGCTCCAACTAGGAAAGTAGCTTCATGCTAATCAGATCTGTGATGGGGAACCAGGGACACTGCAGAAGATCACAGGAAGCCTCATCCTTGGGCGTCAGAGGGCTGGAGGCCCAGACCTTTGTCACTAATTGTGTGACCTGGGGCAGATTATCCCCTCCATATTAATCCCCTCGTCTTTTAAATAGGGAAAAACACTTCTAACCTCACAGGTTTGTTGTGAGGACAAAACAAAATTGTTGTGAGGACAAAACAAAATTGAGGACAAAAATACATGTCTGTGCTTTGTTCACTGCTTTCCAGAATGCACACCTTCCTGTGAACTCCTTGATGTCCCTGTCACAGGCTCCACATTGGAGCCCAGATGATCTGTGGCTGTGGACCAGGGGACCCGTCTGCTCTGAGCTCTACAGATACCTGCAAACACGCCCCATGGTCATCAGGCCAGGCCACTCTGTATCTCAGCATTGACCTCATCCCAGGGCTGTCAAAGAAATGGAACCACAAGCTTATTTTATTTGGGGGGGGGGGGGCAAGGAAAAGAGAAAAAATTGATTTTCTTTAACCTGTAGCTTTTTTTCCTTTCTACCCTCCTTGCTGTGAGTGGAATTGCCACTTCATTTTTTTTTTTAATTTAAAAAAATGATGTTCTGGGTGATGGAGCATAATATTTAGACATGTTGAACTGACAGCTGATGGGTGTGTTATTAATACACTATCACCACAAATCATGTTGCAAGGGTTGGTGGGGAGGAGATTTGTGTATAAATGTGTGTGTGAGCTCACACGCTTGGATGATTTAACGTAACTGGGGCGGGGGGGGGGGGTCCAGTGACCCTTATCAAAAGCAGCTCTTGGGAAGGTTAGCCGTGGGACATGGTCTGCTCTTCAGAGAAGGATTCCTTTGTGAATTGAGGGGGTCTCCTCCATGTTATCCTGTAGGAACAGAAGTTCTCCCCTTCCCCCCTCCCTGTCTCCCTCTCTCATGTCCTTAGTGCCCATGGGTACCACATATTATGCTGGTCCCTGAAGACGGAGTTGATGAGGCACTCCTTAGGGGCGCCTGGGTGACTCAGTTGGCTAAGCGTCCAACTTCCGCTCAGGCACGATTTCACGGTTTGCCAGTTCAAGCCCCGCTCTGCGCTCTCGCAGAACTCACAGACCTCCCAGCCTGGGAGCCGTCGGTCCGGCTGCCTCAGTGGCAGCTTCTGTTGTAGGTCTCAAAACAAAACTGAACTCTCACAGTACTCCCCGTCTTCACAGGTGCAAACCTGACATCTGGGCGCCATCCTGACACCTCCCCCTCCGGCCCCCCTGTACCCATCCATCACTAAGTTCTGTCACGTTCACCCCCAAATACCCCTCTGTCACTACTCACATCCGAGCCGCCTGGCCTGGACCACCATAGAACTAGGTCCCTCCTGTATCCCCACTCACCCATCTCCAGTCCACATCTGCTCCACAGATCCACAAACTGTGGTCCGTGGGCCAAATCCGCCGCTGCCTGATTTTGTATGGCCCATGAACACTTGATGATACGGGAACACTGGCTTTGAACCCCAATTAAGCAAAATGTTATCCCTCCAAAAAATCTTTCCGTTCTCCCCATTAACAGATCTATATTACAAAAAAAAAAAAGTACTCCATTATTAATATGTTTTTAGCTTCCTTGAAAAATTTGTAGAAATTTATATATCCTTTATTACATAGGTGTCTACATCATAGCCTTGGTTTTGCCATCTGGCTGCAACACCAAGAATATCTTCTATCTGGCCCTTTACTTTGAAAAACTCTGTTGACTTCTGGTCTACACTGTGTTCTTTTGAAGATGGAAATCTGGTGAGCCACACATGCTTGGACGACACACACACAGACACACACTGCTCAAACTACTTTTATGGTTCCCCATTACTTTCAGGATAAAGATAAAAGTCCTTACCCTCAAGAACCTTGGGTGGTCTGGCCCTTGCCCCGCTTCCGGTTTATCACCATGACCCTTGATCCCGCATTTCAGCCACTCTGGCCCTTTTGTTGTTGTTGTTCCTTCTGTCTACCATGTTCCCACCTGCCACAGGACCTTTGCCCATACTGCTCTTGACTGTATGGAACGTGGCAGTTCACATCATTTCCACACCCTTCTCGTCTTTCAGATTGCAACCTCACTGTGACTTCCTCAGAGGATCCTTCCCAGACCTCTCTGCTGAGGTCACGGCCCGTTATTATAGCCATCCATCACATCCATCACAGTCACAGAGTTACAGTTTTCTGTGTCTGACACTGCCTCTCCAGATTGCAGGCCCCATGAGAGCTGACACCAAGTTGTGTTAGCCACCCCCCATTCTGTATAGTGTATAGTAGGCACTCAATAAATTTTTTGTTATAATGCATGGCTGAGAGTCAGGGGAAGTTTTCATAAAAGATGTTAAGTCTGAGCAGGAACTTGTAGTCTGAGAAGGTGGAAGATGAGAGAAAGTGATTTCAGGCAGAGGGACCAGTGTTCTGGAAGCTCGGAGTAGCTCCATAGGTCTGGTGCTCAGGATGTGTATGGGTGAATGGATGGGCAAATCGTTGCACAGGTAGGTGAGGCCAAATTGTGAGGGCCCCGTGTGCCAGGCTGAGCTGTTGGGAATCTTCTCCTGTTGACCAGGGGGACACTGGAGGTTTCGGGCAGAGGGGTGGCGTGGACAGGACTCCTGGGGGGAAAGTGGGCTGGAGGGAGCGAGGCCAGCCATGACTTGGCAGGGGAGTGACAGGAGAAGATGGTCAGGCAAGGCCATGGAAGAGAGGCCGACAGGAATTGATAACCTATTGGAAGTAAGGGGATACTGGGCTCTTGGGGGTCCCAGGTTTCTGATTCAGGCCCTTCTGGTACTTAAGACGAGTGAAAAGAGTTGGGGCAAGGGTAGAGGGGTGAAAGTTCATGTGGGGCCCAGGAAGCAGAGGGAGTAAATGCCTCCAATCTCCATTTTCTCTGCGAAACAGAGAGTCAACTGCTGAGACAAAGGCCTTTTGGGTTCAGGTCACGGATTTTGGCGCTTTGCCCCTGTTGCCAGTGGGGGGGGGGGGTGCCACCTCTCCCCCATAAGGGGATTCTCCTCAGCCAGGAGCACCGGGGGGCGCTCACACTGAGGATTTATGTCCCAAATAGCTTCTCTGCGGGTTAGTAGGGCACTTCAGGAGATCTTATAGACCTGCCTTTCCTCTACCTTCAAATGTGATGGCTACATGTCCTCTGTCAGAAATCCTACCTTGAAGGCCTTTGAAAAAGGCATCTGGCTTCCAGAAACTGTTCCCTGAGGGCCTACCTCACCCCTATGAGTGCCACGAGGACCAGCCCTCTGCCCCCAGAGAGTCTGTCAGACCCGTGGACAGAGCTGACATGTAAAATGCACAAAGAATAATGCACAAAGGTGTGGTTCAGCGACATACTGCATTTTTGTGGTTCACAAGGCACATTCACACACAAGTGATGCAGTCTACAATGACCTTCACCTAATGATTGGCACCTGCCCTTCTCCCCCCGCCCCCCAGACCACCCACACGGCCCCCTCCCTCACAGGTGTGGTTGGGGCCACACGGGCACCTGCTTCCAACAGTTGTACTCAGTTCCGTAACTGCGTAGATGAAATGTGACGTGAGCTGATGACCTCTGAAAACCAAAAAGAAATAGAAATGCGGTTTCTGTGAAAAGGCAAGTGAACGCTTTAGGAAGAATTTATAAAAGCAAGCCACCCAAAGAAAACCCCTGCTCAGGTGTGTGCACGACAACTGCTGGAGACCCGCGCTAGGTGGAGAAAGAAAACGCTTCTGTTAGAGGAGTCTACACCGTGGCTCCTTGACTGGCGTCCTCAGTTTTCAGCTCCTTTTTACAGACACCGGACTAGAAAGTGACAGGTTATGCACGCATCCTGGGGTGATTTATGCAGAAAGGACAAATGCAGAGCTCTCGTCCACAGATCCACACCCAAAGGCCTGGACCCCACCTCAAAAGATTAGTAAGATATTTGCGTTTGAAGCTAACATAAAATTTTAAGGGGCACCTGGGTGTCTCAGTCGGTTGAGTGTCCGACTTCAGCTCAGGTCATGATCTCATGAGTTTGAGCCCCGCATCAGGCTCTGTGCTGACAGCTCAGAGCCTGGAGCCCGCCTCAGATTCTGTGTCTCCCCCTTTCTCTGCCCCTCCCCTGCTCTGTCTCTCTCTGTCTCAAAAATAAATAAAAACATTAAATAATTTTTTTTAAAAACCATAAAATGTTAAGGTATGAATGCAGGGCTTGTAAGTGTCCGTGCAGGTTTTTCAGTGTTTTATTGTCTGTTTGTTTTTGAAGAGGTAATAGCATCCCATGATTTAGTAATTGAGAGAAATATAAAAAGTTATAAAATGAAGTCTCCTTCCCACTCTCTTCCCATTCAGCCCGGACACAGCCCCTCCCATCCCTACCCCACCCCAAGTACAACTCTTACCGGTTTCTTGGATCCTTCCAGATTGTCTTGATGCCCAGCAACCAGCCGTGAATATAAGTCGGGCCTCATGATTCACGGATTCCATGTTTGCAAAGTCTCCTACTCTCTCAAATTTATTTGCAACCCCCAAGTCCATACTCGCGGCACTTTCGAAGTCATTGGCGGACGTGCACAGAGCAGTGGAACATTTGATTTGCCCCACACGCGTCCCCGGCTGAGGTTGACCTGCGTGGTGCATTGCCTTCCTGTTTCGGCTCTTGTGCTGCAAACAGGTGTCCTTTTCCCAGTCTGTTTGGTGCCACGTTTTTCACATTCTTGTGCTTCCTGTTGATGTCACTGTTTAAAATGGCCCCCAGGCGTGGTGCCGATGTGCTGTCCAGCGCTCCGAAGTGCAAGGAGGTTGCGTGTGGCTTATGGGGAAAATACTTGTGAGATAAGCTTTATTTAAATAAGAATGAAAGTGCTGCCAGCTGTGAGTTCATTGCTTATGAATCAGTAATATATATATTAAATAAGGTAGCTTTCAACGGAAACACACATAAAACAAGGTTGTGATCAGAGGCTCACGGGAACCTAACCTCATATTTCTTCTGGAAGCAGTGGTACACTGTTCGTGACTTCACAGGACATATTACTGCTAATAATGAGGATCAACTATTTACATATATATATGTATATTCCTTTCTCTAAAAATTTTTTAATGTGTATTTTTGAGAGAGAGACAGAGTGTGAGCAGGGGAGGGGCAGAGAGAGAGAGAGAGAGAGAGAGAGAGAGAGAGAGAGGGAGACACAGAATCTGAAGCAGGCTCCAGGCTCCGAAAGCCCAACACAGAGCTCGAACTCACGAACCGCGAGATCGTGACCTGGGCTGAAGTCAGACACTTAACCGAGTGAGCCACCCAGGCGCCCCTATATGTATATTCTATTTTAACTTTGGAAAGCTTTCCATATCAGTTCGCAGAGAGTTTCGTTGCTCTTTTTAACAGCTGCATAGTATTCCATTGTGTGGTTATTCCTTAATTATCTTTAATCACTCCCTTAGTGATTGGCATTTGAGATGATGTCGATCTTTGGCTATTCAATACAATGCCACAGTGTGTATGCTTGTGTCTAGGTTGTTTGGATGTGTCCATCTGTTGTCTGTAACCAGCTTACTAGAAGGGGAATTCTGAACTCCTGGGTGTATATCCTGAAGAGAGTCTCGGAGAGATTCATAGGGGGCACATCTGAGAATGCTGTCACAGGGTGTCAGTGGGAGATGGGTAGGGTAGTGAAGTGTGATGGGTGCAGGTTCCCACCTGGGGGGGGTTGCGTGAGGGGCGTGTAAAGGACTTGGCACTGTGCGTGGCCCGAGGTCAGCATCACATGCGTGTTAGCTGTTATCTTTCTTTACCATTCTTCTTTATCTTTATCATTCTTCCTTCCCATCTGCCCGGTAGCGTTAGTCCAGCTCACCCGCATGACGCTGGGTGTCTGTCCTGCTGCCCTCCCATCAGCACCTCCCCGCAGTCGTCCTCCACCCGGGGCTGGAGGACACCTGGGCACTGTTGGGGACAATCTTAAGCTGGCATCCAAGGCTTAACCCTGGGCTTCACCAGCTTCCTGGAAAGAGGAGTGTCTCCTTCACCTCCTGGTCCTTAGCCAGGCACACAGCACTCATGTTTGACAAACTTGTTTGCCGAATTCTGTGAACACTGAGTGGATCTGCTTTGGGCCCAACACTGGTCATGGAACAGTGGAGAAGGGAGGGCGAGACATAAAAATAGAGGTATTAAGACACAGAACTTAAATTCTGGCATTGGTTGGAAAATAGAATATCTGAGGTGACTCCCTGATGGAGTGATATTTCCAACAAGCAGAAGGATGCATGTCTGGGCCTGTAAATCCTCCCTCTGCGGTTCTCACTCTCCCCGAGGCCCCCAGCCTTTAGGGGCTCTATTTCCACCCTCTGATTTCAGCCACAGGGGCCCCTGGGGGATGCCTCACGGCAGCCCCCTGATCTTAGAGCAGCAAAGGGAAGTTGTCTGGGCAAGAATTTGAGACAGAGAGATAATGGCGGCCAATGACCAACTGGATATGGGACTTGGGCAAGTCCAGACAGGTTTTGGGGCTTCTCGGGGATATAAAGGATTACCAGAGGAGAGAGCAAATTCAGAAAAGGTAAGATACCCTCCTGATTCCCTGAGGCCTCTCAGTAGCCGTTTGGGTAGATGGAAACCAACCCTTGTGGCTTTCCACATCATCCACATTCCCACTGTTGACAGTGGGAATCTCGGGTGAGGGGGTTGTCGGGCATGTTCACTTCCAGCTTTATAATATTTGAATCCTTAGAAGCATCTGTAAATTAAAGCACAGGTTTTCTTTTCTTTTTTTTTTTTTAATTTTGTTTTGTGTGTTTATTTGTTTTGAGAGAGACAGAGACAGTACATGTGGGGGAGGGGCGGAGAGAGAGAATCCCAAGCAGGCTCCGTGCTGCCATCGTAGAACCAGATTCGGGGCCCAAACTCGTGAACCATGAAGATCGTGACCTGAGCCGAAACCAAGAGTCAGGCGCTTAACCGGCTGAGCCACCCAGGCGCCCCTAAATCATAGTTTTTCTTCATCGTGGCATGCTGTGATTTGGAACGAAGGCCCTCCTGACAAAACTGGTCTCCACAGCTCTATCAGCTTGTCCCTTGCAGGATGTTCACCCCCGTGGTCTGTTTACTATTTGCTTCCCTGCACTCAGCAGCTTCCTGAGGGCCCTGGGACAAGGAGCCCCTGTCATCTGATTGAGAAGGGCAACCTCCCTCAGCACAACAAAGAACAAAGGAGACGTCTTGGGGCAGCAAGGCCACCGAGTCACATCTTGGTCAGGGGGCTACAGGGTGACAGGACGTTTGAGGTGGGCTCTGAGGCCCTGTGTCTGGCTTCACTGAGCAAACACCTACATGGTGCCAGGCGTGAGGCACAGGCTGGGTCCCAGGGCTGAGCAAGATGGGATTCCAGCTGCCCTCAGATCTGGAAAGGTGGGGGCGTGCGCCATGATGATGGGCCCGAATCCAATCCATGGGGGGCTGGCGGAGGGAGCCACTCAGGAAGTGCCTCTGGGAAGGCCTCCAGCCCCTGACACAGAGGTCCCTCTAGCTTGTTCCTTGAGTCCCACAATTCCCCCCAAAGTCTTAGAACTCTGAGCCAGAAAGGGCCGTGTGGATGCTTGACTTAGCCCCCTTATCTTCCAAGTGAAGAGCCTAGGGGCCATGGCATTGCCCCAGGGTGGGGCTGTGTTGCTGCTGCTGTTTACAGAATGCCCAAACATGGCACTGACGTCATAACCCATGGAACCTCCTGGAGACCAACAGACACCCCACGCACAAAGAACACTGAGGCGCAATTATTTTACATACAAGGGAGCATCACTTACTTTGTTTCCCAGTGAGCTGTAAGCTGTGTTCCACAAAGAAGTGTGTTTTCCCCAAGACCCCGACCCCATCTTTAAGACCTCGGGTGTCCAGGGACATTTGTTTCTTATATTCTGATGTCTTTGAAGACCTCAGACCAAAGCCAAGCCAGCTGCTCCATTTGGGAGCTGAACCCCTGTCCAACTGCGGCTCAGGTCACAATCTCATGATTCATGGGATTGAGCCCTGCATCAGGCTCTGTGCTGACAGCTCAGAGCCCAGAGACTCCCTCGGATTCTGTGTCTTCCTCTCTCTCTGCTCCTCCCCCACTCGTGCTCTCTCCCTCTCTCAAAAATAAACAAACATTAAAAAAATTTAAAAATGGTAATAATAATTCACCCTGAGGTCGGAGGCAAGGTAAAGGAGTCAGATCTACCCCCCAGATCTACCTACCTTCCAACCCATCTTCATCCCCTACACTCCCTACAGCTTCGTCAGAGCAGCTGGAGGGGAATCTTCCATTCTCCCAGCCCTGCCCTGCCCTACCCTACCCTGCCCTGCCCTGGACAGCTTCAGGGATGAGGATCCTTTCTTTGGCTGTAGTCCCAAGTGTTGATTCACAAAAGCGGTGTCCTCGGTCCTCGGGGGCAGGAGTGGTGGATCCTCCCTGTGGCCCCAGGCCCGGACCCCTCCAGATGGACACCTTACAGAGATACGCACCCCTGTCCCCAACAGCAAGGGTCTGCCCACTGTGCCTCATGGGCCCTGGTGGGAATGACCTCGCCCCTGCCCCCTTTGAGGTCCTCCTTTGCCTCCTCCTTGTGAAATTCCTTGGAGTCTTTAGGAAGTCCCGCCCCTGCCCCCTCCCCGCCCCAGACTGTGAGCTTAAAGTGCAGGTTTTCAGGTTTTGATCTCCCCGTAGCAGAGTCCTGGTGCAGGAGGTCCTTGGTGTGAGGTTGTCTGAAAGAACATAAAGGGCGGGCAGTGGCCATGAAGTCCCCAGTCCGCTCAGCTGTAGGCCTCTTGAGGCCAACGGCAATGACCTGGTCAAGTCTCCTGGCACAGGTAGGTCTTCAGTATGGTTGCTGGTTGATTCTGAAACTCTCCTAACAACTCCTTCTTAGGAGAACCTTGTAATTATGGAGTAGCCAGTGTTTGGGTCATTCAGCGACTCATGTGGGGATTGTTCAGGTGATTCCCCTGCCCCACCCTCTCTCTGCAGACCTCTTGGCTGCATCATCTGTCAACCTCCCCGTCACCAGGAGGCACCAGCTGTAGTTGGGTGGAGCCTTCCTGGAGGATCAGGCAACCCGAGTGGACCTCGTCCCTGGCATACCCCACCCAGAGCCTATTGTATCTCTCCCTTAAGACCTAAGGTGCCCTAAGTGTGGGGTCATTAAGTTTCCTACGCTGCCTCCATGTGTCAGCTTCTCCCTGGGATGTAACTGACTTTATCTATACTCATGTGAGGAATGTGGATCTCACTGGGTGCGAATAAGCAAGCCTCACTCTGGTCTCCCAGAGCAGCTACGTCCGGTGGTGCTGGGAGTCAGGAAGGGCTGGGCCACGTCAGTTCACATCAGCTGCCTCCTCCTCTCTTCACTTCTCTGTCCCAGAGGACGTAGACACCAGTGGTATCCAAGCTGGGTGCATTTGCCCCTGAACCGTTGTCAGTTTCACACCTTGAATGCTAATTAGATGCCGAACAGTTAGCAGCCTCTGCAAGTTGATAAAAGGTAAGGCAGGGATTTTACGGATCTTGTTTAGGCTTCCTCTAGAAAAACTTGGCTTAGTAGTAGTTCTGGATATATAAAAACTTGGCCAAGGTCCAGGAAGGGCAAATGACTTGCCCACTTTCACACAGAGAGTCAGTGGAACCAAAGCCCAGGTCTCCTTTTGGCTCCTCCTTTGTCCCTCTATCTAACTGCACCATATCATGTGGGGCTCCTGGCTGGCTCAGGCAGTAGAGCATGCGACTCCTGATCTTGGGGTTGTGAGTTCGAGCCCCACACTGGGTGTAGAGATTACTTAAAAAAATAAAAGTAAAATCTTTAACTGTACCATATCATAGAGTCAATGCCCATATCCCTAATATCTCTACCCAGGCCTAGCCATTTGTGGAGGAGGGTGGTTTGAAAAACTATATACAGGAATATATCAACAAGGCACGCTCCAACCATAGCCGCCTCCTCCAGGAAGCCATCCTAGATTACTTTGGTCCCTTATCTCCCCACATCCTCAGCATCCACATCCTCCATGCCAGCTGGGGTTGGACGGAAGGGGCCTGTGGCAGTCACCACCAGGGGAAGACAGTGTTAATTCCCTGGTCGAGAACTACTGCTAGCCCAGAGGAGAGAGCAGTCACAGTGAGGACCAGAAACCCGCACACCAGAAAGTGAAGTATCTCCAGTCACCATTTCCTGATGGAGAGCTGTCTGCAAGAAGCAAAATCCAGACTCCATTTTGCAGGTTCCCAGGCTGTGAGTCAGGTTTCTTCCTGGTTCCTGGGCTTATTAGAGTGACAGTTGATGCCACAAGATGAGTCTGAAAGAAGGAGGAATAAATGTCCCTTGGAGCCCAAAGGAAGTCTTGGAAGTCCTCCCACAGTGGAGAGTCAGCAGAGACCCAGGGCAAGGAGCAGCGGGCCACCAAGGAACAAGAGCAGGCCAGTCACTCTGAGGGGGGGACGTTTCAGTGCTAATCACTGTCGTTGGCAGAACTCGTCCGTGGTAATTGGGTTATAGGATTATAAAATACCCACCGGCTTTATTCAGAAGACTAATTAGAAAGTATTTAGAACAACAACATTGCCGTAACGGAGACCATGAACCATGGGCCCATGTCTTGGAGAGCTGCCCTTGGCCTCTGCCTCCTTGGGGAGCTGGGGAGAGAGCTGGATTGAGGAGAATCCCAGGAGAATCCAAATGGAGCTCCTTTGATGGACCTGAGGGGAAGGGCTTGCCTAAAACCCAAGCCAAGTCATTTGGGGAATTGTGTATACAGTCTCTGAATGATGACCCAGTGTCGGAAGAAGGAAAATCTTTTTGGTTTTTCTTCCTCCAGCGAGCGGTGGTGGTCTGGCGGGAGCAGGGTGTTACCCCTGCTGAATTATAAGCAAACAAGTCCCGCTGGATCCTCGGCCAAAGTCAACTTCCTCCCACTCTGTCTTTCTGGTCCAAAGGGTAGTCCTTTTGGACACATATCCTCCTCGAAGATTGTGTTCTGTCTCCTGGTGCCCTGGGGGTGCAGAGGGAGTGGGGTGGGTGGGGGGGAGACTTCGATGCACCAGAATAAGGGTTGGCAAACGTTGGCTGGGGCCAAAACCAGCCCACACCTAGCCTTGTACCACCTGTGAGCTAAGGGTTTTTACATTTTTTTACATCGTTGAAGAAAAATCAGAAGAAAAAACAGTAATATTTCCTGATACGTGAAAATTCTGCCCCGATTCCAATTTCTGTGTCCATAAATCAAGTTGTATTCGAATACAGCCACGCCCATTCATGGATATATGATTTTGTGGCTGCTTTCACGCTGCAGACCTGAAAATATTGACTAGCTGGCCCTGTGCAGAAAAACTCCTGTGCTGAGAAGTCTGCGTAGAGCCTTATAATCTACCGTATTCCATGAATCGGGCGCTTTACAGAGCACTCGGCCTGAAACAGAAAATAATAGGTTCTGTCCCTGGGTCCATGTCAGGGGTGAAGTGCGCTACGTCTCATTTGCTTGGCTCAGCTTTTCAGTTCGCTGAGCGTTGATGGAGCATTTGCTGTGTCCCAGTCACTGGGACACACAAGATGGGTAGAATGCTGTCCCTACCTTGGAAATGACTGGACGGCCAGTGGGCAGATGGGCATGGATGCAGGTCGTGTGGCTGTAATGCTTCCGGGGGAACAGAGAGGGCACCTCAAGTTCCGAGTGAGCATTTTTTTGTTGATTCCACTCTGGAATCCCAGAGCCTGGTTCTAAGGAAAGAACTGATCACAGAAATGTGAAAGTAGTAGTTCTGTTTCATTGGTTCGTGCATGAAAAAGCTCCTGGTGCCAGTTATCCAATAGGAAGTGTTTTACATACTGAGCAAGACATTATTAGAAAAATTTTTAAGACTTGACTCCTGAGTTGGTATTATGACAATTCTAGGAGATTGACTAATCCACCAAGAAGAACAGTTTCTAGGTGGTAAATGGTATATTTAAAATACCCTTTGATGGGGCGCCTGGGTGGCTCGGTCGGTTAAGCGGCCGACTTCGGCTCAGGTCATGATCTCGCGGTCCGTGAGTTCGAGCCCCGCGTCGGGCTCTGTGCTGACAGCTCAGAGCCTAGAGCCTGCTTCGGATTCTGTGTCTCCCTCTTTCTCTGCCCCTCCCCTGTTCATGCTCTGTCTCTCTCTGTCTCAAAAATAAATAAACGTTAAAAAAAATTTTTTTTTAAATAAAATAAAATCAGATACCCTTTGACAAGATGCCGAACTGTGGCATGCTACCGTCTTTGCAGAAGGCATGGAATGGAGGTGGGAGTGTGTACCAGCATTCTTGTGTGAGCATAAAATGTTTCTAGAATACACAGGAATCTGATTGTCCCAAGAGGACTGGGTTGCTCGGTATCTGGGGACAAGGATAGGAGGAGGACTTTTCATGTATACCCTTTTTAAAAATTTTGCTCTAACTTTTCACTTTATTTTCAAGCATTTATTTACTTGGGGTAGTTTCCACTCTTTTGTATACTGTTACACTTCTTGAATTTTGAACCCCTTAAATATAGTTCCTATTTAAAAATATATATATAAATTTGGGGGCCCTGGGTGACTCAGTCGGTTAAGCATCTGACTTCAACTTGGGCCATGATCTCACGGTTCATGAGTTCAAGCCCCACATCGGGCTCTCTGCTGTCAGCACGGAGCCCACTTCAGATCCTCTGTCCCCCTTTCTCTCTGCCCCTCTCCTGCTCATGTTCTCGCTCTCTCTCTCTCTCTCTCTCAAAAATAAACATTTAAAAAAATAAATAAAATATACATAAATTCAATGTAAAATAAATAGCACGTAGTTTTGCTGTTACCTCCTTAGGTCTTCTTAGGGAAGTCATTTTCTTCTCTCTTCCATTCCATGTATGATTCTTAAATGCCTGCCGCTGTGAACCAGACACTATTCTGGGCCTGGTAGTAGTTACGTCTGTGGGCCTCAACTTCTCCATCTGTAATGTGGGCAGACTGGATGACCTTTACAGTGGTCTTCAACTTGAGAGGGCATCAGACTCAACAGGAGGGCCCGTTGAAACACAGACTGCTCCCCCCCACCCCCTGCCAACCAAGTTTCTGATTCAGTGGTCTGGGTGGGGGCCAAGAATTAGCATTCATAACAAGTGCCCGTGTGATGCTTATACAGCTGACCCAGGAATCACAATTTGGGAGCCCACCTCTAACTTTGCAGGGCTCTATACTTGTAAATAAACTACCTTTTCAGTTTTGAAAATATGAGGGAATTAAGGAATAGAATCCTGTAGCTCAGAACACAAAGCAGACACATCAACAGAAGTAAAATTATCTAGCTTCCACCCACGGGGGCACGGTGGAGGGACATGAAATCAGGTCATGGTCAGAATCTGGTGAGTTTCGATAAGTAATTCTTCCTGTGGGAGGTAACGTGGTGCAAAGAAAGCCTTTTGAGGAGGATTTAGTGGTGAGGTTTAAGCTAGGCAGGGCATTGTGTTATCACCAGGCCTAATGCCCACAGGATAACACTGCTAAAGGTCATTTTAAAGCCCCCACAGTTTATCCCTACCTTACAAATTCAGTCTGATCATTGGTGAGTTCCTGACATGGGCACCTGCACCTGACTTCGTGCTTTTGTGCACACCATTCCCTTGGCTGGAGTACCTTCCTGGTCCTCTCGTCTCTGCATAAACCTTATTTGTCCATCAAGACCCAGATGACTCTTACTGTCCTCCATAAGAACTTAACACACACTCAGCCTACACTGAGTGTCTTTTTCTGCCAGCACCAATTCAGTGGGACACTTGATCATTGTCGGGTTTTTTTTTTTATTCATTCATTCGACAAATATTACCTCTCCTTCAACAAATCCTTATTGGAGAGCCTACAGTATGCTGGACATTATGGTCGGTTTGGGGAGACATGGTTCCTGCCCTTATGAAGAAAGATCCAGTAATCAAATAATGACACTGGTGGAAGTATAATTACAGGCTGAGAAGAGTGGTTTGAAAGAAAGGAATGTGGTTTTATGAAAATGTATGAGAAATGACCCTGATATTGACTTGTGGTTGGGGTCAGGGTAGACTTCCTTAGGAAATGTAGTCTAAGCTGCGATCTGAAGGATGCTCAGGACATGACTGGATGAAGAGGTTGGGGAAAAGAACAGGTCTCCAAATTAGGGGATTGGGGGGAACACCAGCATATGCAAAGACCCTGTGGTGGAAGGCAGCATGGCAGCTTCAAGAAACTGAGAGAAGAGGGGTGGGGGAGAGGGGGAAATGGGTGGTGGGCATTGAGGAGGGCATTTGTTGGGGTGAACACTGGGTGTTGTATGTAAGCGATAAACCACGGGAATCTACCCCCAAAACCAAGAGCACACTTTACACACTGTATGTTAGCCAATTTGACAATAAATTATATTAAAAAAAATAAGTAAATAATAGGAAATTTACAATTAGAAAAAAAAAAAAAAGAAACTGAGAGAAGACCAGAGTGGCTTGGAGTGGTGGGATGGGAAGGGGGTAAATAACAAAGAGAAGAGAGATACACCACCAGATTGGGAGAAACTGCAGAGCCTGATCGGCCTTGTTCATGATTTTGATTTTTCACCTAAGAGCACTAGGATGCCATCAAAGGATTTTGAACAGTGATGGGATCAGAGTTATGTTTGAAACGCTCATTCTGCCGCTGCTGTCTGGAGCATGGGCAAGACTCAAGGCAGAGAGACCAGTAGGAAGGCTGTTGGGATAGTCTGGAAGACAGATGAGGTGTCTTGGATTAAGGTGATGGTAGGGGAACCAGAGAAAAATGGATTCAGTTAAGAGAATATTAGGTAAACTGATAGGTCATGATGGTGATTGGCTAAGGGAGAGGGAAGAGTCAAGGGCAAGAGTTTGGAGGAGCATCCATTTGGGGGAACATGATGTTGACTTGGCATTTGAACATGCAAGTAGAATTTGGGGCAGGCAGTGGGGCTGGGGGTAGTGCTTGGGAGTCAGCAAGGTATAGTGGTGAGTGAAGATGTCAAGGGAGAGAGCTTGCTTGAGAAAAGGGGAGGGTGTCTCCTCAGACTGGGTCATAAACCCCTGAAGGAGGGTCACTTCCTATTGGCAACACAGGGGATGTTTCTCTCATTTCTCCCTCTGTTCTGCTCACCATCTTAATTATGTCTCGCCTGGATGCAGCGAGAGCCTACTAATCCATGACTTCTCAAATTTTAATGTGCACACGAATCACTTGAGGGTCTTCATAAAATGCAGATCCTGATTCAGTAGATGTAGGCTGAAGCCTGAGACTGAATGTCTCATAAGCTTCCAGGTGATACGGACCACATTTTGAATGAAGGGAGCTGGTCTCCCTGCTTTAGAAGTTCAGCGCCATCACACCCAACATCCTTGTGCCTCTCCTTGGAAGCCTTGGGCAGCCATTCCTGGCCACATCAGGATCTACTCCAGCTGTCTTTGGCCAACCATGGTTTCCTCCCACTGCTTCCCTTCATCCACCCTTCATTCTACCAAACCAAATCCCTCACTCTGAATTTATCCATCTCTCATCGTTCAAAACGGGACAGAGACCAACTCAGTCTAGCACCTGGTCGGAGGGGGAAACTGACATGGTCTTCCAACGTTTCTGCTTAAAATCCTTCATAAAAGGATGTGGTAGCCATTTGCAACAACATGGATGGAACTAGAGGGTATTACGCTAAGCGAAATTAGCCAGTCAGAGAAAGACAAATATCATACGACTTCACTCATATGAAGAATTTAAGATACAAAACAGATGAACATAAGGGAAGGGAAGCAAAAGTAATATAAAAACAAGGAGTGGGACAAAACTTAAGAGAGTCTTAAACACAGAGAACAAACAGGGTTGCTGGAGGGGTTGTGGGTGAGGGGATGGGCTAACATGGGCAATGGGTATTAAGGAGGGCACTTGTTGGGATGAGCACTGGGTATTAGACATAGGGGATGAATCACTGGAATCTACTCCTGAAATCATTATTGCACTATCTGCTAACTAACTTGGATGTAAACTAAAAAATAAATAAGTAAATTTTTAAAGAATATGGTAAATGTAAATAAACCCCTGACACATTTCAGGCTTACATCTACATTTTTTCATCATACATTTGCAGAAGATGCAATTTCCAGTATGTTGCAAACATTGATTATTTTTAAGTAAAACTACTACGTCACTGTTTTAAATTTATCCAGTGGAATCTAAACACCATAGGAATTTGCTACCCACCAGCATCCATTTTAAAAATGCATGAGCGGGGTGCCTGGGTGGCTTAGTCGGTTAAGTGTCCGACTTCAGCTCAGGTCACGATCTCGCGGTCCGTGAGTTCGAGCCCCGCGTCAGGCTCTGGGCTGATGGCTCGGAGCCTGGAGCCTGCTTCCAATTCTGTGTCTCCCTCTCTCTCTGCCCCTCCCCTGTTCATGCTCTGTGTCTCTCTCTCAAAAATAAATAAACATTAAAAAAAATTTAAAAAAAATGCATGAGCATGTTCTTCACTAATAGTGTTCCTTCTTGAAGGAAAATTTCTTCTTGAAATTTTATTTGTTTTACTTCCCCCGTGGCATTTTATCCTAATGGAATATATCTAATATATTTTTATGCTTAAAACTCTTTTGCTTGTTTCCCTATCATATTTCTCTGTACCAATTGTATATGAAATTAAAACTTTTTTTAATTTCCTGAAATCGTCAAGCGCGACGTATTAAAGTTTTCTTCTGGTTTGAGTTATTGTTAACAGCTATCAATAGGACACAAATGATCAAAACGACATCAACGTATTGCTAACTCAGATAAGTAATGAACAAACATAAGTAAAATGATACTAAGAATGGTAACACTGGATGACTTTTTAGAATACTTCTTTTTTTTTTTTTATTGATGTACAGCAAACACACCTGTGTGTGAGCAGATCGGAGCACACAGCTTGAGTTGTCAGTGTGTGCACGCTCATAACAGCTATCACTCGGTCCAGAAATGAAATACGGCTGGCACTGGGTTATTTCTCCGGTTTGTTTCCATATCCATGGAAGAATATTATATATTGTAGGAGACAGGGGCCAGCTTGATTACATCTCCGTTTTTCATTCATATAGATGTAAGCCCTGAAAACCCTCATTCACATGAACTGACAGAAATGGAAGTTTTGTTCTAAAGCAGGATCACTCAGTTCTTGATCTGCTTCTGAATTATATGCCAGAAATCACCTAGTGATCTATCGCAAACAATTAGATTTTAATTACTTCTATTAGGCCTTCCTAACAACAACAAAACCAACAGAAGAATTGGAAGCCATCCAGCTTCCAATAAATGATTCACTACTCATTTTAGAGTGGTTATTTTTTTTTCCTTAGCTTTCTAGGTGTCCTTTTGCGTGGTGGGGGGGGGGGTGGTTACTGGGACGATAATAAACCCAGTTAAGGTTTGGGGTGAGGTAAGAAGTTTGTCTTTCTTTTGTAGAGGAAGAGGTCTGTTGTGAGAGTGCAGGTATAAAGGTCATCTCGTACCTTCGTCACCGATCAGTTCTAGAAAACAGCTTCTGTGGAAGTTCAAGGATCTAGGAATTGAGTTTTCTCTTAAAACTTTGAGGTGTGCCTGACTGGCTCAGTCCGTTGAGCGTCCTACTCTTGATTTCAGCTTAGGTCATGATCCCAGGGTCGTGGGATCAAGACCTATGCCATTGAGCCTGCTTAAGATTCTCTCTCTATCGGGGCGCCTGGGGGGCTCAGTCAGTTAAGGGTCTGACTTTGACTCAGGTCATGATCTCACAGTTCGTGAGTTCAAGCCCCTCATCAGGCTCTGTGCTGACAGCTCAGAGCCTGGAACCTGTTTCAGATTCTGTGTCTCCTTCTCTCTCTGTTCCTCCCCTGCTTGTGCTCTGTCTCTCTCTCTCTCTCAAAAATAAATAAAGATTAAAAAAAAATTTTTTTAAAGATTTTCTCTCTCTCTCTCTCTCTCTCCCCCCCGCCCCTCCCCCACTTGCACACACTCTCTCTCTCAAATAAAAGTTAAAAAACAAACAAACTTTGATTGCAGTGTAGTGCTTGAAGGTCTTCGTGTATTGCCAGGGGTTACATATTCCAGCTAGAAGTCCCCTAAAACATTTTTTTAAAAAGGGCGGGGGGGCACCTGAGTGGCTCAGTCAGTTAAGCATCTGATTTCAGCTCAGGCCATGACTTCACAGGTCATGAGTTCGAGCCCCACATCGAGCTCTGCTGTCAGTCTGTCAGCGTAGAGCCCACTACGGATCCTCTGCCCTTCCCCCCCGTTTGTGCTCTCCCCAAAATAATTATTTTGAAAAAAAGAAAAAGAGAAGGCCCCTATAGAACCTGTGAGACTCACACCGGACTAAACCCGTCTCTCCAAATTCCCTAGTTCATGTTCCTAAGACTTGTCCCACTGTGGTTTTTTTTCGTGCCAGGTCATCACTGCGCATACATGTTTCCCTGAGCAGGAACCTCAGAAAGTGAGGAACTGTGTTGAGCTAACAGACAGACTAGCATGTGCAGTACTCCTCCTTGGAAATTTATCCAGTTCTGTTTTGTATCCAGGATAAGCTTTCTAGTCTATGTTCCCATATCTGTTATTTTTTTTTAATTTTTTTAAATGTTTATTTTTGAGAGAGAGACAGAGTGCGAGCGGGGTGCGGGGCAGAGAGAAAGAGAGACACAGAATCCGAAGCAGGCTCCAGGGTCCGAGCTGTCAGCACAGAGCCTGACGCGGGGCTCAAACTCGTGAACTGGGAGATCATGACCTGAGCTGAAGCCAGACACTTAACCAACTGAGCCACCCAGGCGCCCCCCCCCCCCCCCGCCATATCTGTTATTTTTACCTTTTTATTACATGCATCTCTTTTCTCCTTGTATCATACTTATTCATGTGACCTATCATCACCTTTTCTAACCATAAGCGTCTCAAGAGCTGGCCCACATCCTAATCATTTCTTGGCATTGTGCCTTATGCTTAGTAGGTGTCCAGTAAGTGTCTGCTGGGCGGAGAAGTTGATAAATGAAGTGTCCTAAACTTCTTCCTATCCCCTGCAGGTCCTAGGATAGTGCTGGGCTTTCAACAGCCGAGTCCCAGAAGAATGGATGCATTAATCAGTGAGCAAAACAATGAATTAACAGATCAATAAACTAATGAGCCATTGAGCAATGGCTCGAAAGGAAGAGAGTTTGTGTCTCACATGAGGGTCCAGATCTGCAGAATCAGTGTAAAGGGTGTGCAGTGTATGAAACAGGCTATTTCTAATCAAGTCTCCTGTTTTGTATTTAATTCTGTAACTGGTTGTGGTAGATGTAATTGCTCGCGCAGAGCATCCAAGTAAATCCTGTCCTGTGCTTTGCATCTTGTCTTGCAGGTGTGAGCGTCATCTCTTCACCACGGTGGTGTTTGGTCCATACCTCAGCCCGGGTGAGGATGTAAAACCCCCCGCTCTGCACATGAGTGGTACAGGCCAACAGGAACATCTGGCTGCAGCCACGTCCACAGACATGTCAGCCGTGGAATAGTGTGGACGCCTCCTCTCAGCTTCTCAGGGTTTCAGTCCTTTTGAGTTTGTCTCATTGACCTTTTTTTATGGTTTTGTGGCTGGACGTTCACGACCAAGGCAGGCGCCATGGGGGATCAGCAACTATACAAGACCAATCACGTGGCCCACAGTGGTGAGAACCTTTTCTACCAACAGCCACCACTTGGCATCCACGGCGGGCTGAACCACAACTATGGGAATACAGTCGCTGGGGCTGGAATGGATGCCCCTCAGGCATCGCCCATCTCCCCCCACTTCCCTCAAGATACTCGGGATGGTCTAGGCTTGCCTGTTGGTTCCAAAAACCTTGGCCAAGTAGATACCTCGAGGCAGGGAGGGTGGGGAAGTCATACAGGACCCGGAAACCACGTCCAGCTCCGTGGCGGCCTGACCAACTCAAACATGATGTGGGGGACACCGGCCCAGGCTGAGGCCACCGATGGCTACCAATATACCTACTCCCAGGCCAGTGAGATCCGGACCCAGAAACTCACCAGCGGTGTCCTGCACAAGCTAGACTCCTTCACCCAGGTGTTCGCCAACCAGAACCTGCGAATTCAGGTCAACAATATGGCCCAGGTGCTGCACACCCAGTCGGCAGTGATGGACGGAGCCCCTGACAGTGCCCTCCGCCAGTTGCTGGCCCAGAAACCCGTGGAGCCCCCAGCGCCGGCTATTCCTTCTCGCTACCAGCAGGTGCCCCAGCAGGCTCACCCTGGTTTCGCTGGCGGGCTGTCCAAATCAACTCTCCAGGTAGGGCCGCACCCTAGCCAAGGGCATCTGTATTATGACTACCAGCAGCCACTGGCGCAGATGCCAGTGCAAGGCGGACAGCCACTGCAGGCCCCACAGGTGCTGTCCCAGCACGTGCCACAGATGCAACAGCACCAGTATTACCCGCAGCCACAACAGCAGCAAGCCGGGCAGCAGCAGATGGCCATGCAAGAAATGCAGCAGCAGCAGCAGCAGCAACAGCAGCAGCAGATTCGCCCAGCACAGCCTCAGCAGCCGCAGCAGCAGCTGCAGCTACAGCAGCGGCAGGGTTCCATGCAGATACCTCAGTATTACCCATCCCAGCCCGTGATGCAGCACTTGCAAGAGCAGCAGCAGCAGCAGCAGATGCACCTACAGCCCCCTTCTTATCACAGGGACCCCCACCCGTACGCCCCAGAGCAGGCGCACGCCGTCCAGCTGATTCAGCTGGGCTCCATGCCCCAGTACTACTACCAGGAGCCCCAGCAGCCCTACAGCCACCCCCTCTGCCCACAGAGCCACCTGCCCCAGCACCAGCAGCGCGAGGACGGTCAGCCCAAGACTTACCCAAGCGACAGGCAGGCCCCGGCCATGCTGAGCTCCCACGGCGACCTGGGGCCTCCTGAGGCAGGAATGGGAGACCCGGCCAGCTCGGACCTGAACCGGCTCAGCAGTGCCCTCCCTCATCGGCCACTCCTGTCCCCCGGCGGGATCCACCTCAACAACATGGGGCCTCAGCACCAGCAGCTGTCTCCCAGTGCCCTGTGGCCCCAGGTATTCCCATGGGGGGAGTTTCTCTTGGTATCTCGGGGTGCTGCAGGGCCAGCCAGGGCTGAGTGTGTGCGGAGCCCCGTCCTCTCTGCCACCCGTCCAGTGCCTTTTGTTCTTTTTTTATTACCCCACGAACGTTAACCTACGTGTGCCAGGCAAGATCTGGGCCAGGCATGTGGAATACAAAATCAATTTCAACTCAGTCCTTGTGACAGAGGTGGCCAAAATACCACGGGAGGTCCCGGATGATGTATGTAGCAGTCAAGGCCTGAGTCAAGGGTCCAGGGATAATCCAGCAGGGGTGTCTGGCCCCCTTCGATCTGAATCCTCAGGGAATTCCTTGTGAAATTGTTTCCCCTTTGGGAAGGAGACCACGTCATGACAGCATTGCTCAAAGTATATTGCTCTGAAGAGAACTACCGTAGAACGTTTAATAGATATGGCTGGGGGGATGGGTTCTCCAGATGAATAAATGTGGCGGCAGGGGTGGGGGGGTTCTTAAAGTGAGTCAAGTTGCAGTGCTGAGGGGCTTCTCAGAGCCTTTAATAGGCCCATGTGCGCTGTGAATCTCCCAGAGGGGATACCTCCTGTAGCTTCAGAGATGAAAATCTTAGCCGCCCTCAGGATCCAGGCAGTTAAACTGAGTAAGCAAAATGACTTGTCAGGAGACCATCAGGGATGGTGCCAGCTGTGCTGGCCTGGAGGACAAATGCCCCATCTCTTGGCATTCTTATTCAGGACTTTTCAAATCGGTCTAGCCAAACAAAAACTGTCCGCAGGCCTGTGGGCCACTGTCGCTAACCTTTGATAGTTTCCCAAATGGATTTGCCACAAAACGGCCCCCTGTGTGCTGGGCACTACTCATGCCTTGGTATGTTCCAGGTGCTACACCCATGTGACAACAGGTTCACGGGAGAAGGGAGCCTTGAATGGGACCAGGATAGGTGGAGAGTGGGCTCTGATGGAGGTTGGAGGCTGGAGATGAACTTCCCTTGACCCTGTCTTGTTTGGCACTCAGGCCCAGTGGTAACTGAGAGCCTTTCTGAATATAAGAATAAGGTGACATGGCCAAAGCTGACCTGACCAGCAGGCGGCCTCCGGGCATGCTGCTGTGTCATCCAGCTCTCTGTTCCATGTCTCTCTTGGGAATGGAGCCTGTCTGTGCACAGAGTGGTGGACAGGGAGAACAGGAAGGAACAAGGTAGGGGACAGTCCTGGTGGGCTGGTGGCTGGTGGCGGCTCCCAGAATGGGCATGGTCCTGCGTTGGGGGACTGGGGAAAGCAAGGGAAAGAAGTGTCAGGTGCACCCAGCATCCGGACATGAACTGCTGGCCCCTGTGAGCTCAGGAAGCATTCTAGAAGCGCAGGCCCTGGGGGTCCCTCAGCTCAAAGACTCCTTCCATCAGAAACACACTTTTTTCTCTTTCTTTTTTCTTCCGGTGTCGTGCGTGGCTCAAAATTAGATGCATCTACCTGATGGCAGAGCCCAGCCAGGGTCCCCTGAGTCAAGGTAGGATTGATGCAACGAGGCATGTGGGCATTTGGGGAGACTGGGAGGTTTTCCGGGATTGTCTCTCAAGATTCATTTTCCAAGTCAATTACTCAAAGAGGTTTGTAGGAATAATAATAGCAACTATTGTGTTTGAGCACTTACCATGTGCTAGGCACTCTATATTTTGTGTGATAAAGCCACTCAGTGAGGGTAGGTAGGATTACCATGTGCCTAGCGCATAGTAAGCACTCCGCCATTGTTAGCTTTATTACTATGACTTTACAGAAGAGAAAACAGACTCAGAGAGCTTAGAGTTGTACAGCAAGTAAGTGGCAATGCTGGGATGGACTCCAAAGGCCATGTTCTGTCCGCTGTTCATTCGGTCAGTATTTAGTGAGTACCTACCATGTGCTGGGCATAGAGCTAAGATTTGAGAACGCAGCAGTGAATAGTACAGACTTGCTCCCCTCATCATGGGCATGGTAAATACTGCGCCAGAACCTGAGAAACTGCTAAGTCTGGAGCCTGAACCAGAGGACTTAGACACGTGTCTCTAAGGGAAGGCTTCTGGAATAGGCGGCCCAAGCTGACCCTAGAAAGGTGATTGCTCAGAGGAGGAAAAAACCCAGCACTCAATGGCCTAGAACGAAGCAGGTTTTGTTCAACTCTTGCACGGTTTTGAGCAAGCCCTTTCCCACTCTTCAGCCTCAGTTTTCCTTCTGTAAATTTGGCTTAGTTTGGGATAGTACACGTGGGGCCCTGGGAGCACTAGATAAATGAAATGGGTTCATTGTGGGGTGTGAGGTCTTGTGATAAGTCGTTCTTCCTCTTTCTCAACGTGTGTGTCCTCTTCGTTTGGCCCTACCCTTGAGCAGTGGCCAACCAAAAGGAGTGTTTGGGGAGCAGTTTGATGCCAAGAACAAATTGACGTGCTCCATCTGCCTGAAGGAATTCAAGAGCCTGCCTGCCCTGAATGGCCACATGCGGTCTCACGGGGGAATGAGAGCCTCCCCCAGCCTCAAACAGGTTAGCAGGAGCCAGCCCCCCAGCCCTTCCCAGGCCATGTGCTGCTTGCTTTGCTTTGCTGCTGTCAGACAGAGAGTGATGTGAACCCCAAGCGGGTACCTGGGGAGGCACAGTCCTTCCCTGACGGGAGTGCTTAAGCTTTGACGCTAGGAGCCGGCCAGGTCAAACAGACCCCGCTTGCACCAGTTCCATGAACAAGGGTCAAAATTAGAGGGACTAGAAGTCTTTTTTAGGAGACCCCAGTCTCCCCACCTCCTAGAAAAGACAGCAAAAGAAAACATGTAGATTTTTAACTTCTGCTGCTTGAAGCACCCAAGACCAGCGTTCTCTTGGGCCTTCCAAATTAGTAGCCAATGGCCCGGGAAAGCTAACGTGACCTTCAGGCTCTCAGCCAGCATTTTCTATTCACTAGTTCGCACTAGCGTTAGGCTGTGGCAATGGAAGGTTTTTAAATACGCTCAGGAGTAAGTATCCAGGGAGGATATCCATGTGGTGAACTATCCGTGCGGTTTTAGAGTTAGATTAAAATCCGACGAAGAATTTCTTAAATTCTTTGGATATTATTGATCTGAATTTAAGTCTGTGGGATTAACTCTCTGTTCTCCAAAATTTTGGCTCACCCAGGTCACTTCCATTACCTGACCATACCAGATAAAAGAGCTTTGTCTTCCATTTGCCAGATGAGTAAACTGAGGCCCATAGAATTAAAAGGTCCTACACAAGAGCTTATGTGTTCTGTTTTGTGCCTGATCACCGTCCATATCCTTTTCTTTAAAAGCAGTGACAACAGATGTTTAATATCTGTTTTAATTATGCGAGTGATAACAGTCTAGATTTTTTAAATGTAGAAAATAGAATTGCATGGCCTTGTCCACTGCCAACTGGCATCACTTGAGCAAGGGACTCAGGGCCTTGCATCCTGAGTGCACCACCCTGCAGTGGTTCTCTGTCACCCACGCATGATGTACTAAAACATTTCGAAAAAGGCAAAGTGCATCCCCCCACCCCCTTGGGAAGGCTGCTCTCAGCCCAGGATCAAAGCCTTTATTATCTGTGTAGGAGGAAGGAGAGAAGGCCCTGCCGCCTCAGCCCCAGCCGCCACTGCCTCCGCCTCCGCCGCCACCGCAGCTCCCTCCCGAGGCAGAAAGCCTCACGCCTATGGTCATGCCCGTGTCTGTCCCTGTCAAGCTTCTCCCGCCCAAGCCAGGCTCTCAGGGCTTCGCCAACAGCATCGTTGCCGCCCCCTCCACCAGAGACAAGCCAGCCAGCTCGATGTCGGACGACGAGATGCCCGTGCTCGTGAGGATGACCCTTTCTCCCCCACACTCACCCCAAGGGGCTGCCCCCCACCCGCCTGCTGTGAGTTGCTGCCCTGCCCCGCCTGCCTGGGGTGGGAACATCCCTTTGCTTTCCTGGAGATGGGGCAGCTCTTCCGGGTCACTTGCCTGAGCTCCAATGTGGCTTGGCCTCTCAGGTTGAGCACCACCCCCTGCCCCCGCAATCATGGCTGCCTTGGGAATCCCATCCTTGTCCACACTGGCTGCTACCCGGGCGAATTGTCTGTTACTCTACCAGGCGAATTGTCTGGGTTAGATTCTGAGAGACCCGAAAGGGTTCCAAGATTAAAACAAAGATGATAACTCAGCTGGTAATCACAGCTATTAAAATACGGAAATACTATCCCAAGTAATAAAAAGCTGTTGCCCAGGGCCCTGGCTCCTCCTTCGAGATCTTCGAGCCTCCCCAAATTCAGAAGTCAAAGATGTAACCCCTGGCACAGCAGAGCCTCCACACAGCAGCCCTGGCATCCGTTCTGATGGCCAGCCTAACCAGATGCTTGATATTTTCGGTATCACACCTGCATAAATATCCTGGGAAGATATTTACTAAGGTTCCCAAAATAATTCCACTGAAAGGCACCCACCCCCAATCCCAGGAAAGCAAAGAGATTTGTGTTTCTCGCTCACTGTTAAATTCTCCTTCTCTCTCAAATTCCAATTGCTTCACTCAAGCAGCTTAGCGTGGCTCTGGGGCAGAGATCTCTGTCTCCGTCTCTCTCTCTGTCTCTCTCTCTCTCTCTCTCTCTCTCATTCGATCTCATCCCCCCCCCCCCACTTCCTTCCTTCCCTCCCTCCTTCGTTCTTTCTCTCTTCCTTCCTTCTTTCCTTTTTCCCTCCCCTAGGGAATCTGTAACCCACATGGTTGATGACCTCAGACTTGTTCCCTCCCCACAAAGTGTATGCTGGGTCACATTTGTCCTCAGAGAATAGGTGGCTGCTGGGATCCCAGGTGGCATGAGGGTGGAGGTTGGGCCATAATAGGGGTAGGGAGAATAATGAAGAGAACTAGAAAGGGCCAGAAAGAATATTCTTTGTTCTCTGTGTAATACCAAGGCCTCAGAAGAGGAGAAGCTAATGGGGAGCCTCTGGGGGTGAGGGTTCTCATAAACCAGAAGGACTTGGAGGCCAGCAACAGGCAGAAAGATGAAATGACAGAGCCGGGCTCCCCCTTTGCCCAGGGAAGTTCCTGATTTGGTAGGAGGGACACGGTTGCTACCCCTAGAGAAGTGTCAGCCTGAAGCTGGACACAGTAAGATGCCTAGTCACATGGGGATCAGAGCCCCACGCAGCACCCCCTGCTCCAATTCAGACAGTGAGAGAAAAGCCAGGGCAGAGAAGAAACCATGATCCCCTGCATGTGGCTGGACGGGAGCACCCCTGGGCAGCTAAAGTAACCAGGGGGCTGGGGAGGTGCGAGGGAGTTTGGTATGAGTTTGCTCAGCAGATCACCATGAGGACAGTTCTGAGCAGGGTTTTAAAGGCATTGATGGAGCTGGCTGTGCGGAAAAGGTGAGAGAGAACTCATAAGTAGGAGATACGCTGAAGAAGAAGCATGTAGCTGGAATTGAGTGAACACAAGCAAGGTCCTGACACTTGACTTAAAGAAATTAAAATATCTGGGGAGGACCCCTGAGTTCTAATCCCCGCTCTGCTACTAGCCAGCTGGGGATGCAGGCAAGTGAAACCCTCCCCCTCACAGAGCTTGGGTTTCCCCCCTGAGCTTGGGTTTGGACTCATCATCTCCCTGCTCTTGGGGAGCTTTTAAAACCTCTGTGAGTGGTCCCGCCTCCAGAGTCTGAATAGATTGGTGGAAGTGGAACCCTGCAAATGCTTCCTGTCAGGTGACATCCAGGTCTGACATTCTGGGTGGCTTCTCTTGCCCAGGTTCTCAGAGCCTTGCCTGGTGTTGAGAGTTGGAGTGACAGGACCAGAGGCTCAAGTAGAGGGAGCCCAAAAGGGACCTTTGACCCTGTGATCAGAGGTCTGGATTCTGGTGCAGGGTTGAAGTCATGCAAGGTCTGCATGTGCTCAGATGGCCTCATCAGTTACCCAGGAACAGGATATATAAAGCCTTAGGATTGCTTCCCCACTTGGGGGGCATAGATGTCCTCTCCCCATTCTCCTCAGACCTCTTTCTCCGCCTCAGCCTCAGATGGTGAGGAGCCCTCTGGTGGGGAGAGGAGACAGGTTGTGGCACTCTGGCCTAAGGAGAGCCCCCCCTGGGGGTGAGCTGGGAGCCTGAGCCGGAGGGGGGCGGGGCTCTGCCCCCTCTTCTTTCCTCACCTCTCAGTTTCTCTGGACTTCCTTCCCAGGGGCTGGGATAGCACTCCCGAAGACAATGAAACTAAGGGACAAACAGGAGGGGTGGCAGTGGGAGCCCAGAGCTGAGGGGTGACTAGAGCATGTCCATGGCCTGGAGGCAGCTGGTCACATGACCATGGCCAGCCCTTCCCATCACCCCTTGCTGCCTCCTACTCAGATGCTACCCTGGGCACAGGAATTGTCAGGAACTACAGCTGTGACAGGCACTGGCCTGCAGGGCCTGGGAGGGTGCCACAGACTGTCCAGAACTTTTCTGCAGGTATCCCCACTGCCTCTCCCAACCCCACTGCATGGCCTCCCCAGCCACACCCATCTGGGTTCTTCTGGGCTGATGCTGGCACACAACCCACGTCTGTTTCTGTTTGGCTTTGGCATGCCCTGCTTATCTATTTGTGTGCATATGTTTACTTATTAGTATATATGTATCCACGTGGCAGATCTTCCTTCCAGACTATGCTTGGTGCGGCTGCCATAAAATAAACGAACGCTGCTGACAGGAAGCAACACAAGAGAAAGGCTTGCTGCAAATGAGCTACCAGGCCTGGGAGCATAGTGAGGGGTGGTGAGGGGGGAGCTCGACCAAATCCATTTTTAGGAGAGCAGAGGGCCTTAAAGACCATAGATGGCTCTCCCTCAGCTCGTTACCTCGCAGGAGAGCCTGGTGTGTGGGTCACTGGCCCTGGGAGCCTTGGCTAGGCCTGTCCCCCTCGCCGCAGCCTCTGCCCAGCTTCCCTGCGTGGATTATTCTTGTCCCCTTCTCAGAACATGTGTTATCTGTCCCCGATGTCTGTCCCCTGGGAGCGGTGGGGAATTAAAGGGCCCACTCAGGCTAGATTCCGCTCACCAGATGGGAATGCAGTGATAAGCAATAAAGAATGTGAATTTATTCTTTCTTGCCCACCCACCATTCCTACCACCCCCAACTCTCCCCAGACATTAGGGATTTCCTCCCAACCCAGAGTTTTCTCCCCCGTCAAGCCACGGAACTCGCCCTGTGGGAAACGGATGGGGCTGCTTTTCAAGGGAGAGGATGCGGGGGAGGGGGGACGGCGGACAAGTGGACAGGCGGCCCCCCGTTAGCGCGGAGGGTCCCCTTCCCTCAACCTGTGGAAACGGCCTGCGGGGAAGGCCTGAGTGTTCGAACGGGCCCATTCTTTCCGTTCCAGGAAATTCCCAAGAAGCATCAGCCGGCCCCGGCCAAAGCCGAGGAACCCCTCAGGACGTTGCCGGAGAAGAAGAAGTTCCGGCACCGGCCCGAGCCGCTCTTCATCCCGCCACCGCCCTCCTACCCCGCCAACCCCGCCGCCGCCTCCTACTCGGGCGCCACCCTCTACCAGAGCCAGCTGCGCTCCCCGCGCGTCCTCGGGGAGCACCTGCTCCTGGACCCCGCCCACGAGCTGCCCCCCTACACGCCCCCGCCCATGCTGAGCCCGGTGCGCCAGGGCTCGGGGCTCTTCAGCAACGTCCTCATCTCGGGCCACGGCCCCGGCGCCCACCCGCAGCTGCCCCTCACGCCCCTGACGCCCACGCCGCGGGTGCTGCTGTGCCGCTCCAGTGAGTCCCCGCCGCCCCTCGGGGCCTGGCCCTGCCGGGTCCCCACCGCTGCGGGAGGGGCTCCCTTCCTGCCGTGGGGGCGCATTTACTCCACCAGTTTCTGCCGTGGCCCCGCTCCATGCAGCACGCCCTGGGCCGGGTGCCAGAGGCAGAATAAGTGTGCGATGCTTACCCTCGAGGCAATCCCAGTCCAGCTGGGGAGACCCCAAAGCCGTGATTACGGTCTCTTTGGCCTAAGCGGGTGGTTCAAGTGTGCACACGCTGCCTGAGCCTGTGCCGTGGATAATCGTCTGAGGCACCCCCGCATCAGTGTACTAAGTAGATCTACGAATGGGGTTAGGTAGTATTTGCAAGGCCAGGCTTCCGCATTTTCTGAACATGCTGTGTAAAGATCAAGCACCGAGAGCCCGGTAGCCAGTATCTCTTTCTAGGGTGTGAATGGCTTCCTAGAAACAGTGAGCTTGGCAGACCAGAGTGGGGCCGCTGGCTTCCTACCCTGTGTGAGAAATGAGTAACCCTAAGCCATTTAACACCACACACCAGCCAGTTCCTTGGAAACTGCAGGGGGTAACTCTGGCATGGGTTGGGCGCGAGAGGGGTCCCAGTATGACTGTTTAGGTCGCTGCTCATTTGCTTTAGTCTCTTCAGTACCATTTCTTGTTGACCGTTAACCTCTGGTTTTGTGCTTCAGACAGCATTGATGGCAGCAACGTGACAGTCACCCCAGGGCCTGGAGAGCAGACCATTGATGTTGAACCGTAAGAAAAAGCCAATTTTATTTTTAATGCTTTTTTTTTTTTTTTTTGACGTTTATTTCTGAGACAGAGAGACAGAGCATGAGCAGGGGAGGGGCAGAGAGAGAGGGAGACACAGAATCTGAAATAGGCTCCAGGCTCTGAGCTGTCTGCACAGAGCCCGATGCGGGGCTCGAACCCACAGACCGCAGGATCATGACCTGAGCTGAAGTCGGAAGCTTAACCGACTGAGCCACCCAGGTGCCCCTTAATGTTTATTTATTTTTGAGAGAGAGAGAGAGAGAGAGAGAGACCGGGTCCATTGATGTTGAACCGTAAGAAAAAGCCAATTTTATTTTTAATGTTTATTTATTTTTGAGAGAGAGAGAGTCAGGGTGTGAAGGGCAGAGAGAGGACGACACAGAGTCTGATGCAGTCTCCAGACTCTGAGCTGTCAGCAGAGCCCGATGTGGGGCTCAAACCCATGAACCATGAGATTATGACCCGAGCCGAAGTTGGACCTTTAACCGACTGAGCCACCCAGGCACCCCCCAGTTTTTTTTATTTTTTATTTTTTGTTTTAGAGAGAGAGAGAGTGTGTGTGCATGTGTGCACAAGCGGGAGGAACAGAGTGAGAGAATCTTAAGCAGGCTCCATGATCAGCGAGAAGCCAGACACAGGACTTGATCCCGTGACCCTGGGATCATGACCTGAGCTGAAATCAAGAATCAGATGCTCAACTGACTGAGGATGAGGAACTTTTTTTTTTTAAGTTTATTTATTTATTTTGAGAAAGAGAGAGAGAGAGAGATGGGCAGAGAGAATCCCAGGCAGGCTCTGCACTATCAGCACAGAGCCCGATGTGGGCCTGGACCCACAAACCACGAGATCATGACCTGAGCTGTTTAACCAACTCAGCCACCCAGGCACCCCAAGGATAAGGAACTTTGAGAAGTACCACTTAATGAGAAGTTGTAGAAATTATAGGATCATGCTGTTTCTCAAGTACTGGTGTTTCAAGGCTTTTGCCAAAGACTAACTGCATAATAAAAGCTTGAAGCCCTGTATTCACTAGATCTGTGCCTCATGTCTCTATCTCCAGCTGTATGAGCCAGTTGGGTTGTGGCCACATGCTTGCACATCCCCAGTGACATTGAGGCAGCCTTCTCAGGGTACCCAGCTTTCTACAAGGCTCCATCCAAATGCCCTTGCTTTCCCATCCCCTCCCTAAGATTCTTGGCTGGTCGTCCAAACAGGCTTGTTGAGTACTTAAGTTGTGGGGTGGGTGGTGGGGGGTATAATGGAAGAGAAAGGTGCTATTTTCATAGATGAGCACAGAACATACCAGGCGGTGGCATGGTGAATACACTGAGTCAGGAGGCAGAAAACCGGAGTTCCAGCCCCATTTTGTTACTTGACCTTGATCAAGTTAACCTTTCTAGGCTTTAGTTAACTCATCTATTAAGTGGGAATAATTGTCCCTGCCTTGCTTACGTCACAGGTGTTTGTGAGATTCACATGGGATAATTTAGGTGAAAGTGGTGTGAAAGGGATAACAGATATCACCAGCACATTGTATTTGTTCCATTTTTCCTGGTTAAATGGTGCCATCGGCCATACTCTGGGCAGCTGTTGCCTTGCAATTAGCACCCTCCCTGTCTCGGTTACAGCATGCTGTGACCATCCAGGCGGGCTTCTCCCCTGCTTCCTGCAGTATCTCTTCCCGATCTTAAAGCTGTTCCTCATCCCAGTGAAAAGGCCATGCCTGGAATCTTAGGATCACACAGTGAGGAAATGCCCCTGCATTCTTCCTGCAGAAGGAATTGGTTTCCTTCTTTTTCAAGTTCCTGACAGTTGCTGTTGAGCTCAGATTGAAGACCACCCTGTTGTTTTCCTTCTTGTCATTAAAGACGCATCAACATTGGCTTGAGGTTCCAAGCAGAGATCCCAGAACTTCAGGATGTCTCCGCCTTGGCCCGGGACACACACAAGGCCACACTGGTATGGAAGCCCTGGCCAGAGCTGGAAAACCATGACCTCCAGCAAAGAGGTATTGGCCCATGGGAAGAAGTGGGTGGGAAAGGCTTGATCCTCTCACAGGGGTCTCTGACTCCAGGATCGTTCTGTTTGTCCATGAGACTGAGCTCTCTCTGATGCAGTGACTTCTCATTGTTCCCATCAGTGGAGAATCTCCTGAATTTATGCTGTTCGAGTGCGTTGCCCGGTGGAGGGACCAATTCTGAATTTGCTTTGCACTCTCTCTTCGAGGCCAAAGGTGATGTGATGGTAAGGAACCGTGGAAAGAGGGTTCACAGTTAACATTCTTCGTGTCAGAATTCTGGAAAGTATTTTTCCTGAGTTTGTGTTGTCCCACATACCATAAAACCAGTTGCTAAGATCATGACCAGTCAACATGCCACCATGTTCCTTAGCTCGTTGAGTAGGTGAGGATTTAAAGCCTTCGGGGGGGACCTGCAGTTGGACTTCTGCTGAGACATCTGTTCCTAAGTAATAATTATGGTCACATCTGTCTAGGGAAATGAGAATTTCGTTTCAGCAATCTTATAATTCCCATCAGAAAACAGGCCTCCGGTGATGGGAGGTAGAAAGCCTTACTGAAACAAGACCTGACCTATTATGCCCTGCTGATTCTTCTTCCCTCCTATGGAGTCAGCCAGTTTGGTGTTCATAGAACTGTTTTCTCCCCTAACCAAAGTGAAATGTCGCCTGTGCACCAACTGGTGTCATTCTTCCCCCTTTCGCACAGGTCTTTGGTGTCCCCAAACCAGCACTTTGGTGCCATTTTCCTAGGATCCGGAGCTGTTTGCCTGCTCCCCCTGGATTCCTGGCAAGAGCACTCTGTCACTAACCTCAGTTTCCCCTTTAGTAAACACAGGGTTTTCGTACCAGATCTAGCCTCCTCCTTGTTGATTTTATGAAAGTGCAAGTAAACAAATGTCCCAGTACTGTCTTGAGATTGTTGGTAGCCTTCGAGGATTTTTTTTTTTTTTTAATTTTTTTTTTCAACGTTTTTATTTTTATTTTTGGGACAGAGAGAGACAGAGCATGAACGGGGGAGGGGCAGAGAGAGAGGGAGACACAGAATTGGAAACAGGCTCCAGGCTCCGAGCCATCAGCCCAGAGCCTGACGCAGGGCTCGAACTCACGGACCGCGAGATCGTGACCTGGCTGAAGTCGGACGCTTAACCGACTGCGCCACCCAGGCGCCCCTTTCGAGGATTTTCTAGAATGTTAGAGAACTCTCCTTAATCCTTTAAGCTAAGTGTGGCAGTGAAGCACTACTCGAACTTTCCACGTGCACACAAATGACTTGGGTCATCTTGTTAAAATGCAGACTCTTATTCAGCAATTCTCAGGGCAGGGCCCAAGGTTCTGCATTTGTGACCAGCTCCGAGAAGGGATGCCTGTGCTGCTGGTCCACGGACCACACTTAGAGAAGCAAGATTGTAGACCTTGGCTCTGCCCCTAACCCATCTACTGTCCAACTCGACGTGCGCCATTTTTTTAAAAAGTCAACAAGGCTAAAGGAGGCATATTTGAAAGGGTTATTTAGCTAGGCTTCTCTGGAAAGACAGTGTGTAGTACAGTTATTACTAATAAAACTGTTTATGTTAAGTTGTAATTGAAACATGATTTTTCTGCAAAAACAGTTCCAAACCACCCACTCATTTCTGTGGAGCCTTTCCCCCGAGATTCAGTGTCCATTCAGAGGAGGCCCCGCCACCTCTCAGAGGCCAGGGCCTTCACCAAGGAGGGAGCGGGATCTCGACCACCGCCTGTATTTTTTTCTGACATGACCAACTGGCTGCAGGCACGGGCTGGGGGAGATAGATGTTCGAGTGGTGAGCCCTGTGGGGCGCTGGCCTGAAAGGGAGCCTCAGTTAGGGGAGTCTCCCTCTGGGTTTCCTTCTGGCACCCCCAGCTCCTGCCTCTGCACTGCTGACTCCTTTTCCCTCTTAGGTAATGGCCTTCCTAGGACGCACAGCCCCGTTACTGACTTTTGCCTTTTCTCTCCCATGGGTCTGCAGGCTGCTCTGGAAATGCTGCTGCTGCGGAAGCCAGTCAGGTTAAAATGTCATCCTTTAGCAAATTACCACTATGCCGGTAGGTCGCCAGGAGCCTTGTGCCCCATTGCTTCCTGAGAGCGGGCTCTTTGCATGTGTGGTGGTGTCGCTTTTTAATAATAAGATAGACCAGTCCTGTCCTAATCGCCACTCGTGAGCTCAAGGCCCCCTGGGACGCTGCTGGCGGGACAGCTGTGTCTGTTGGCTGTTTGTCTAGGCTTGGCCCCACATGGTTGTGCCAAGGGCTGGGTGATAGTGGTCAGTGCCTGCACGTGTGGTGGCGAGACTGGTGTACTGGGGAAAGGAACCACAGAGGGGACAGCACGGAGACAACCACACTCAGCAGCCCCTCAGCTTTGGAATCTGTAGACATGGGTTCACATCTTGCCTTCTGGAACCTTGGCTTCCTCGCCCATGAAATGGGGCTCCTACTGCATCCCTTGCAGCATTTTTTGTGACAGAGATAGTAGGTGTAGCGCAATGCATGGCACATTCTAGTAGTTCTTGTTAGTCATCTATTAAGTATTGTTTGCTGTGTACGAGAAACCGTGCTAAGTGCTAAGATGAAACAGTGACTATGACAGACATAGACAGAGTCCTGCCTCATGCCGTTTGGGGGTCTGAGGAGGAAGCAGTCGTTCAATAACAGATCACACTCGTGGCAGGAGAAAGCTACTCTAAATATGCATATACGGTACATGTGCACACACGTGCGTGCATATGCACGTGTGTATGCGGCTACAGGTAATACGCACATTACAGGCACATATACAGAGTGTGTCCTCTGAGGGTATGGGTTAATGATGGCATCACCAATAACAGGGGAAGGAGAAAATACGTTTGAGAGTTGAGTGTAGTGAGAATCGTGAGGAGAGAAGGCAACAGATGGCTGGGGGGCCTGCGGTGACAAAACGAAGTTGAAGTCCACATCTTAATTTCCGGTACCTGGTAGACCCATCCATTCCGGGGGTCTCCACGAACCCTGCCTGGGTTCTCTATTTCAGAGGGGGCTGAATCCTCTAATACTCCCTTGATAATCATTTGAAGGTTCCTTTATAGCTTTGGCCAGACCCTGCATAGTTAGGTGCTAAGTCCTTAAGTGGGCTTGGGGACCTAGTCATACCTTTTCTAGTCCTTGGTCCCAGTGGCCAGATGTGGCCTAAGGTGAGGGCTGCTTTACATACCAGCACATTCTTGATGGGCCTGCCCCTGCCCCCCCAGCCACCTATGCCCCACCACCTTTTGCCTCACTCAATGTGCTTCTCCCGTGAGCCGGCCTTCCTGCCTGTCATCGCAGCGGGGAGTGGCCTCAGAAGCCACCCACCTGAGCACAGACAGCCCTGGATGTCCGCCTGTGGATCACTGTCAGCACACAGGCCGCTACTGGAACTAGACAAGCACAAAATGGACACACGGATGAGAAATCCATCATTTAATTGGGGCCTAAATGAGCCAGTTTCTTAATATTGTCTCCATCATTTCCTGCTTGGTGTCTGCCCCGAGTGTGGGTAGGAAGATGTGGGAGTTCTCTCTAATCTGCCATGGAAACAATTCAATCCTCTTAATTCCCAGCGTCATCTGCTGCCCATTAAACCCTGACAGGCTGTCCAGCCTCCTAGAGCCTGTCTCAAGCTTCTTTATATAGTGGGCGAGATGGTTGATGACAGGGAGCTTCCCAACCATCTTCTGCGACTGCCCTCGGCCCTCAGGGTGACCGGGATGGCCGTCACCTCTGGGCTGGGGCAGCTCCAGCTGTGAGCAACCTCATCTGAGACCCAAATCCCTTCCAGTTCTCCCCAGCGTACTAAGCAAGCATTACATTGTTTTATGTGTGTCATGACATAATAAAATTTGGAAAGCTACGGACTAGAGGCCACCCCCCACCCGTGAACAAAACAAAACAAAAACACTAAGATAATAGTAAGAATTTTGAAACTGGAAGCCCCTCAGCTCTGCCAAGATTACTGATCTTTTGGGGTCCCTAGTTAACGTGTTCCCCATCCACGGCCTCCTTCCCCCACAGGCAGACCAGGAAACCCTCTGTTGCCTCCTGGAATCTTTTGACAACTAGGGGCAAGAGAGGTGGAGCTGAGGTATGAAGGGTTGGTATTCCACTAGCTGTGTGTCCTCAAGAAAAAGGAACTCACCTGTATCTGCCAGACATCTGCCTTCTCAAGGAAGCGATCACAGACTGAGCCCCAGAGAATCTTGTAGAACTTATGAGCCAAAAGGTCAGAGGTCACCGGTCTCTAAAGTCTGGCCTGACTCCATCCCTTAATAGTTTCCTTCCAGGCTACAGAGGAGGCCCCAGAGGATACCCCTAGTTACCAGCCACTACCTCCTTCCTTCGACCTGGTTCCAGGGTGTGAGTGAATCCCATCCCCATGGCCCTGTCCTGCCTTGACCTTTGTACCAAGCCCTGTAGGGTTGCTCTCTAGTAGGACTCTGTCAGGCCAAGTCAGCATCACCCAGATACTGTCTTCTGGATCGCCTTTCACTTTGGCTCCATAGCTATGGCCAGTGTCACCCCATCCCAACTCCCCGCCCTGGAGGCAAGGCAGAACGACTGAGCTTGGGGACAGAGGCTACAAGTTTGGGAGAGACAGAGACCCAGGCCTGTGAAAATCACTTCCCTTACTTCACTCCTGACTTCTCCCATCCCATCTCAAGCCATTCAGTAAGAAAAGGAAAAAGTGACCAGTGCTGGGGCCCAGGAGAGACTCCAGTGTGGGTGGGCAGCTCACCCGAATCGGGAGACTGCTTGCCGAGGCCAGGAGAGCCCTGTACAAGATCCGTGGAGGAAGGTGCTGTTGCGGGGGCTCCCGCACACTAATCCACACCCGAGCACTGGGCCCAGCCCTCTCTCAGCACCCTCCACCCATGTGTGGGTAGCAGTTTGCAGAGGCTCTCCCTGTCAGCAGTTGGATTGGGTGGGGACGGCTTGAGCATTGGGGAATCAGGGTGAGGAAGACGCCTGGTTGTGATTAAGGGGCTTGCTGCATCCTTGGTTTTTCCATCGAACTGGTCATTCTTGCAGATGGGTGTGGACACTGGCCTTAGGCTTCCTGGTAAGAGTGCAAAAGAGGCCACTGTCTGGCTCCCACACAGCCCAGGTGGGCCCCAAACACCAACCCAACTCCCGACTCCAGACTTGCAGGATGCCTTGAGGAAACACCCGCTCAGTTGGGGAAGGCCTGTTTGCAGTCTTGGAAGCTGCCCAGTTTGACGAGAAGACAGAATTACGTACTCAAGAGAACACTTTGCAAGAAACACAGCTGTAATGTCATTTTCCAGGCATTCTTAGCTCATGTCTCTGGCTGGAGAGTGGTCACCTCAAGGACAGAACCTGATACTACTTGCCGGCTTTGCCTGATACAACTCTTACAAAGAAAGAGGCAGTGGACAAGCTTGAGGTCTGGATTCGGATGGAGGCCTCCCTTCCTTCTGCCTCCGGGGGGCTCTTTGGGGTCAGCCAACTACACCCTCCACCCCCGAAAAATCATTCATCCTTTTACCCACCGCAGAAAACCTTTCACAGAAATGAAGATCTGATTTAATTTCATTTTTTAAATTGTTTTAAGTTTTTATTTATTTATTTTGAGGCGGGGGACAGAGAGCGAGAGAATCCCAAGCAGGCCCCACGCTCTCAGCACAGAGCTGGATGTGGGGCTCGATCCCAGGAACCGTGAGATCATGACCTGAGCTGCAACCAAGAGTTGGATGCTCGACCCGAAGATCTGATTTAAAAACAATCCTTTTCCTGCAGTGAACATGTCTTCCCTGTGTATGTACAATAAGAGCACCATCACAAAAGTTTTTTAAGTCTCGGGAGGATGACAGAAGGGCTCTCTTTAGAAGATTCTGTGCCCGATGCTCTCATCCCTCCGGTTCTCCTTTTAATTGCCCGGGTTCGCTATAGATCGCCCCAAATTTAGCCACAGTCCAGAGCCTGTTTCCCAGCAACTGGAGTTCAGAATATTTTTCCTCTGGATACTGTTCAGCACCAGTTTCCTCAGTTAATTAGACCCCTTGTAATTAGCCTTAATCGGCTTGTTAGGGACCCCTGCTGATAACAGCCCGATAGCCAGGAATCCCCAGGTAGTACAAATGTGCTGGGGGAATGTCAACCCACTGACCCTGTGTGCATGCTGACTGGACAGCAGGGATCCTGAAGAGGAAGAAAGGGCAGAGCAAGGGGAGGCTTAGAGGCAGCTCCCTGCCTCGGTTTCGCATTTTATCCTGGGCTTTGCCCAAGACACGGTATCCAGCGAGGGCTGGCTTAGAACCTTGTCTACAAATAAGAAAAGTGCTCCCGTCAGAGACTCCAGGAATGAGACTCCTGAGCCTTTCCTTGACAGGATTACAGAAGGAATTCAGGGACCGGGAGCGCCTGGCAGCCGAGTAAGGCTGTGGGATTACACGTCCACAGAACAAAGAATACCAGCAAGGACCCACAGTCTTCACCAGTGCCACTAATTCATGTCAGCAGGGGACAGTGCGTGTCCCATAGCCGTGAGCTGACTTGGAATCTCCTCTCCAAGTGGCCGGTGGCATTCATTCTGCACCTACTTAGGACCGGACGCTGCAGCCCCAGTCACAGAAGAGGAAACTGAGACCCAGAGAAGTTGAGTACGTTTGCCTGTGGCCGCAGGAGCCGTGAGTGGCAGAACCAGATTTGCAGCCTGTGGTCTCCTGACTAAAGCCACCCCTTTTTATCACACCACAGTGACCTTATCTGAGAAGAGCATACTCTGGTGTTCCCAGGCTTTGGCAAGGGTGGATTCCCGGCTCCATGGGCAGTCTCGTGATCAGGATGTCATGAAGACGGAGCCCGCTCTCGTGTGAGTGTGAGAATGGATTTGCTTGTCTGGCCCTGCCTCTGCCTCTCACTTCACAGACGCCCTTGCTGGACAGACACCCGTACACAGCGCTATGTTGCGCACTCAAGCGCAGCCCCGAGGACCACTTAGAGGAGCCGTCTCTTTCTGCCCGGCCCCTGTGGCCCTCAGAGTGGGAAAGTGCAGCCTGCTTCCAAGCCAGGGCTGGTGGAATAGAACGAGCGCTTGGGTGGGGGAGACCGAAGAGCCCATCACAGAGCAGCAGCCCTAAAAACCACCGAGGAGTCAGCAAGACTAATTCCCTTCCTCCATGAGGCTTGGGGTCCCCCATAACAGATGGGCCAGGAAGCAACTTCATGTTCTGTGGAGTTGCAGCTGGCGAGCATTTGGGGGCATGCAGGGATTTGCTTCCTAAAAGATCTGGGTGGGGCACCTGGGTGGCTGAGTCTGTTAAGCGTCCAACGTCGGCTCAGGCCATGATCTCACAGTTCATGGGTTCAAGCCCTGCATGGGGCTCTGTGCTGGCAGCTCAGAGCCTGGAGCCTGCTTCGGATTCTGTGTCCCCCTCTCTGCCCCTCCCCTTCTCTCTCTCTCTCTCTGTCTCTCTTAAAAAGGAACAGAACATTAAAAGTAGACCTGGTCATGTAACACTGCTGCTTGGGCAGTAATCACATGATGACTCCACTCGTGGTGTGGTGTGGTGTGGTGTGGTGTGGTGTGGTGTGGTGTGGTGTGGAAGGAAGTGCGTCCACCATAGAGACTGGGTGCTGGCCTGAGAAGGCTGCGTGGCCCTGTTAGTATCCCACCAGGTCTTAGAGGCACTATACCTCTAAGAGATGTATAGTCTGGCTGAGAGCAGAAAGGATTCTTCTTGATCTAATTGGGTGATTCCCCATCCGAGCTGCAACCGAGAGCTGCACGGGCTCTGGACCTGCAGTGGGGTAGCTTATCCAGGGACAGCTGCTGTGACATGTCCCCATCATGATCCTCTTCCACCATTATATATCTTTTAAGTTTATTGATTTTGAGAGAGAGAGAGAGAGAAAACCAGCAAGGGAGGAGCAGAGAGAAGGGTGGGGACAGAGGACCCTAAGTGGGCTCCGTGCTGACAGCAGAGAGCCCGATGTGGGGCTCAAACTCACGAACTGTGAGATCGTGACCTGAGCTGAAGTCGGACACTTAACCGATCCAGCTACTCAGGCACCCCCTCCATCATTGTGTTTCTGATTCCTATTACCTCTTGGCTATTTTGATGGATATCTAAAAAGAACCTTGACTGCTCTTTGGCCATTCAGCTAAACTGTTGGTTAATTCTTTCTGTCTCTTTCTACCTTTGCTCCTGAGCAAGGGGAGCGAATGGGAGCTGGGACCCCATGGCCTTGAATATTAGACAGAATTTGAGGAACACTGATGGAACCATTCCAGAACCCCAAATCCCACTAACCTCCTCTGTTCATGTCCACTCCAGCCAAACTTCTCCAACACTCAAACTCTCTTCTCCTTCCTGTCGTGATGGTTGCACAACCGGAAATGTCCCAGCCTCCAGAACTTGTGGAAGATGCTTCTTTCTGCTGGGGATTAATCAAAAAGCTGCTTTCCTTCCGGAAGTAAAGATAACTTTGCAAACCAAAGAAATCAGGCAGTGGTGGCCCTGTGCTTTAGATGTCTGAGCCAGCCCAACCCTGCAGAGCATATTCTGAGTCTGGAGCCAGAGGCTCTTGGCTTGAGGACCTATCACCAAGTCACACAGGGAAGGTGTTTATTTCAGAAATCTGAGTTTCTGTCATTGACTCACACATTCTCTCCAGGAACCTGATTCACTAATTTTGGCTAAACCTTCCAAGGGAAGGAACAATTCAGATTTCCTGCAATTTCAGCTTCATCAGTCAACCATAGCAAAATGGAAATCCTGGGGCTTATTCTGGTTAGGAGGGAAAGTACTGCAGTTTGGGGGATTATAGTCCTGAGAAGTGGAGGAATGTCAAAGTCAAAGGCCCAGCCATGCACCGTCCAAAGAATCAGAGATGTGGCAAATTCAGAAAACCAGAAAAATGAAGCCAAGTTTTCTGCAAAGCAGCCACGGGGACGAGCCTTCCCTGGAGCCCCCAGAAATAGGACTTATCTTAGGAATAAGCCTCATTTCTTATGCAACACAAGCCAGTACCACTCGGCGTGATCATCTGCACATCCTGCTTTCTCATTTATGGAGGGAAAAAGATTGTGAAAATCAAGTTCAGCCCCCAAGGCAGATGCATCAGCTCAGCACTGCGGGGGCCTCTTCCTCATCGGTCTGCAGCTCTCTCAGGGGCTGGTCCCGCTCACCTCTCCAGCCCCATCTGCTTTCTCTTTGCCAGAAGCCTGTAGTTGAACCCTACTGGATTACTGCTCATTCTCTGAGCACCCCCGTTTCCTTATCTGTAAAATGGGTAACAGTGATCTTGCAGGGTTATTGATGGAGCAAATAACTAATGTCTGTGAAGTACTTAGAACCTGGCACACAGTAAGCACTTAGAGATGCTAGGGTTTTTGTGCTTTGTTTTTTTTTTTCCTAGCTCAGCGTCTTGCATGTAGTAGACACCTAAAAATACCTGTTGAATGAATGAATGGATGCAACATCTTACTCTTGCCTCTCACTTTTGCCTCAGCCCCTTTTCCTCCCCAGAATTCCCTTCCATCTCCTCCTTGCCTGAATTGCTTCTTGGGGTCCTTTAAAACTCAGCTCAGGTGTTTTCTCTGCCTGGAAGCCTGGCCCTCACCCGAGCGTGATGCTGCTCCTTCTTTGTGCCCCGTTGGTACATGACCTCTACCTCAGCATCGCAGCCATCACTTTGAACACCGTGGCCTCCTGGTTTGTCTCCCCACTAGATGGTGAGCATCTTGAGGGTGGAGATGGCCAAAACTGCCACATTTCAAGGAGCACATGCTGCATGAATGCTTGCACCCGTGAACGTCATAATTGCATAGAAACTGTAGCCACCACGTGTTGAGCACTCACTGTTTTCCAGTTACTAAGCTAAGCCTTCTTGTGGATTATCTTCTTTAACCTTCCCAAAGATCGCAAAAGCCGAGGGCAATTAGAATTGTTCCCATTTGTAGGTAACAAAACTGAGCCTTGGGTTCAGTAACTTGGCAAGGCCAAGGCCCTAGCTGGGATTTGAACCCAGGTGTCAGGGTTGCTAACCGTTACACTACGTTGATTTTTTTGTTCAAACGGGAGTTGGGAGTTGCATATGTATTAATATCACTTGCTAACCAGTTGTGTTTGGGAACTTAACGAAGTAAGCCAGCACCGACAAGTAAGGAGAACTGTGCTCTGTTCTTACATTTGTTTTGTTGTAGGCTCAGACAAGTGGACCTCCCTAGAAAGAAAACTGTTTAACAAAGCACTAGCCACTTACAGCAAAGACTTTATTTTTGTACAGAAGATGGTAAGTATGCCTTTTCCCTTCACTCACTTGAAATTGAATTGGGGAAATTATACACCTTAAAGACACACAGAAATATTTGGTTATTGGTTTAACTCTCAGGAAAAGAATGTCTTCCACTCATCTCTGGTGAAGGATGGTATTTGTTACAGGGGTGGCATTGCCCAGTGTCAGGGCTGTGGGGGAGAAGGAGGACCTAGATTATTTGGACATGGTGGGGAGTTATTTTTATCTTAATAAAAATGTGTAATTTATACACTCTATCAAAATAAATAGAACTGAGGCTGTTGGTTTACAATGTACATGATTTATTTCGTGCATATTTGACAGATTTATCATGTTCTTGACAATTCTTTTTCTGAGACATTAGAGAAGGGAAGATAACGTGCCTTCCCCCTAGCCAGTAGCAGAGTTTCTGGAGTTGGGCCCCTAATCATAACGACAGTCATAATAAAAATAATAATACTTTGTATATACAGCATCTCACAGCAAAATAGAACTCTTGTACACAGATGAAGTAGCACTTTTCAGCAGATAATGAACTTAACAGGCCTTAATTGGCTGAGAGGTGGTTGAGGCTAAAAGTGAAAATGATTCAGTGTTTCAGAAAATCAATGAACAATAGAGCCATATTGTGTCATTAAGGTCATTAAAATGTTCAGGTCCACTGAGAACGGAGTCAAGGGCAACACCTCCCACTGGCTCTGGGCTGGCCCGATGCTACCCACCGGGTGCATGTCTCCTGTCCTTAATCTAGGACTTTCCTTGGTGGGACAGGTAGACTTTTCTCTGCTTGCCCGCCCTCTCCAGATCTGTATTCACCCCTGCCTTTCCCTACCTTGGAGGCCACCATGCTCTTTGCTGCCCTGTAAGCTCAGTAGCCTCCGTGCTCTCGTGCTGTCCTCTTTCTTGAGTCCCCATCCCCCAGGACTGACCTGCCCTGGGCCTCACCCCTTGCAGGCCTGCACCTTGTTGATTGGTGTGTCGTGCTTGCCAGGCGACACAGCCTTTCCATCAAGTACCCTCTGAGACAGTGTCCTCACTCCCTGAGCGACTAGTGTAGAAACTCAAGAAATCAAGTGGTGGAAAGAGGGGCACTTTCAGAAGAAGACAACTTCTGGCGGGACCTCTCTCATCTCACAGTTTGGGTGGCTGGTCTCCCACCTCCACAAGTATGGCCAGCCTTTTATCTGCCTCCAGAAGCCCACATTATTGAACCCCACCTTGAGCTTGGAGATCTATGAATTACACAAAGACATTTTTTTTTCTCTTTAAAATACATGTACCTTTGCCCCCTTGAGGGAGGACAGGGCAAGGCTTGTTTCCTGCAGAAACTAAGCTCTTGTCATCCTAACTTTTGCCTTACATTCCTGTTCGATTACTAAGGAACATTTTTCATAAATAGATTTTGAAGGTCAACCAGTCGGAGAGCCAAATACGCTCAAGCACATTAAATGAAAAAGCATGCTGCTCTATGGGTTAAAAAAAAGGAATGAGCTCTCTATGGGCTGACATGAAAAAAATCTCCAGGCTATATTGTGAAGAAGAAAAAAAAAATCAAGTTGCAAAACAACGTATGCAGTGTGAGGAGAAATATATTCTCGTGTTCTTTAGTATGTGCGTGAAGAGATTCTGGAAGGACACCCAAGAAATTAAGAAGAGGGTTTAGCTGTGTGACAGGGGTGGGGAGGGTGAGACCCAGATGGAGGGAGAACAAACCGCGTGGGAAGGTTTTTCACTGTATACTTTTTTTTTTTAATTGAATCGCACACATTTTTCCCTATTACAAAATCGCATGTAATTTTCCCTATTACAAAATTAAATTTTCACAAAAGCTTGTGGCTTGGCACACTGCCCACTGCTGAGCTGATGTGGATCTGGCTTTCCCGGCAGGTGAAGTCTAAGACGGTGGCTCAGTGTGTGGAATACTACTACACGTGGAAAAAGATAATGCGCTTGGGGCGGAAACACCGGACACGCCTCGCAGAAATCGATGATTCTGTGGTGAGTGAAGCCGCTTCCGTGCGCCCCGCCCCCACCCTTCACCCAGGTTAGTCAGTGGCTGGCGTTTGGCTCGGCTTTGCTGCCGAGGTGACCACGGTGAGCGAGTGACAGGCTTCAACTTCCTGGCATAGAAATGCAGAAGGAAGGTGGCTCCGGGTTGGCCCCATAGCTCAGCACTCCGTTAAGGAGGTAAGGGCTGGCCTGGGTTCCAGGGCAGGCAGGGAGGGAAGCCAGAGTGGTCCCAGCCTTGACTCGATGGCTTATAAGTGGGCGCCCTCAGCCCCCTGGGATATCCTTTCTGATCCGTCCGTGTCACAGATGCTGCTGACCAGAGACCCGGAGCCCTCGGGTGTTACCACAGCTTCCATTAAGCGTGACCAAGGAGGAGCCTTGGCCTCTAGATAGTTCCAGGAACTCTCAGTTATCGAGGAACAGGTAGCAGCGTGTGTATTAGTCTAATCCTTGATCACCATTTATCCCCGAGACTGATTTCCTTCATTGGCCGATGATCCCAAGTTGTCTGCGTGTCAAGTATGCACTAAAGATGTGACATGCTAAAGCTAAAGACATCGAAATCTCCAAATCCCTAGTGTGCGGCTTCAGTAATTACTATCACTTTGTCCTTGTGGTTAACTCTTTTTTTGCCTGAGTCTATAGCCAGGGAAAGTCTCCTTTCCACACATGGTGGAAAACGTTACCTGCCGTGCATGTGTATGTAAAAATGGCACGTCTTACAACAGATTAGTAAACTCTAGGCTGTCACCACTCGGGAAAGTGTTTAGAATTCATGAATGTGATGGATGTCTGTAATATACTTTCATTCCCGATTGTGCCACGGTTTTGTTAGCACCTGTGTGGGTGGTTTTCTCTAACTGACACGTACATGGCACTTTCTGTGTTCCGGGCATCGTGCTAGGCCCTTTACCGATAATGACTCATTTAATCCTCAGAGCCAATCTGTGAGGTAGGGAACTGAGGCACAGAGCCTAAGTAACTGAGCCACGGTCAAATGGAGAGTGTATGGTCTGAGCCTGATTCCCTGTCTAGTATTTAAGAGCATTCAAATGCAAATCCTCTTAGAGAAGTATAAAAACACTTGGACTCATTAATGCCTCAGGGCCCAAGTTCCTACCTGGCCTGGGAGACCTAAGAATGATTCTAGCTGTGAAATATACGCACATGTTTGAATTTACATTTAGACCCACAGGTCAGGAAAAAAATCGACATCTGTGTCAGAGATGACGATGGTACTGTGTGTTTGGGGTCTCCTGTGACCCGGCCTTTCGTGTGAGTCGTTTAAGTAGCGCTGTCTCGTATCTGAATAGCATTGTTCTCACCCGTGCCTGATGTTTAAAAGAAACAACGTGGCCTCTCCTGGTTTAGTCAGCTAAAAGCAGTCGAGTTGCCGTGATGTAAATATCAATATGCGTGTAGTGCTGTGGGCGATCAGGGATGTTCACTGGCCTCTGTCCCCCCCGCCACCAGGAGCATATACTAAAGTTGGGAAGATGTGGCACACACAAGTGGAAGCTTTAGCATGAACCCCAAGAGTGTTTACAAGCAGTGTAAGACGGGAACCAAGAAAGGCTTGGATAGGGCCTTAGGGCCTCCCCCTCATCCAGCTCCATCATTTCACAGGCAGGAGGTTGAGGCCCATAGAGGGGAAGGGCTTCTTCCCAAGGTTACACAGAGCATTGCTTTCCAGATGAGTGGATGGACAGTAAACAAGGAAGCATGAGGAATCCTGGCCTTGGAGACCTAGGACTTGTCTCCTAAAGCTTACTGACCTACAAAATGGGGCAGATGGTTTAGATGATTTGGAAAATCCCTTCCAGTTCTGAAATGTTCTGGGCTCTGTCAGAGTCATGTTTTGGAAAAGGGCAAAATCTGAGGATATGGCTTCCTGAGGCAAACTGATGCCTTTCCAGCTTGTGTGTTACCAAGTGCCTAGGACAGTGGCTGGCATAATATAGGCCTTCTAAATATTTGTTGAATTAATTGAGTGAACATCACTCCCAGATAGGAGTCACTGTGGGTCACAGCAACAATCCCTCTATGAACTCACTGCAGGGAGATGAAGTGCACAAGGGGATTCAGAGCAGGGATTGCTGCTAAGGAAGATGTTACTACGCAAGGAAGAAGTGCCATCTTGGGCCAGCAGGGCTTTGGAGATGCATAGAAAGACCTAGGCTGGGGCGCATGGCTGGCACAGTCTGTGGAGTGTGCGACTCTTGGTCTTGGGGTTGTGAGTTCAAGCCCCACATTGGGTGTAGAGATTACTTAAAAATAAAATCTTAAAAAAGGTAAGAAAGGCCCAGACCCGCATGTAGCCTCAGACTAAAGAGGAGAGGTTAAGACGATGCCCAAGGAACCACACCTTCTTGGGCTTACTCACCAGGAGCCAGTATTTAACCTGGGTCAGGAGCATCCCCACCCTTGTTACCTTAAGGAGAACCAAAAGCAACATGCAGAGATGACTCAGGCCCACAAAAAAAAAAAAAAAAAAAAAAAAAAAAAAAAAAAAAGTCTTGATTTAAGGCCAGCATGTAGCTCAGTAACTCCCTTTTGGGCTCTGTGAAGGCACAGCCAGCCTCTTGAGGGAAGTTTGTAGAGGAGAGATGAAAACCTGGGACCATGCAAGAAATGGGGAGGGTGCAGAAGGCACAGTCCTAGGACAGGAGTCCTGCCCTTTGTCCTCGGGCCTGCCTGGACACTTGGGACAACTCTCCCGATCATAGGTCCTCAGTGTTTTCATCCCAGATGGAACATGATGGAACACGCTCAGGTCGTTCAGGGACTTGTGTGGGGAGACGGGAAGAAGACAGTTGGTGAGGAATGGCTGTTCTTTAGGTAGCCACAAGGCTAACGCAACACAATAGCCTCCTCCGCTTTGGAGACTTCTACCCTGAGGTCATCATAGGTCCTTCCACCTTGGAGGCAAAAGAAGGGGACCAAGGTGGACTCCGTTAAGGATATGAGAAGAAAGTGTGCTGATCACATCTTCCTGTCCCCTGCCCGTGCTCATGCTCCCACTCAGGACAGATCTGTGGATCTGGTTTTGCCCAAAATTCAGCACAATTCAAGAAACCAAGTGACAAAAGTGACTGACATTGGAAGACAGCAGTCAGGACTCCGAGGGCAAAGCTCACCCACAGTCTAAGCACCTAAGTTACTCTAACACGGTCCACCAATGGGGCGGTGGCAGGGCGGGGGGGGGGGGGGGGGGGTGGCGGGAATAGCCTGCTGCTCTCTGACATTGACCGGCAGCTGTTTCCAATGGTTGTGAGGGGTTTAGGATCTCCTGTCTTTGGGCTGAAAATTGAAACTATGTGCAGATGGACACACATTCTCCTGTGGACATCTGCTGCGGGGCCAATAGATGAAGAAGGCTGAGGTGTTGAAATCAGACGGTTTAGGTTTCAAATCTCAATTCAACGTCTTTACCAGCCGTGTGACCTTGGGGAAAGTAGCTCGCTGGCCAGTTTCGTCTTTTGCTTAAAAAAGAAAAATTTGTACAGGGCTATCGGAGCACTAGAAATTATGTGTGTGTGTGTATGTGTCCACGTGTGTGTGCGTGCGTGTGGTACCTGATTCGTAGCAGGCATTCAACATGCTTTCATCCCCATCATCATCCTCCTCATCATTAGTGATGGTGACACTCAGTTTTGTGTCTCTGAGTACATTTGGGCTGTTGAGAGTTTGTATTTTAACTTAACAAGTGTCTCACAATGCAAATTCCATTTGCATGCCTAAGAGTATCGTCCTCCTCAAGAAACCCTTATTGCAGACACTTAAGGCTTTAAGCACCATGTTAAATATATAACCACCTCCTCATCCCGTATTTGCCCACCTTCTACCAATTTTGGAATATTACTCAATGTTTCATTTCACAATACATCATGAAATGGCCAACTTGTTGATACAAAGTTGTACATCTTAGGATTTTTGTCCTCCTATCTTTGTATCTCTTAGTCACTTTGGTAAGCCCATATGGCTTGATGATACATCATCTTGTGAACGTGTATAGATTGCCAGTTGAAATAAAACCTATCTAAATTCCGGAGACACGTGTAATCACAGTGCAGTATAATTTAATCTGTGATTTTGTGGCTCTATGGCATGTCTCTTCTATGAGTTTTTAAGCCCCCCAAAAATGGTGTTGTGAGAAAAATTGTAATTATAAATGGTACTGTAAAACAAATGCCATTGCCATTGAAAGTTATTGGATAATCTAGTTTAAGTGCTACGCTGTAGGCCCTGACCTGCTTACTAAACTGATTCTTGAGTCCACAAAGTTCCATTTCTGTAAAGGAAGGGAGGGAACCATTAGACCTCTACATACTGTGGTTTTACCTGAAACTCCTTGAGGTTGAAAGATGATGGATTCGTATGGGAATGAGACCATTTAAGGAAAATCCACCTGTGTGTTCTATGCGACTAAGAGACCTACAGCTTATATATGATGAATCACTCTGTAAAATAAAGTGGGCCTACGTTTGTACTCATTGAAGTCTTTCAGCACATGTAATCATCACTACTTAATCGTAATTAACCCACTGGAAACTGAAGCCATTTCTCAGGTACACCTTGTTGCCACATCATCTCAAATATGCATGTATATGCTATCAAATGCAGACAACAATGAAACCATGATAGAGCGTTAAATGCCCCCTATTTACTGGCATTGACTTTCTCCCCTGCCCCCAATCCAAACTGGAGAGAGACAGCTTATTGTCTCTGGATCCCAGGATCCCATTATACTCTTAGAAATCTTCACCCTTGGGGCGCCTGGGTGGCGCAGTCGGTTGGGCGTCCGACTTCAGCCAGGTCACGATCTCGCGGTCTGTGAGTTCGAGCCCCGCGTCGGGCTCTGGGCTGATGGCTCAGAGCCTGGAGCCTGTTTCCGATTCTGTGTCTCCCTCTCTCTCTGCCCCTCCCCCGTTCATACTCTCTCTCTGTCCCAAAAATAAATAAAAAACATTGAAAAAAAAAATTAAAAAAAAAAAAAAAAAAGAAATCTTCACCCTTAAGGCACCTTGGTGGCTCAGTCGGTTAAGCGTCCGACCTCAGTTCAGGTCATGATCTCACGGTTTGTGAGTTCGAGCCCTGCATCAGGCTCTGTGCCAACAGCTCAGAGCCCGGATCCTGCTTCGGATTCTGTCTCCCCCTGTCTCTGCCCCCTCCCCCCTCTTAAAAATAAATAAACATTAATTTTTTTTTTTTTTTAAAAGAAAGAAATCTTCATCCTTTTCAGAAATTCTCCCTTCTGGGCTCTAACAATCATAGGCTGACCCAGAGTTACATCACTGTCTGGGATCAACCAAACTGGAGCCCGGGTCGTGCTTTAAACAGAGCCTGGCAGACACAAATGACCTGCCAGGGTCAAGGGCAAGCAGGACATGCCATTTGTTTCCTCGTCTGTAAATGAGGGTGCTTCCATGTCGTTCAGTGATCCAGCAAATACAAAAATGCTTTGTAAACTGTGAAGGGCTGTGAAATAGAAGCTGAAATGAGGTGGATGTAACCTAGAACTGGGGTCTAGCCCTTTCCCTGGTCCTCGGTCCTCTCTCAGCCTAGAGGAGCCAACATCTTTCCATGAGAACAGAGAGACCAGAGTAAGGTGGTTAAACAAGAAGTAGAATGAGGGCCTCCTCCGTCCCTGCCTTCCGTCCCAATCCACCCATAGTACGACACCAGGCTGCTCCAGTGGCTTCCTGTCTCGGTAACCCTTGGGAAGGCGGGACCTTCTTTGTTCTCCACCTTCTGCTGTTCTGAAGGAGGGGGAGGGGACACAGTAGCCACAAGGATATTTAGTCACAGAAAATATTTTTCTTGGTCTTTTTCATAGAATGCCTGCGGAAGGCATTTCTCCAAGCATGTGATGACAGACGAAAAAATAAATAAATAAGGGAGGGGTCCAGGGGGGATATCCCTTTCCCCTTTCTCTCCTCAAAGTCATTGCACTTCACTCTTCCATTCTGTTTTCTGACAAGAGCAAACAGGGGTGCATCGGAGCACTGTGGGTCACGTGCTTTCCACAGGCCACGGGTCAGAGCAGACATCTGGGGCATCTCATGTGGAAGCGTGTCATAAGGCCTGTAGACAAATCATTACGTAGGTCTTTAGTCCCTCTCCAGAGGGGTTTCCATAGTATCATTACTGCTTGAAAACCCTGCTCACTGCTCCGGGGAGACAGAGTGGCTCACAAGCGAGTTTTAATCCTTTTCAAGGTCTGCTGGTCTTGAACAAGGGGGAGAAAGTCTACACACAGAAATCTCTCCTCCCTGCTTTAGCATATTTTGTAGAAGTGGTGAAGGGATCCAAAGTGAGGCAGGGGGACTCTTTCGACCTCAGAGCCCCAAGCTCTGGTAGAGACCACCATAGCACTCCCCAGAGGACTCCGTGGGCCGTTCCTTAGACAGAACCCCCACCCCACCCCCACCCCCACCTCACGTCCAGCACCTTTCTCCTCTCCTGGCTGGTGACTCTGTTCATCACTAAAAATGCTATTTGGGGCTGTCCCCCCTTTTGCTTTTATTGCCTTAACACCAGACGAGTGAAGAAGAAGAGGAGTTAGAGGAAGAGGAGGAGGACCCAGAAGAAGATAGGAAATCCATGAGAGAAGAGGAGAGTGAAGTGCCCAAGTCTCCCGAGCCCCCCCCAGGCCCCGTGCTGGCTCCCACGGAGGGGCCACCCCTGCAGGCCCTCGGCCAGCCCTCCGGCTCCTTCATCTGTGAGATGCCCAACTGCGGGGCCGTAAGTATCTCTGCATCCTCTGTCCTCCCCGGGGAACCTGCGACTAAGAGGGCAGTGGGCTGTGCCTGGCTTTAAGGACCACGCATTTTAGAAAGGGTGCACTTTCCGCAACGAAAGCTTCACAGAGGGGATTCCGTGTCGCTGGGATTTTCTTGATTTGTTTTCATTTACTTACTCAGCTCGCACACACTGCTATGCTGTGTGCTCAGGGGACACAGAGAAGATCCCTGCTCTCAGGAAGCGTGTGATCCAGAGTTCTTAAATGCTGCCGCACATGGCTTCGCAGTGAGCCTTGGCCTCCAGAACTTATGCCCCATGTTTCTTGGTGCCTCTCCACCCCTCCGGGCCCTGTGAGCATGCATTTTAAATGCCCCGAGTGGGGAGCCCACTGAGAAGGCTTTGCATTTCCTATCACATAAAGTGTTACTCATTCAAATGTCATTGATTTGAAATTTGAGAGAAGTGTTACAAAGATTTGGCTAAAGTTTACCTGGGTACTTTTTGGGGAGAACAAAAAAATCTTACTAAGCAAATTAATCATGTAAACAGGCTGAAAGGGAGTCTGTATAATTTTTTAACCTAGTGCTTTTCGAGTACATGGGAAATAACATTTAGCTAAAATAAAACAAATTCGTTTGATCATTCTTAGCCCTATGGCAGGCCTTAGAGAGTCCGTGCTGGTCTGTTCTAAGGCTCCCAGTATATTTTAAAGGACGTATTTTTTTGTAAGTTGTTAACTTTAGACTTTCAGTCCCTCGTTGATCCCCCTCGAATCCGAATTGTTGAGCTTTTCCTGAATCGGATTTCTTAAAGCCCGGCACACCTGTACAGGCAAATTCTAGAGGTGTTACAAAAGACGAGAATGTTGCTCCTTTACAAGAAGTCCTGTTTTTCCCAAGTTACTTGGGTTGATCTTTGCTTGTGCATTATATAGGACAATGGTGTCTTCCAGAGTGTATTGAATGCTGCTTAATGAGTCTGTCACCTAGGTGGAGAAGGCAATAGGCCTTATAATATTTAGATACTAACGCAGAAGTTCACTTGATTTACATTTGATGAAAAAAAATGAAAAAGTAAGAAAAAAAGGGATCTGCATTTTGCACCAGCTTTGAAGAAAACATGAGAAATTGCTAGCTTGTTTTGTCTTTGATGTTTAATGACCTGGAAGAGTCACTCCATTATTTCCATTTTGTATAGAGCGCTTCCGTGCAGGGATGATTAAGATGTGACTTTAAATGACAGTATTTCTGGGTGAATTTGTTTAGAAATTGACTGTTGCCTCAATTCATAGTTTTGTGTACGGCAAATTCTTCACTGAGTGGGGAGTCCTCTTTCGCTTGTTTCCAATCAGAAATGCTCAGCAAGCTGGATATATTTTAATGATTTTTTAAACGCACAGAGAAAAAGCATATTGGTTTTATTCCTTGCCTAACCCTGAAGGTTTTGGTTGCTAAATCAGCCATAGATTTTTTTTTTTTCTCCCTGTCAGACCATAAACAGAGCTCATGAACTTAACACAGAGCGAACCACCTGCAAAGCAGTGGGTACTGATGTGTTTCACAAGCTGGAAGTCGGGGCTCTTAGAACTCAAGGAGGTGGATTGCATCCCTTGTCAGCAGTGGTGCTCAGCTGGGAATGATTTTGCTCCTCAACATTTGGCAATGGTGTGGGGACAGTTAACGTCACAACTGGAGAGGTGCTGGTGGCTTCTCCTGGGTAGAGGCCAGGGATGCTGTTAAACATCCTACTCCACACAGCCCCCCTCCAACAAAAAGTATCCAGCCCCAAGTATCGGGAGTGCTGAGGTGGGGAGAGCCTGCTTTATGACAAGCTTCAGCTGTCATCCTGCAGTAAAATTTGGGAGTCTTCAACATTGCTTCAACAGTTGGCCACTGATGGGGGCTTGAACATAATATACGGGATTTATCAGGTCAACGAATCAGTCTTTCCAACTGTGTTTCTTGGGGCTCTAGGACTTCCTGGGCGGGGAGATAGAGCTGAGCAAATGCACTCACTTCCGGGGTGCTGTCTCTATTTCAGCCAGAGCATCTCTGCTTTTAACTGAGAGCTTTTGAGCAAGACCCAATTTGTCTTTTTTTTTTTTTTTTTTTTTAAGTAAGGGGGGAAAAAAAGAAAAGAAAAGGGAGAGGGTAAAAACACCTGGAAGCCGGTCAACTCCCTCATCTTACCAATGGAAAAAAAGTAAGGCGTACAGAGGGGAAGTGGCCCAATGGCCTTCCCTCTCAAAGGTGCTGGGTCTGGCCCCCCAGTCCCCTGCCTCCTGGACAGTTTCTCTGTCCTTCATACTGTGCATCTCATCCTCGGGTTGTAACAACAATGTGTGTGTGTTGGGGTTTTTTTTTGTTTTTGTTTTTTTTTATGGGCTCAGTGTTTGTGGTTGTAGTATCTGACCTCGGCTTTTAGCGCATACACCCAAAGTTTGCTTACGTAAAACCCCTGCGCACCGTCATTAGACACTGTTTCAAATATCATGTGTTTTACCACTGAGTAACTAATAACCCTAATTTCCTTTTCAGGACTGTAGATGTCATGTCACTCCCTTTCTTCCCCAGGTGTTCAGCTCCCGACAGGCACTGAACGGCCACGCCCGTATCCACGGTGGCACCAACCAGGTGACCAAAGCTCGGGGTGCTATCCCCTCTGGAAAGCAGAAGCCTGGCAGCGCTCAGAGTGGATACTGCTCAGTGAAGAGCTCACCCTCTCACAGCACCACCAGCGGCGAGACAGACCCCACGACTATCTTCCCCTGCAAGGAGTGTGGCAAGTAGGTGAAAGGGGACCAGGGACTGAATCTAAGTCCAGGATGAACAATTGCTCCGTGGAGGCCAGGCCAAGATGGTCTGAGGTTTCTTGAGCGAGTAAAAGAACCCGGAGGTTCCAAAAACTCCCTCCTATCATCTTGGGGTCTGCATGGTGCCTCAGGGTGGGTGTACCTCGTCTCTGATTCAGAATATGGTCATTCTGATACCCTAAAAGCCCTAATAAGGACAGATATCTTCAGAGCAAACCTCTAGTGACAAAACTTGACTCTTTTTCGGAAATGGTGGATGGGACTCGGATTCCCACTTCATCCCTTCACACCCAAACCACATCCGCTCTCTTTGCATTCCTGCTGAGCGATTTGACAATGGCTCCAAACACCTAACAGGAACTCTCCTGTGCCCGGGGCAGACATCACTAACCGATTGCTACACTCCTCTCTGTCATCTTAAAGCCTTGCCATCGGAATGCTTCAAGCAGGCACAATCAGTTGATCGGGGTGACCCAGGAGATGAAGCCTATCTGTCATCCCTGCCCTTTTAAGTATAATATAAAACAACTAAGAGAAAAAAACTGACAGTAGGTAGTAACAGTAGCCAACATTTACTGAGCACAGAAACACCAATACTGCTTTTATCCTTGTGATACAAACAAAGATTGAATGTTAGGTAAAATCACCTGCCCCAGGTCACATCCCCAATAAGAGCAGAGCTGAGATTTGAACCCATCTCAGCTCCTGACCACTGCTCCACCCTACTGGTTTGTTTATTTTAGGTCGAAAATATCACTGATGGTAAGATATACAGGGTTCCCTCCCCCAGCCTCCTGTGTAGAATTTCACTCTGCTTCTCAGTGAGTCTGCCTGACTTTGGTTGTCATGACTGACTTCCTTTAGCATCCCTAGTTGTGCGAATGAGGCCAAGTGGTTTCTCTGCTTATAATATGCATCCTCATTAGGATAGTTTAGGCAACTTACTAGTACCTGCCATTTATCAGGGCCAATTTGCCTGGCACTGTTTTAAAGGATATTTACGTGTATTGATTAATTTAACCTTCAGCGAAATATGTTAGGCACTTTGAGTAGCTCCTTTTTTCCAAGCAGAGAAAATGAGGCACAGAAAGGGTAAATAAAGTCTTTGTCACGGCGCCCATCCGAGTTTGGATTTGAGCCACGCAGGCTGACCTGGGGCCGGCACTCTCAGCCTCTGAGAGAACCTAACTCCTTTTGGTGGCTCTCGCCGCAGGGAGCTGGAACTTAGCAGCAATTTCCCCTCTATGAAGCACAGAGATCGGGGAGATGGCTTTTTAGGTATAGCTCCACTCTGTGTTCTGATACCCTTCAGAGCCAGGACAAGATATCCCCTTCGTCTTACCGTGGAAAAATGAGCCCCCAGATTGATCATGAGGCTCAGTGACTTGAAGTAATGAACCGTCCCACCTGTCCCCAGAGAGGAGCCAACACCTCCACTCACAGGGCTACAAGCAGACCACGACTCCTTACTCCACCAGGTGGAGACAAAGAACATTTTAACAAACAAAAATTAGCATTTCGAGCTTTCTGGCTGTCTTTCAGTGGCATCCATTAAGTGTTTTTCTTGTCTTGTTTTTATGTTGCTTGTGACCTTTTAATACCATAACTCCAGTTGAAATGAAGATATTTTCTGTGGTTTTCCGGAGTAGAAATAATAGGCAAATGTTTGCAGAATGCCTGTTTTAGCGGCTGAAATCATGTTCATCACATTAAACAGTTTCAATATGTGCAATTGTGATTCATCAACTCTGCTTGTCTTAGGAATCAGAGTTGTTTTTTGTTTTATTTTGTTTTGTTTTCCCTTTATGGGCTCAGGAATGAATGCCAGATATTTGTATCACCCCATCTCTAGAAACAGGCAGTCTCACATCTGGGCAAACTGTTTCGGAAAAAGGTTCAGATAGAAATATTTTAGGCTTTGCAGGCCATACTGTCTGTGTCCCAACTACTCAGCTCTGCCATTGTGGCCATAGACAATACATAAACAAATAGACTTAGCTGTTTTCCAGGAAAACTTTATTTATGAAAATTCAGTGGGCTGAATTTTGTCCACTGGCCATAGTTCGCGGGCCCCTTATCCCAGAGTTTCTCAACCTCAGCAGTGACATTTGGGCCTGATAAGTCCTTGTTTGGGGAAGACGGGCCACCCTCTGCATTATAGGGTATGTAGCCACATCCCTGGGCTCTTCCCCACTAGGTTGGGAAAATACCATGCCCCCCTCAAGTTGTGACGGTCAAAAATATCTCGCCAGTTGTCTCTGGGGAGGCAAAATCACCTGCAGCTGAAAACCATTCTTTCATTCTAAACCGAAAAGTAGGAAATTACAGTAATACGATCGCCAATAAGAAGGGGTCTTAGGTGAAAAGAAGTGGTGGGTGCAGCTCAGAAGTCAAGTATAGTAAAGACAGAATGGAGCTGGCGGCATTGGATTTGGCCACAGAGTTACTGGTGACCTTGAGAAGAGGGTTTGGGCTGCAGGGGAGGGGACAGGCGTCCAGTTGGAGAGGGTGGAAAAGAGAGGAATTTACCAAGTGTGTGATATACCAAAGTGAGAAGGGTCAGGCAGAGCCTTTAAGAATTTTGACTGCGGAAGACAGAAACCACAGGCAGGTGATGGGTTTTGTTACGTGTACCATCAGAGCTCGGCAGCATGAGTGGGGGATTCTTGGGTTGTGCTGAGAGAGAGGGGTAAGCTAAAGGATGAGAAAGGGCATGAGCTGCAGACCACAGAGGGACAGGAAGGCCTTTGAGACATCTATCCTCCATTGCCACGGAGAGGAAGCCTGACACCCTGTACGTGTGTTCCTGTCCCCATCCCCTTTCCCTTGTAATGCTAGGAGAGGAGAGGCGACAGGTCACAGGGGTAGGAGGTCCTAGGTGACCAGGGACTCTGTCAAAGCCACCCAAACCAGACGTTAGGCCACACGGCCCCTGTTCCCTGTAGGACGCCCAGACTTCCAAGAACTCAGATCTCCTGAATTTCACAGTGCTTCTTTTTTTCTTCATTCTCAGAGTCTTCTTCAAGATCAAAAGCCGAAATGCGCACATGAAAACGCACAGGCAGCAGGAGGAACAGCAGAGGCAAAAGGCTCAGAAAGCAGCTTTTGCTGCTGAAATGGCGGCCACGATCGAGAGGACTACGGGGCCCGCGGGGGCCCCGGGGCTGCTGCCCCTGGACCAGCTGAGCCTGATCAAACCCATCAAGGATGTGGACATCCTCGATGGCGACGTTGTCCAGCAGTTGGGAGGCGTCATGGAAGAGGCCGAGGTCGTGGACACGGATCTCCTCTTGGACGACCAAGATTCGGTTTTGCTTCAGGGTGATGCCGAACTATAAAGCCCCGCTTGTCATGCGGAGACCGCGAACACCCACGACCTCCGTCTTCGTTAATCAGGAAACCTGGACTCCCTGCTCGTTTTGTAACCATTTTAAACTACCTGTTTAAAAAAAAAAGTGGTTGTTTCATTCAGGTTTAGAAGAATTTTTTTTTTTCACTTTCTTTTCCTTTTATTTAAAAAAAAAAAGTTTTTGTGGGAGGTTGGAGGGAATAAATAATTGGCACAACTCTATTTAAGAGGTGTTTCTCATCTGGGCTACATTCCCACGAGCTCATTCCTGGCAGGGAATAAACCTGACCTTCATGTTCTTTGGCTTTCAGATGTCAACCATCCTTGTTGCCTTTTATCCCAAAGCTTGCCGTGAGCGTGTGTACGTATGTGTGGGTGAAGCAGGCTTACCTTCTTCGAGCGGGGGCCTTGGGCCATCCTTTCCCACTGAGAGTTATTTTTGTTCTGTTCTGACCTCATTGTGTAGTTTGCAGTGAACTCGGAGTCTTTGCCAGGAGATTCTGTGCTAAGGGGGTAACTTTTCCAGGGAGCGAAGCAAGCCCTCGTGTTAACACGGCTTTCCTCTAGCACACGCACCGTTTAAAAAGTTGACCGAATGTGAAAATAAGTCTTCTCCCTGCCTCGCCTGTCACCGTTAGCCTGTTTCCAAAAGTACTGTATAATTTCAGGCTTTCACTCCCCGGCAGTGCTTTCCTGAGGACCTGGTTCAGAGAGGAAGTGCACCCTCTTCCGTGTTCCCGGGGGACCAGTGGCTCTGATTCGTGGATTGGCAGAGCCATATCTCGGCATGAGCCCACGCCGGCTGGAGGTAAATAACCCCCACTATTAAGTTGCCGGGGCTCTTTAGGGAGGGTGGTTGAGGGGCACCCATTCAGGAAAGCGCAGAAGCATTCTTCGGCCCAAAAACTAGACTAGAGGAGCCCCTGCTCTTTTTGGCAACACTGTGAATGGTTTTGTGGAGTTCTGAAATTACTTTGTGCCACTTGGAAGTACCATGAAACCTCATTCACTGGGGTTTTGCTGTTAATTCACCTTTGCCAAACTGTTTCCCAACACACTGGATAGCAAATACAAGTGCGGTAGCATTCAAGGCCAACAGAAATGGTTTCAGATACCACTTTAGCTCCAATGTTTGCATTCAAACAAGGAATGTATTCATTCAAGTCATTTACCAAAGCACTTCTAGAATTCTCCAAGCTACATCACTCTGCTCTGCTTCCTCCTGTCTGTTGTAGCAGGGTTGCTGTTTGTACTTGAAGGTAATAAGCCTGTAATCCTTCAAAAATGGCATTTAGCTCAGGCTTTTGAACTGAGTCAGACTGCCCCATCCCCCTGTTAGGGCAAATGAGCACGCGTCTCCAGAGTCCGAGTCAGTCAGCCGGGGCAGAGAGGACAGCCCCTGGCAGTTCCCCATTAAGCTTTAAAGCTGCCTGGCTGCTTCGGAAGCAAGGGCTTTGAGGCCCCGCCCCACCCCGGGGAGGCTGGTTCCCTAGCCTGTGTAGGTGTGGCCCATCCCCCCAGGCAACTTGGCTGGCCCACTAATTAATAGTTTGACATTAGAGAGAATATCAGCAGAAACCAGAGGACAGGTCCTGAGCGTCTTTTAAGTTTGACTCTGGCAGAAGCATTTAGCACCCACTCATGGCCCACAGCGGCCCCACCTATGGGCAATGTTCTCTGAATCTCAGGAAAGCCATGGGCAGAAGAGAAATAATAAAGGTTTCTTTCCATTTCCATCATTCTGTTTTCAGACAAAGAGGTCTTGGAGGTTTCATTTCATCTTTTCTATAGGCAAAAAGAAAGGTTTTATTTGCTGCCGTTTTAGGTTATTCTCATAGGTTTTGAGTTAGAACTGCCTAGGCAGTGTGCATCAACTTTGTGGCAGGACTGTTCCAGAACCATTCCAGCGGTCACATCAGCTGATTGCGTCTGTCCCGGTGACTGCTTCCCTCTGCGTGCTGGTGTCTGAGAGATTCTGGAATGGTTCTGCTATCGGGTCTATGAAGGCTTATCTATCAAAGGAGCAAACACCCAGAAACATGTTTATAAAGCAAATGTACTTGCTGCGTTTGGAGACTTGCCCAGCCGTTCCCGTTTTAAACATTAAAAATAAACCGAGTTGCCAAGGCAAAAATGTAATGCACAACTTAATTTTGATTTTTCATGCAGTATAACGTAAGCATTTTTGACTCGAAATAACCAAAGAACTCCTCCTTCCCGAGACAGTTCAAATTCCTGAAGTAGTATTTCTTGACAATATCAACTTAAAAGAATTGACTTCATGGTAAAATATTGCACTTACTTGTTTCTGAAATGATTCTGCCTGCATGTATGTGTTGTGTTTTTGCTTCCCTCACCCCTCCCCACCCCAAGAACTTCTCTTCCTGAAGATTGATGTCTTCAACACCATTACTGTTTACTATCAGATGGTTTTTCATTAGTGAATTTAGACCTCTTTGAGAAAGCTTGTATATAAAAAGTTAACAGATATATTTTATGGAAAAACCCATCTTATTTTCAAATATATTTAACTGCTGTTCTATTTTATTAGAGGAAGGTTGTAAATATTTTCTAGGAGTTCTATTGTAAAGAAAAGTATTTTTGAAAAAAAAAAGTAATGTAATAAAAACGAAAACATTTTTAAATAGTGATTGCTTCCTGTTCTGGCTTCGTTATGTTCTATTCTCAGCAAATGATTTGCATGCCTTCCCATTTCAGGATGTAATTTATTCAGGTTTGCACTATTATAAGTTGACATCATAATATTTAGCGTACTTAACTGTATTTTCCCCGGAATGCAGGTCCCTTGGTCCATATCAGAAGCACTATGTATAGCATCTTCATAATTGTTCTTTTGTAATGTGTGTATTTTTAATAAGGATTTTATGTAACATTTTGGCCAAAAGAGGACAGTATTTTCTAGTGAATTTTATAATACATTTTGCTAAAAATGTTTCTTCCTAGGTCAGTTTTTGTTAAGGTGAACCAAAAGTCTTATTTTACCAGGGGTTTAAAAAAAAGTTTGAAGCTTGAAAGCAAAGTTATATTTAAACATCATATGTAACAAATAAATAAAGATGTTTTATAGACTTGTCCTAAAAAGGTGCATTCCTTCAAAACAAAACTGAGGCATTCTAGGTTGGTTTTCCCCCTGAGTGAAAAGCATTTTTTTAAGTTACCACAATCCTTTTTTCCGAAAGAGAGCCAGAAGAATTTTACTTCAAAGGTTCCAGTCATTAGCCTTCTCAGAAATTTATTAGAGTTCCTATAGATAGGCCTTCATTAAATAGAGATGTAACCAAACAGACACTGTCCTATTTATTTGTGAAAACCTGATTCGATATTGCATCAGCTGCTCTGAAAATAAAATGTTATCTTTTTGAGTTTCATTTGGCTTAAACATTCCTTCTTTCTAGCCACTGAAGTGACTTCTCAATGCTGGATAAATGCTAACTTACCTGTTCGTTGGTTTCTGAAGAGCGATTTAGAGGTCTGCTGATGAGATTTAATGCTCGTTAGAGTGTCCCCTAGGCACATCCTGGAGGCCAGGACATAACATTTCTGCTACGAAGGGCAGACAAGCCCCTTGGGTTGGCGGTCTCCACACCATACTTCGAAGACTGCAGTTTAGGGAGCTCGACATTACCCATGGGCGGCCCACGGTGAATGCACCACGAGGTCCCATCCACCCTGGCGTATATGCATCGCTCGTCTGGATTTCCAAAGTCTAGACTGTGTTTACTTTCTGATGATTAAACACAAACTTCAGGAGAAATCTGAAATTCTGGATTTCCCACAGAATTTGCTGTAAGGGGGGGGAGGGGGGAGGCATGCCTGTGCAAGGACGTTGATCTAGGTTCTTTTGGGGGCTTTTTACTCAAATATTTAGCCATCAGTTTTAGACAGTTCCGTATAAATAAAACAGCACTTCCTCTAGAAGCAGTGTGCATTAAGCCAGTCATTTAAATTCTGCTTCCAGAGGTTCACATGTCCAACCTGAAGACTTTTTCCTATGTTTATATGCATTCAGTACTCGTGAGCCCCACGTGTACGACACTGTCCCACGCATACAGGGGGCGGGGACTTGATCTAATTCCACTGTTGGGAAGAGGAAAAGTCATGTTTTACTAATATTCTGAACCCCCTTATCACTACTGCCTTTTCAGGCAGAGTATATTGGGTACTTAGCAACTATTTGTTAAATTGGCTAATTACTACTACTAACAATTAATTAATTTCTTCTACTCTTCCAGGTATGCTTATCCGTGTGTGTGTGTGTGTGTGAATAAATAAAGCCTCTTGAGTTTACCTAAAGTCAGTTCTGAATTTCACAGATTCCCAGTCTACCTTCCCCAGCCATAGCCAGCCAGTTGTGGTGTTCTAGGAATAAGGATGAGTTTTAATGTTGACACAAGCAAAACACAATGAGGAAGGCATGTTAAAAATTCAGCAACGTCTTTCTAAGTGAACCATACCCCAAGGTAAGTGTGCAATGTTTCTGTTGGAGTTCTAAAGGCCAGAGCAGACATACGTGCTTATTTTGCATTCCAGCACACATATTCTTTTTAAAAAAATTTTTTTTCAACGTTTATTTATTTCTGGGACAGAGAGAGACAGAGCATGAACCGGGGAGGGGCAGAGAGAGAGGGAGACACAGAAGCCGAAGCAGGCTCCAGGCTCTGAGCTGTCAGCACAGATCTCAACGTGGAGCTCGAACTCATGAACTGCAAGATCATGACCTGAGCCGAAGTCAGATGCTTAACTGACTGAGCCACCCAGGCTCCCCACCCCCAAATATTTTTGAGCCCGAAGACTGTCCATTCTTTTTTTTTTTTTTCAACGTTTATTTATTTTTGGGACAGAGAGAGACAGAGCATGAACGGGGGAGGGGCAGAGAGAGAGGGAGACACAGAATCGGAAACAGGCTCCAGGCTCTGAGCCATCAGCCCAGAGCCCGACGCGGGGCTCGAACTCCCGGACCGCGAGATCGTGACCTGGCTGAAGTCGGATGCTTAACCGACTGCGCCACCCAGGCGCCCCCCAGCACACATATTCTTAACACACCACACCAATGTTTGCTTCGGACTGTTTTAGGTCATTACTTCCTCCGCTTGTGTGGCTTTATTTTTGGCAGGAATCGGCATTTTTAAAAGCCACTTCATTGAGATACCGATTGGCACATAAAAAGCTATACGTATTTAACATCTATGACTTGATGAGTTGTATCTTTGGAGATAAGTGTATACCTGTGAAACCATCACAATCCAGGGACAGGGGATGTCTTTTAAAACAGAACCGCTGGTGCAATCAAAATATGGTAGAAGTTAGAAATATATGGCACACATGCTTTTATTTTTCCCGGACGTAAAGCAAAGTGTACTTGCATCAACTATCCAGAATCATCTGGCCTCCTACTCATCTACAGTAGATCAGATGCGTGAAAGTTTAGGTAGTAGGGAAGAGACCCATAATGGACAGGTCAAGCTTAAGAACACTGTCCTCGCCTACACGCCAGGGTGAAGAACCCTGTCTACGGCCCCACTGCTGGCCAAGACCTGGTTTTGCCCCTCACAATGATCCTCCCCGTTGCCCCCAGTTAACCGGGCCTGGGTTGGCACCTGACCCCATGCTATTAGGCCCATAGACTGGTGACACACAATACCCACATTTGAGAGTATGAATGGAGACAGTGAGCCAAAGGCAGCGAGCAGTGACCATGGGCAAAGCAGAGTTCTGGGGGAGCAGAAACTATTCATAGGCAGGGAAAGCCCACCATTAGAGAGACCATATTTGGCCTCAAAAATGGAGTTGGTATCCAATCCCCAAGGTTACTTTCAACCCACTTTTTCAGTTCCAGGAGCAGTTCAGGCCACACGTCTTTAAAAATAAAAATAAGCCCTTGAGGCGCCTGGGTGGCTCAGTCGATTAAACGCCCAAATCTTGGTTTTGGCTCAGGTCACAATCGCATGGTTTTGTGAGTTCAAGACTCGCGTTGGGCTCTGGCAGCATGAAGCCTGCTTGGGATTTTCTCTCTCTCTCTCTCTCTCTCTCTCTCTCTCTCTCTCTGCCCTACCCCCACTTGCACTCTCTCACTCTCTCTCAAAATAAATATACTTAAAAAAATAAGCCCTTGTCTCTTGCTGAGAGGTGGGGGCAGTGGGGTTCTCTATTCCTCAAGTCCACAGAGACTTCAATAGAACTTGACCTCAGCATAGAGTCAGCAACAATCCACTGCAGGGGTAGAAAAGGGACTGAGCTGGGATTTTGAAGATTATTGGGATTATTGGTTCAGCTATAACTAACTCATACAACTTTGAGTGGGTCATTTCATCTCTGAGCCTCAGTTTCATCACCTATAAAATTAGGATAAAATTCGTGTCCTCCCGTGAGGATCAAATTAAGTAACATAGGTGAAAATCATTGCCTGGCTGTAATGTCACCATCATTGTGGCTGCAGAAAGCTTACCCAGCTGGGACTACTCAAAGGCGGCAGGAGGCAGACTGAAAATCCGTCACAGAAGTGCCATAAGAGAGAGTGATGCAGGGGCTCCTGGGTAGCTCAGTCAGTTGAGTGTCCAGCTTCAGCTCAGGTCATGATCTGACGGTTCATGAGTTCAAGTCCCACATTGGGCTCTCTGCTGTCAGCGCAGAGCCTGCTTCAGATCCTCAGTCTTCCTCTCTCTCTGCCTCTTCCCTGCTCACACTCTTTCTCAAAAATGAATAAACATTTATTTAAAGAGAGAGAGAGACTGATGCAAACTTCAGAAGCAACAATAGAGTTGGAGAGCTATTGGAGAACCCCTTCAGCTGAGAGAGACAACTTTGAATGTCATGATTCAGAAAAAGCTCTGAAAAGAGCACTGGGCAGCCTGCCAAGGTGGGGGCACAGCTGAGGACAGTGGAGGTGCACACAAGTGAAGTGTAGTGTTTGCACAGTCTGATGTAAAAACACCTGCATCTCTGCCACACCTCCACACGGACAGAGTTCTGATGAAAAGAGACCAGTCTGAGGGGCCAGAAAACTGGTGTCGGTTCCTTCCTATCTTCATCAACTTGTGCAGTGTTGGGAAAGTCATTCTACCTCTTCCCTGGTTCTCTTGCCTGCAAAGTAGAGTAAGTAATACCTTGTGGGGGGAAATGTCTTTGCACAGTACTTTAATTAGACGGTACAAAACGTTCTCATAAACTTGATCTTATTATTTTTAATCTGCTCAACAATCTTAGAAGGCAGGTGAGGTAGCAGCTTTATGTTACAAATAGTGGATGACATTCATCTTGCATCATTATGTGCTGGGCATTATACCAAACATTTAATCTGCCTAGCAACTCTTTGAAGTGGGAACTATTTTATCATCTCTAGTTGATATATGAGAAAATTGAGGCTCAGAGTGGGCAAGATACTTGCCTGAGTTACTGGCAAGCCCAGTCACTCAGCTAAGTGGTAAGTCTGGGTTGAGAACCGAGATCTCCCAATTAGAAGTCCAGAGTTTTCCATTATGCTGAATTGCCTATGTGAAAGCACTTGGGGAGAATAAAGCTTAGAGAACTGCACAAATGAAATAAATTTTTATTATAACAAACCCAGGTTATAAGCCTTTTTACTTGCAGCTAAATTATGGTGGACATTAATAACGACATTTTTTGGCTATAATACTTTTTGGTTTCTGGTACTGGATAACAGCAGCTATTGTAAATTCTGAAATGCTACAGTAACACAAGGAAATGAAGACAGGAAGACTGGTAGGATGGTGAGGTACAGGATGGCTGGGTCACAAAAATGTCATTTGTTGTGGGGAAGGAATGTGGGCTTAAGGAACACAGCAAGGCTATTTTAAGGAGATAAAGGGATGGGACCTAGACTCAGTGCAGTGGTACATTTCCTTTTTTCTTTTTCTTAAGATTTCATTTTTAAGAAATCTCTACACCAAAGGTGGGGCTCAAATTCATAACCCCAAGATCAAGAGTCACATGCTCCACTGAGCCAGCTAGGCACCCCTGGTACTTTTCCTTTTAATGAAATAGAAATTTTGTTAAAATTTTGAAACATACAGAAATAGGAAAATAAATCAACCATTAATCCACTACCCAGAAATAACTGCTGCCAATATATTAACTATATACATTTTTTCAAAGCCTGTGTTCTGTTACCTCCAACCAAACAGGAACTACATAAGCAAACACGATTTGAAGAGGAAACACTGAAGGAACTTGGTAACTATCTACACAGGGGCTGATGCAATGTGACCAAGACCCAGCGTCAGCCAAGCAGCCGACCCTAGGGAAGCCAGCTGGACTCTCAGTCCCACCCTCAAAAAAACGTAGAATGACGTCTCTATGGTTGTTCCTGTGCCGGAACGCAAGGCTACGCTCTCTCCTTTTGAGGAACTCTATGGTCTGAGGACGCGACTCTGCCCCGGAAGCAGTCCTAGGGGCCCGGGACGGCAAGATGGCGGCGCGAGCGGCGCTTGGGTCCATGTGCCGGCGTCTCTGGCAGGTATCTGGCGGGTGGGGGGTACTAAGCTAGCTGACAGGGCAGGAGCCGTAAAGTCTTGTTGCCGCTTGTCGTTCTGACCATCTGGAGTTTCCCCCGGTATTTATTCCGCCCCTTGGCGCATTGTTTGCCGGAAGGTGGCGGGAAAGGGGCTGGTTTTATTTCGAATCCTCTCATGGGATAAAACGTAAGAATCAGGGCAAACACGGGAACAAGAAGAATCGTAGGATGTCAGAGCTGGAAAGAATGTTGAACAGCGTATGTCCCTCACCACTCTTTTCAGGTTTGCAAAATAAACTGAAGCTCAGAGAAGGCTTGCTTTGGTAAAAATCAGGGGCTGAACTGGTACCAGATCTTAGACCCCTCCCATGGAACCAAATTGGGATAGCTTTGATTCTGACATTAGATGAGAGTCGCGGAAGTGGTAGGAATGGGCTGTTCCCTGCGCCTTTCTTTGGAGAAAAAGCAAAAACCGTAAGCAGTGATTCTCAAGTTATTTGGCCTCAGTATCCCTTTAACACTCTAAAACTGGTTGAGGACTCAAGAGAGCTTTTGCTTTTGTCGGTTTTAGCTCTGAATATGTAACTTTTTGGAAAATAAAACTGGGAATCTTAAAAATGCTTGCATTTAGAAGTAAGACCAAGAAGGGGCGCCTGGGTGGCTCAGTCCATTAAGCGCCTGACTCTTGATTTCAGCTCAGGCCGTCATTTCAGGGTTTCTGAGTTTGAGCAGTGGGTGGGGCTCTGCACTGTGTGGAGCTTGCTTAGTATTCTCTCTCTCTCTCTCTCTCTCTCTCTCTCTCTCTCTCTCTCTCTGCCCCTCGCTCGCGCGCATCTTCTTTCTCAAGAATAAATAAACTTGAAAAAATTAAAAAGAAAAGAAAAAAAATAATGCATTACGTATTTTATGGAAAAATAAATTTTTCAAAACAAAGTGACAAGAGTAGCAGTGTTTTATGTTTTTGTAAATCTCTTGTTAACCTTAAAAGTATATATTATTTTACCAGCAAAAATGAGTTTCTTTGGGAATAACAGAATTGCGATTCGGGACAGGCAAGGTATGGCAAGACCATAGGTAAGTCCCCAAATAAAAGAAAGGATTGTTTTAGAAAGGAGGAGGAAGTTGAGAGGGGCTGTTTTGAGTGGAAGTGCTTTGGAGAAAATCAAGAGTTCAGGGTGATGATGGTTTCTCCTTGGCTGAGTTGCAGTGTAATCAGTTTCTTGTAGAAGATTTATTATGCATCTTTTCCTTTGGGGGCCTGTAATTGATCATACTTTCCTGATTCTGATTCTTCTCTTGAGGTCTGTAATTGACAGTTCTTCCAGTAATTGATGTTAAGTGATGTGGGACCCCCTTTTAGCCTCTGGACTCTAGTGAGGTTTCCTTTTATTTTTACATTTCCTCCTTTTGATCAAGATATTTCTCCAAAGGCATTACTAATTGGGAGTCAGGTTTCCATATTTAGTGGTTTTGTTCCTCTGTGCCAGGAAGGACTTTTCCTGGTTGTTATGTCTTATGTCAGAGAGAAAATACAGATTGGAAGCATATTGAGAGGTTGGGGCACCTGGGTGGTTCAGTTGGTTGAGCATCCGACTTTGCCTCAGGTCCTGATCTCACAGTTCGTGGGTTTGAGCTCTGCATCGGGCCCTGTGCTGACAGCTCAGAGCCTGGAACCTGCTTCAGATTCTGTGTCTCCCTCTCTGTCTTCCCTCCCCTGCTTGCATTCTGTCTCTCTCAAAAATAAATAAACATTAAAAAAATTTTTTTTTAATTGAAAGAAAGAAAGAAACATACCGAGGTGACTCAAGTAACAAGTAGGGGTGGCAGGGAGAACTCTTAGGCACTTCCCATTTATCAAGACATCAAGCTTGTACCAATTGGAGATCATCTCTTTATTGGGTACATCATTTTTACAAAAGCTTGACAAGCTAAGTATAAAACTTTAAATAATTATACAAAAGAAGTAATGTAACAATTCCAAATTACATGGTGGTTCTAAACTTGTCCCCTAAGTCTGAAGGTAGCAAACTAAAATATTTATTGGCACGTATTGTGACTTGGGGGAGGAAACTTCCCCCCTACAGAGGCAAACACGGAGTCATGTATGCCTCCTGGAAGTCCCTGCTTAAAGTGGCCGTGAAGACAAAATAGTGAATATTGCAAGAACACACTGAAAGAATTAACTGGGTGCATTTTGGAAAATACAGTGTAGTTATAAACCTGAAGCAGTAGCTAATGAACTTTTTGCAAAAGTAGCAAAACTCAAAACAGTATTGGTATCTCAAAAGAATTGTTTGGAACCAAATGTAATCCAGTAACACAGCACGTAAGGTTGCAAATTCACGCCATAAATCTGGATAAGATTCCAGAGTCAGTTAATAGTCCAAATGGAAAAAAGAGACTTGTGAATGCTGAAACCTCTCACCCTTCAGAAAAAGCAGGTGAAAGGTTAATTTGCCATAGGTTCGTGATGAGGCTGTTTTCAAAAGGCCATCGTCAAAAGAAGTGGTTTCCCCCTTTCACGGGGGTTTGGGAAAGGTGGACAAGGGCATTTTCTTTCCACAAAAGAAATAGAAGTAAATAGTGAGGAAAAGATGTATAGGCCTGGTCTGGACATCTTGAGAAAGCTGCATCTTCAGATGTCATCTGCTTCAGTTCTGGGAAGCTTTTACTTTTAGGTCAGCAGATGGTGTGCAGGTCCAGTTAGGGTTTGTCGCTTTCTTTAGATGTGTCATGTGAGTCCAGGATTCTGTCCCTTGGAGTTTGGCAGCACAAGGGATGGTTAGCAGTAGCTGATGAGGGTCCTTCCCACAAGGTTAAAGAGAATCTTTCTGGATGTATCTTTTCCAGTAGACAAAATCTCCATATTGCAAGATGTGAAGGTCTGTCTCCCAGGTGCACTGTGAAGAGATTGCTCTACCAAAGCATAGTTGGTTTTAATGGAAATAATTAGGCCTTGGGGCCCCTGGGTGGCTCAGTCAGTTAAGTGTCCCACTCTTGATTTCGACTCAGGTCATAATCTCATGGTTCTGAGTTCAGGCTCTGCGTCGGGCTCTGCACTGAAAGTGCGGAGCCTGCTTGCGATTCTCTCTCCTCCCTCTCTCTCTCCCCTTCTCCCTCTTCTCTGCCAACCCCCCCCCCCCAATAAACTTTAAAAAAAGAAGTAATCAGACCTTTACAGTATGAAATAGGTCTCCTTTTATCAATTGTGGATCAAGGAGGCAAGGGCCAGGTGCATTGAGCGTTCTGTGACTAGCTCAAAGGGCGAGAGTCTGAGTACCAAAGTGGGTGGATCTGAGATTGAGAAGGACCAACAGCAATGCTTTCAGCCAAGGTATTTGGAGGGTGTCTACAAAATTTGTCAGTTTACTCTTAACCTGACATTAGTGAGTTTGACTAACCCTGAGGATTAAGGTTGATATATACAATAGAAGTGTTGTAAAACCAGCCACACAGCACAGACTTGTCAAAGCACCTGACTGGTAACATGGGTTCCCCAGTCACTATGAAGTTCAAGAGGGGTTCCCCGGGTAGGAATAATATTTTCTAACAGAAGTTTAGCTAAAGAAGAAACAGTGACCTGTGTATAAGGGAAAGCTTTAGTTCAGTGAGAAACATACAGACCATGACTAAAATATATTTATATCCGCAAGATGGGGGAGCTGTATGAAATTTGTGCAAACCAGTTTCTTTGCATTGTACTTTGGACAGGTGGGATGAGCAGGATAGACACTGTTTTCAGCCTTAGTAATATTTCCCCATGAATATGGGCTCATGACACTGTCATTTTGTCAGTAGACATGTATAATGGTAAGTCATGGGAATGTTAAAATTTCTGGTAAGGCCCGATTGTTATTTGGTCCAAACCACAGTTCTCTTTATTGAGCCAACAATTACTCGATTTCCAATATTGTTTTTTCCTCTCTGGGGCCAATTGTTGGGTATCTCTGGTTAGTTTTTCCAAATTATTATTTGGAGGAACATCCCTTTGGACCATGACAGAGTTTGGCTATTGATTTCCTTGAAAGCAGCTCTTTTGGTGGAAATAATAGCAAGGTGGTTTCCTTTTGGTACCCAGGGAGTTGAGTCTGGAATGCTTGGGAACCTTAGTAACAGCCAGTGCAGTCAGCCAAAGCATAGTATCGAATAAATTTTGGATATAGATGTTTTCAATTTTATCCCCATTGGAAACTTCTTGACTATTTCCTAACATTCCAAAGTCATGAGCTACCCCAAAGGCATATTGACTGTTATAAATGTTTGCAGCTTTACCCTTAGCCAGAATTAAAGGATAGTTAAAGGGGATTCCGTGATTATTTCTTCAGAGGGCTTCAGTGCAGTGGCAGGAATGGTTAGGAATGCAGAGGCTAGGGGAATATCCCCGTGCCACAGGGTCTGATTGTTGGCTACGATACTCCATGGGTCCATGATGGTCCCCATGTTTTAGGGTGAGTACTCCAAGGGTGTTCCCTCCCCCCTCACATGCAACGAGGGAAGTTGGTAATTAGGACATCTGGGCTGTGGGCTTTATTAGGCTTTTCTTTAAAGTCCCCAAAGCTGTGTCTTCTCGATTTTTCCAAATAATAGAATTAGGTTGGCCATTTCTTTTTATTCTTTAGTAAATCGTATAGAGATTGAGCCATGAAAGAAGTTTCAAATCCAAATTCGACAGTAGCCAGCCAGTCCAAGAAAACCTCGTAATTGGCACTTCGTTTTAGGTGTGAGGAAGTTCAGGATGGCACGAAGCCTACCTGGATCCAGATCTGGTCCTCATTCTGAGGTCAGGTGCTCTAAGTATTGAAGCAGAGTTTGAGCAAACTGCAGTTTTTCTCCAGAGACTTGATGTCCTTTTAATGCCAAAAGCTTTAACAGATAGGTGCTGTCTTACTGAGAAGGGATTTGAGAAGGGCAGCAGAAAAGCAAATTATCTACAGATTCTAACAAAGTAGAGCCTATAGAAAGTTTTTTATCATCCACATCTGTTTTTAAGGTTTGTAAAAAGTAAGGACTCTCTGTGCTGCTCTGGGGCATTATTGTCCAGGGGTCTTTCCATCCTTCCCAAGTGAAAGCAAAAAGATACTGGCTATTTTTACACTACATACATCAATTACAGTGACAAATTTGCTTTCAGTGGGAATGGATGTCAGTAACATATGGGGGTTAGGAACAACAGGGTGCCAAGGGATAGCAATGTATTGTTCAGAGGTCTTGGATAAACCTCCATCCTTGGCCATTGAGTTTTCTCACAGGTAAAATAGGTGAATTACTAGGACTAGTACAGGGGATAATGAGGCCCTGAGCTTTGTAATCTTCTGTTACCAGGTTGATGCCTTGCAGGGCTTCTTTATTTATAGAGTATTCATTCATTCTGGGGAGAGGTTTTGAAGGAGCTGTTGAATCTAGATGGAAAGTATACCTGTGGATTCCGCCAATCAGATGAAGATTTTGCCCAGAAAGAGGATTTGACCCAGTCCATCTGGGGACAGTGTCCCCAGATGCAGCTGTAGTGCTGTCCGACATGGAGCAAATAAAAGATGTCAGAAGGTCATTTAATCTCCCTGGTTGGCTATCTTGAGTACTACTGTCAAATTCTAGAATTATTTCCCTCTTTTTGGGAGAAAGAAATTCCAGCATGATGTATTTCTGAAAAATCTCTGCACTCTGTAAGAGCAGAGGAACTAAGGAGAAAAGGGTGTGTGTCTCCCAAAGGGCCTAGACTAAAGAGAACAGGGTCAGAGACGAAACTGGTGAAGTTTATTAGAGACCCCAGTGTTTGAACTGTTTTAGTACTCCAAGCAGGGGCTGCTTTATAGCACTGGGGTCACGCACCAAGCGTGTAGTTCTTGTGTCAATAAGGAAAGAGAAAGATTTGTTCCTGATCTGAACAGTGGTTTCCCTTAGCCAAGTAAGAGGGAGGTTTGGGAAGAACTCCTGTGGTTTCCTGGAGCCCTGTCTTGGGAATGAGGAGGACATTGGAAAGGCTGGCTATAGAGGGCTGAAGGCAAGATGGTAACAATCTTTTTTTCCTGTGTTCTGACTCTTTGCAACAATAATAGAAACCAGGAAGTTTTTCGTCTTGTTTAAGGGCCTTCATTTGTTAAAATGAAAAATTAAGCATTTTAGTGGTCTTTCTTTTAGGTGATTCCCCTAAGGTACTAGCAAGCTGGTTTGCCAAACCAACTAATCAGGAGCGGGCACAGTTTCCCATTCCATCATGGTCCTTTTAACTAAAAAAAGAGTTAGCCCAGTTCATCCCATTAAGAAACATAGTTAAATGCTACCCCAATGGATTCAACATCAAAAGGAAGACCAGAATTTTCTTTGAAAACAATCTGAAATCAATTTTAATAGTCATGAATAGGTTCATCAGGCTTTTCTGTGCAAGACTGGATTTTGTTCCAATCAGCAGGCTTAGGAAAAGTCTACTGTAATTGCTCGGTGGAGATTTCCAGGGAATGTTCTAGCGTCTTGCCAAAAATCAGGGGTCTGTTTCTCTAAACTCTTTTCAAGATGTTCCCATTGGGCTACTTACAGCCAGTGTCTGGTCTGGCCCTCTCCAACATGAATGTGGACTAATTGCTAAAAAATCTGAGAAACTGGGTTGGCAAGTTTGCAAAACTATGGGAAATGCTTCAGCAAACCTATGGGGGTTCTCAGTCATTACAGGGAAACTCTTTTTAACTCTGGCTCGCAATTCAGCATTACTCCAGGGAACATAAGAAATTTGGGGGTTACTTGGAACCTCAGAAGATTTAACTTTAAAGGAGCAGATCTTAGTGGGTTCAGGGAGGGAGCAGGGAGAGGTTTGGATGAAAAGGGAAGTTTGGTGAGAAAATTAAAATGGGGAAACTGAGGGTGTAGAGGGGATGGAAGCCAACCAGAGGGAAGGAGGATGATGTCACCACAGGTGGGGCTTGAGCATAGGTGGCTGCTACAGTCCTGGGGGCCTCAGAAGCCTTTCCATCTTTGTCTCAGTCTAGAAACTATATTTTGCAGAGAACCAGTTTTAGATTAATTGGTAATGTTTGGAAGCTTTAAGACACAGGCATCCTATGAGAATGCAAGCTGATGCAGCCACTCTGGAAAACAGTATGGAGGTTCCTCAAAAAAACTAAAAATAGAACTACCCTACGACACAGCAGTTGCACTACTAGGCATTTATCCAAGGGACACAGGTGTGCTGTTTCGAAGGGACACATGCACCCCCCCATGTTTATAGCAGCACTATCGACAATAGCCAAAGTATGGAAAGAGTCCAAATGTCCACCAATGGATGAATGGGTTAAGAAGATGTGGTATTTATATACAATGGAGTATTACTCAGCAATCAAAAAGAATGAAATCTTGCCATTTGCAACTACGTGGATGGAACTGGAGGGTATGATGCTAAGTGAAATTAGTCAGAGAAAGACAAAAATCATATGACTTCACTCATACGAGGACTTTAGGAGACAAAACAGATGAACATAAGGGAAGGGAAACAAAAAGAATATAAAAACAGGGAGGGGGACGAAGCAAAAGAGACTCATAAATATGGAGAACAAACAGGGTTACCGGACGGTTTGTGGGAGAGGGGATGGGCTAAATGGGTAAGGGACACTAAGGAATCTACTCCTGAAATCACTGTTGCACTTTATGCTAACTAATTTGGATGTAAATTTTTAAAAATAAAAAATAAAATTAAAAAGAAAAAAAGACACAGGCATCCCATTCAAGTTTGAAAAGTTTAGAGACATGGCTGTCTGGTTTGGTTTTGAGAAAAGTAAGTTTGGGGAGATCAAAACTTCCCCATAATGGCCAATTGAAGTTCTAAATTACTTTTGATTAAGTCAGTCCATTTAGTTAGAAATGGGCATGAGGAGGAACTACAGTTTTTAAACATAAAACCAAGGTCCCAGAAGGAGTGCTGCCCTTAAAGCATTTTGATGACTGGGGTCCTGTTTCTTAGAGGTTTCTCTAGAGCAAAAAAAGAAAAATTCCTAAACAGCACAGTTTCAACAGGAACATCCTGGTTCCAAAGGAATCTGACCAAAGGTCAGCACAGAACCAGTGGGAACAGCCCAGTTCTGGAAAGGAGGTGGACCAAAACTAACACAGTTCCAACAGGAACCGTCTGGTTCCAGAAGGGAGTCAGACCAAAGGTCAGGCAAGTACTCTGAAAGGACAAAGCCTTAAAACAGATCCCAAATAAAGACTGGAGAGCTCAAAGCACGAAGAGAATAGAGCTCGAAGTGCAGGAGAAACTTAGCCTCCAACACCAGGAATGGCAAGAAAGCAGTGAGCTTAATTGCCTCTGTGGGCCCTGGCACCTGTTTGCTCACCAGCCTCAAAGCTGTTGGGGTTCATTTTTGGATCCCACTTCTGATCACCAAATAATGTTAACCTTAAAAATAAAAGTTATTTTACCAGTAGAAATTGGTTTATTTGGGAATGACAAAGAAATACAGTTTGGGACATGCAAGCTATGGCAAACCGTAGGCAAGTCCCATAAACAAAGGAGAGAAACATTTTATGGAGGAAAAGGAAGAAGTTGGGAAGTGCTTTGAATGAAGGTCCAGTGGAGATAAGCAGGAGTTCAGATAGTTTTTCATAGGCTGAGTCACAGAGGTAGTCAATTTCTTAGAGAAGATTCAGTGAACATCTTTTCATGTTGGGGCCTGTAATTGACAATTCTTTCCATAATTGACATTGAGTGGTATGGCTCCCCCTTCTAACCCCCCTGCTTCAGTGAGGTTTCCCTTTATTCATTTTCACATTCTTTTAATGTCTGGCTTCATGGAGGGCAGCTGGATTCTCATGTTTGTTTTGCAGTCTTGCTATATCACTCAGCATGCAGCTTCTAGAAAACCTCACTGTACACGGTTGAGAGTGAGAGTGGAAAAGTTGCAAATAATGGCTATTATTAGGAAAATAGTTTTAATCTCTTGGACCCCTCAAGTCCTCAGACCACACTTGGAGAACCATTGTTCTTAAAGTCAGATGGTGGGGGTGCCTAGATGGCTCAGTCAGTTAAGCGGCCAACTCTTGGTTTCCGCTCAGGTCATGATCTCCTGGTTTTGTGAGTTCAAGCTCCACATCGGGCCCTGTGCTGACAGTGCAGAGCCTCCTTCGGATTCTCTCTCTCCCTCTCTCTCTCTGTCCCTCCCCCTCTCATGCTGTCTCTCTCAAAAATAAGAATAAGCTTTTTAAAAAGGAAAAGTTAGGGGCGCCTGGGTGGCTCAGTCAGTTAAGCCTCCGACTTTGGCTCAGGTCATGATCTCGCAGTCCGTGGGTTCGAGCCCCTCATCGGGCTCTGTGCTGACAGCTCAGAGCCTGGAGCCTGTTTCAGATTCTGTGTCTCCCTCTTTCTCTGACCCTCCCCTGTTCATGCTCTCTATCTCTCTGTCTCAAAAATAAATGTTAAAAAAAAAAAAAAAAGTTAGATGGTGAAAGTTGAACTACTAATACAATGCACACTCAGACTCGGTTCTGTCCCTTAAAAAAACAAAACAAAACAAAAATCTTAAGAACTTCTTAAGGTTGATTTGTGGATATAACAGCACTTTAGGCTCCAGCTTTTAAAAGCAGAGGTTTATACTGGGAGAATATGACTGGGAAGTGTCCTGTTCCTTAGACCTGTGGTCCTTTTGCACAACTGGATTGTGGGGTCTCTGGTGTACATGCAGGGAGGGGATTTCCTCTGTGATTGTGTGTGAGGAATGGCACTCACCTCCAGCTGCCTTGTATTGTGCCTGATTTCCTTTCTTTTTGTTTTTCTCCCTTCATCCAAGGGCGAATATGAAAGTTTTGGTTTGCGTCCATCTTGGGTACAGAGGGAGGACAGGACAATAAGCTAAGAATAGGCTTTTTTAAAACATACTTAGGTGACCCTCAGTTGGTTTAAGTTTTACTTGTACTAAAGTGTTATTTTCATCTTCTAAGTATTTTTAGGGATCTTACTGTACTCCTTTCTCAGGTTACATTTTTAAATCTCAGGATAGCTTAAGGGGAAAACAGAAGGCAAATTGCTATATATAATAGTACCATAGGTCTCCTAAAACTAGAAGTTTTGTCCACTAGGGGGAGCTGACAGTAAAGGATTTGGAAATGCTGGATTGTTGGGAGTATGAAGTACAGCAGTGGTAGAAGATGGGTGTCAGTTTCCCTGTGTATTTCGATTTATTTATAAACTAAGCTATCCCAGCCAAGCCAAGAAACACATATGCTAGAAAAGATGTAGAAAAGCTTCAAAATAAGATTACTTTAGAATTACTGTCCAGCTCTTAATTATAAAGAGACTTATTGCTCAGAAATATTCAGGCAAAATAAATATTATATTGAAGTACATTCAATCTATAAAAACCAATGGAAGAATGAAGTCACATTTTTTTCCTTGATGTCCACATATTTTATTTATTTATTTGTTTGTTTATTTGTTTTTAATGTTTATTTTTGAGAGAGAGAGAGAGAGAGAGAGAGAGAGAGAGAGAGAGAGAGAGACAGAGCATGAGCAGGAGAGGGGCAGAGAGACAGGGAGACACAGAATCCAAAGCAGGTTCCAGGCTCTGAGCTGGCAGCACAGAGCCCAGTGCGGGGCTTGAACCCACGAACCGTGAGATCATGACCTGAGCCAAAGTCAGACACTCAACCGACTGAGCCACCCAGGGGCCCTTTTTTTTTCTTTTCACATATTTAAGTCATAGGTGTTCTTTTAATGTGAGAATTGCGTGTGTGTGTGTGTGTGTGTGTGTGTGTGTGTGTGTATGAGAGAGAGAGAGAGAGAGAATTGCTTTTTTTTTTTTTTTTTTTTTTTAATATTTGAGAGAGAGCACAAACAGGGAGGAGCAGAAAGAGAGGAAGAGTGAATCCCAACCAGACTCTGGACTGTCACTATAGACCCCGACACAAGGCTCGAACCCACGAACCATGAGATCATTGCCTGAGCTGAAGTCAAGAGTCAGACGCTTAACCAACCCAGGTGCCCCAAGAATTCCTTGTTTAAAAAAGTTCTTACTCCTGAGCTTTAAAAGACACAAATTCTCTACTATTTTGAGAGTCTTTTTTGATTATCCACTCTGTCGTTGTTCTCTTGTTTTAAAATGAAATCTAATCTGGCATTTTAGTTACCTCAGTGTCTTCATTTGAAATAATGAGATAGCCCATTATTTGAAGCATTGTACACCTTTTGATTTTTTTAGTGGAAACTATGAATGATTTGAATACTGACTTTAATTCTAAAACATGCTCCTTATTTTTAGGGTTCAAGGAGTTTTTCTGTAAACAGTTCTAAGACCAGTACAGCCAGAAATGGTGGCTTTCTCCTGTAAGTATATAATATAATTGGGTTTGCTAAATCGAATAAGGAAATGGGCTTTTGTGCTGTTTTACTTAGGTTTCTCTTTGTTTCCACACATAGCAGTACCAGTATGAAGTGGGTGCAGTTTTCAAACCTACACGTTGATATTCCCAAGGATTTGACCAAGCCCACGGTATGTACTCTCTGTTTCTTGGTAAGGAGCTATATTAGCAATAAATTTTCCTCATTATTTCCTTTGGGGCTGTTTCCCGAGCACTTTAGAGTAAAAATACTTTGTTTTCGAATACTGGCACGTGCACGGTGTGCCTGAGTAAAGTACTCTGTAATGTCCCTGGCTGTTCGTATTATGTTTCAGAGAATCAGGGAATCAATTATTTACCCCAAATAACTGTGGGAATAAGCAGTCGTTTGCTTTAGCTCAGCATAATGTGAAGGGTTGTCATAATTAATGATGCAGAATACTTGTTATTACATTAGGGAAATTTTTTTCTCTTTTAGGCTTTCAGGTCTTTGTTTTCATGTTAAGACATTGAACCTGGGCCTGGACAATCCTTTATTGTTCACAGTGAGAAAGCACATTACCACAGTAAAGAAAATCTAGAAGTAGCTGTGTAACCTTTTTTCCTTTAAGTAAAAATCATGATTCTGTGAGCCCAGTTTTTGTATAAATTTGTGGTTTAAAAAATCCTTACAAATTCTGAAACCTTTCATTTCCACCCCTCACAAATAATCCCCTTTAACGGTTTGTCATGAATCCTTCTAGACATTTGTCTGTATGTAATCATCTTGTCTGTGCACATGCACACCAAAATGAAATTGTGTTCTACATAATGTACTGCTCTTTTGATTTTTCTTTCACTGAATAAATACTGGGTATATTTCCATGGCAATACCTATAAACTCTGGGTCTCCAAGTCAGATGTTTGCCTGGGCCAGGCCTGTAAGGAAAGATGGCAGGGTGGGCACGGTGGCAGGCTATGCCCTTTATAAGCGAGACAGCTGCTACTTACTCTAGCCACTTGTTGCCACGTGGGAAGTCAGACCTAGTGATGACAGATGGTCTCAAATTTTCCAAGCTAAACTGAAATCCAATTTTTTATTCAAAATCTCTTGATTTTTTTATATCACGACAGATTCAAACTCTCTTTAAAACCCTCTGAGGACCAATCAGAAACACCTCTTAGGGCTATATTCCCTCTCCCTTGTGCCCTAGGTTATGGTGTAGAATATCCGTGTACTGTGTTCTTTCCAGCAACCCTGCCTAACCTTGGGGATAATTGAGAGTAAATGTCTAGCTTGCTTCCTGGTTAGTAAGTAGATTTCCTTTGAGGAGCAAAGTAATTTAACCCTGAATCATTGGATTAGTAAGATAAATTACTGGTCTAATGGATGGATGAAGGTGAAGGTAATTCACCCCTTGGAGGAAAGTCAGAAATGTCAAACCCATTATTCCTAAATCTTTAAGCATTAGAGTGGAAGAGGTACAAGTTAAATGTACAGTCAGTGCCATAACATTTTAATTAGAAATGAGTAATTTTTCTATTAGGGTAGGCAAAACATACATGAATAAAACTAATAAAAATATAAATAGCAATAGCTTGCCTTTGTAAAACAACGTTTTATGACTTATAAGCACTTTAATCTGTGTTTACATGTTAGCACCCTACAGAAATGCCGTGAGTGGTGCTGTGAGCTCTAGCATGGGTATTCTTCCGTTTTATGCATAAGGAAACTGAAATATGGTGAGATGGTATGACTTGCCCGTTGTCATTCAGCTATAAGAGGCAGAGTTTAATTCTCAATCCAAGTCTTCTGCCCTTCTAACCAGGCTACTTGGTTAACAGACCCCAGAATCCTTTCCCATGGTGTATTTGGGGCCCAATAAATATTAAGTTAGAAGGTCTCATTAGTGATTTTGTAGGTTGCTTGGAAGTCCTTTTGATTTAAAGTATATTTTAACAGATTGTAAGCGTCATTGTGGAGATCTGAATGTGTTAGTATCTAGCTACTTAGGCTAACAGTATTAAGATGTTGCTCAGCATTTTTCTCCCCATTTATTAGTAAACTCTGAAAGTGTTCAATTGAGGATAATATGTTAAATTTTCCAGTTATAAATATTGGAGGAACCACAACTGAAACTTTTCTTCTTGATTTGAAAATTTTAGATAACCATTTCTGATGAACCAGATACATTATATAAGCGCCTGTCAGTTTTAGTAAAAGGCCATGATAAAGCCGTACTGGACAGTTACGAATATTTTGCCGTGCTTGCTGCTAAAGAACTTGGTATCTCTATTAAAGTGTAAGTATTTATCTTTCCTAATCTGACCTTTTAGCTGCTGTAACATGATCAACCAGGAAAATGGTGCTCATCCCAACTAGGTGTGAGCTCTCTTTTTTCTTTTTTGAGCGTGTGGGGGAGGGGCGGGGGGGAGGACAGAGCATCCGAGGTGGGCTTCGTGCTGACAGCAGTGAGCCCGGTGTGGGGCCCAAACTGTGAGATCATGACCTGAGCCAAAGTCAGACGCTCAACTGACCAAGCCACCCAGGCGCCCCAGGTCTAAGGTCTTAAAACAGCATAGAACCTCATGGCAGATAGAGCTTAGGTTTGTCATATTATCAGGATTCCTATCTACTAGAATTTTTAAGTATTAGAATGAGTGAACAAGAAAAATAGAGGAAATCCTTTCTTTAGCAATTGCATAGACATAGGAGACCCAAGAAGCCCTCATGTCTGGGCTGTCCATGGGGCAGGGAGGTGGATTAGGCGAACAAGCAATCCTTTTAGACTCTTTGGGTTTGATGGTCTTTGTCTAATATAGCCATTTTAAAACCAGCCTTCAGAAACACTAGTCACCCGGTAATTTCATGCAGGAGTCAGGTGAGCTTCATATGGCCTTGAAATCACTGCTGGGTCAAGTGTAACTATAGTTGTCTCCCCCTTACCTGTCTAGGATACTTCCAAGACCCCCAGTGGATGCCTGAAACCACAGATAGCACTGAACCCTATATGTACTGTTTTCTCCTATACATATATACCTGTGAGGAAGTTATTTATAAATTAGGCACAGTAAGAAATTAACAACTAGTAATGAAACAGAACAGTTGCAACAATATGCTGTAATAAAAGTTATGTGAATGTGCTGTCTCTCTCCCTGTCTCAGAATTTCTTACTGTACTGTACTCACCCTTGTGATGAGATGAGACCATAAAATGCCCACGTGATGAGGGGCACCTGGGTGGCTCAGTCGGTTAAACGTTGACCCCTTGATATTGGCTTAGGTCATGATCTCATGGCCCGTGACATTGAGCCCCCTTGTCAGGCTCTGCACTGACAGCATGGAGCCTGCTTGGGATTTTCTCCCCACTTGCGTGCATGCGTTCCCTCCCTCTCTCCCTCTCCCTCTCCCCGCCCACCCCAAAATAAATAAACGTTAAAAAAAAATTGCCCATAGGATGAGAGGAAGTGAGGGGAATGATGTAGGCACTGTGACATGTGGTGTAATGTTAGGCTGCTACTGACCTGACTCCCTCAGAAGGAGTTCTCATCTGCTTCTGGGCCACGGTTGACCACGGGCAACTGAAACTGCTGAGAGCAAAACCGCGGATAAGAGGTGATTCCTGCAACCCTCTTCTCTCATCACCTGCTCCTGGTGCTAAACAAGGCCCATTTGGGGCTTTGCCAGCCTTGCCTTATAACAAAACAGAAGGAACCCACACGTTTCCCATAACAGACTTTAGTTTTGTGGTTATCAGTGTCTCTGCGGGTTTTTCTAAAACAATACACAAACAGTAGCACATGGCTGCTTCTCCTCACAGTTCATGTATTTGGTCAGAAAGGGAGTTCAGGGCAGGGTTGTAAAAGCCGCAGGTGCATGTGTGTGCCCTTGCATGCCAAGGCTCATTTTTGAGGCTGTGGAATAATGTTCCCATTGCTGTCTGGGGTGTTTGTTTTGGCCTGAGCTTTATGACAGCGGTTGTTACACAGGACATTCTTGACAAATGGAAGTCTGTAAATGGTAGCTAATGCCTGTAATTGAGTATGAGCTTGACCTACAAAATTGTGCAATCATGCTTTGATATCTGTGACTCAGGTTTTAACATCACTTAGCTTAAGCATGTTGTTTCGCCCATTAATTTTTCAGACATGAGCCTCCAAGAAAAATAGAGCGATTTACTCTTCTCAAATCAGTGCATATTTTCAAGAAGCACAGAGTTCAGTATGAAATGAGAACACTTTACAGATGTTTAGAGGTGAGTTTATTTCAGACATTCAAGCATTTTTGAAATATCTGGAATTTCACACTAGCACATTGTAACTTTCCCTTGATGTTGACCGGGTTGACTTCTTTCAGTCTGCCCATGACTGATAGTTGTAGAGAAGGTAAATGATAGGAAATCAAACTCAAATAAACCATCCTTAAGAGCAGTTCATACTTTAACTCAGCAATGCAAATTATGCTAATTTTCATACAATAATATGGCCTTGGAATAATTTTACTTCTATTTCAAAAATGCTAGTTAAGTTTTTATATACTTCTAGCGATCCTTTTTACATGCTAACTGGGTTTTCCATGTCCGTGCCGGGTAACATTAAGGTTTTTCATTCATCTGTTATTCCTTTGTGCATCCAGTAGGGTCAGCATAGTCTTGTGGTTAAGAAGAGTGAGCGTTCTGGAATCAGACAGATCCAAGTACTGGCACATACCAGTTGTGTGATCTGTACCTCAGTGCTCTCATCTGTAGAATGAGAGTAATAATGGTACCCATCTCGTAAGGTTAGTGAGAAGATAAAATGAGATATTTATCGAAAGCACTTAGAATACTGCCATCACATAGTAAGTGATTAACACGGTAAAACCTTGGATTGCGAGTTACTTGTTCTGCGAGTGTTCTGCAAGATGAGCAAACATTTCTAATAAATTTACAGTACAAGTAGTATGTGATGCCGAACATCACATGATCACAACTGAGCCAATGGTTCTTCTCTCTCTCTCCCTCTCTTTCTCTCTCACTCTCACTCTCTCACTCTGGGATTGTGGGTGATCATCTCACATGCTCAGATGCTTGGTCTCAGGCTGCAGTGTTTGGTAGAAATCAGTGATTTTTCAGAACGTTGGAAGGTGCCCACAACTGGCACTAGTGTATGTTTTGTCCCTTCAAAGCACCTATGGACAGTCCTTTGCTCTTCCATACAAGAGGAAGCTTAGGAATGTTTTGCTTCATTCTTTGTCAGGCTGCCTGCACATATAGGCCCTTTCCTCTGCTGCCTGATTGCCAGTTACATAAATACAGTATGTGACAAGAGTTTATTAATACTGTTCTGTTGTCAGCATCTGAGCATATACAGTGGCCCCCATGCAGAAGATTCCACTGAGTCAATAGATAGCAGTGATTCCACTAGTGATAGTGAAAATCGTCCTACACAATAACCCTCCTGTCTCTTGTCTCCTTCACACCAGCCATGAAGGGTTTCGAAGGTAAGTGCAGGTGAATTTGTTTATTTTTCTTTGTATTTTGTATTTTCTTTATTATTTTGTATTCTATTACAGTATTGTAATTATTTTTATATGAGTATTTTTGAGGTAGAACAAATCATCTGAACTTCCATTATTTCTTATGGGGAAATTCACTTTGATATACAAGTGCTTTGGATTACAAGCATGTTTCCGGAACAAATCATGCTCACAAACCAAGGTTTTACTGTAAATGTTAATGAAACAAATGCAGGTATACTGCTTTAACATCATGCTTGTCGGGTGGGTTCCATAGAGCCCTGATTTTAAGGTGTTCTATGCCATACTCCCCCTTCCAGTCAACCAGAGGATCGATATACTCTTTTCCTTTTAAATTGGAATTCTGTGTAAGATTTCATGAAGAAAAGGCTGTACTGCTTTTACTTAAAAACTTAACATTTCTGCTTTAACGGCATATCATGAACCAATTTCATGTTTGATATTTTAGTTAGAACATCTGACTGGAAGTACAGCGGATGTCTACTTGGAATATATTCAGCGAAACTTACCTGAAGGGGTTGCCATGGAAGTTATAAAGGTATGATTTAGATTTCCACCTCTGATGGAGGGAGGCCTGTATTGTTTTGCCACATCGTGGGCCTGTCTCGGCCCACCGAGTAGGCGGGATGGCCCGTGGCAGGTGTGGAGGCAGAGCTGGGGTCCCTGCCCCTCTGTGCAGCAGTGGCAGCTGAGCGGAATCCCGCCACCGCAGCCTCTTCTTCCTCCCCGGGCCACCTCTGGAGTCTTCCTCCCGCTTAGCAGTTGCCTAGATGCGGGGTCTACGTTAATTGGCGGTGTCCCTGGAGATCACCGGGGATCGGATCGACCATTTGTGAGAGTGTTTTGTATACCATCCGGTTTCCTTCTGTTTCAGAACCCTACAAAAAGGTGAGAGGGGTAAAAGGAAGAAAGAAGGCAAGAGGATTTGAGGGAACAGAGTTCATCCAATTTGTGGCTAAAGAGTTGGGTTAAGTCCACATTATGTTATAGTTTTGTTTTTCTCTTTTTAGACAAAATTAGAACGGTTACCAGAACACATCAAGGAGCCAATCTGGGAAACAGTACCAGAGGAAAAAGCAGAAAGCAGGTCCTAAAGTCTCAGCCAGTCTACTTGCACCGGCGTTTGACCCAAGCGTGGCTCAAACACGTATGTTGAAATAGAGGCTTCCAGTGGGAACGACCGTGAGTGCACTTGACTGCTCTGTTGAGCCCACGTGCCCTGATCAGCTCAAAGCGGGGGTGAAACTTTAATGACACACTGGACCACAGTGAAAACCACTTCACCTTACTCTTTTGTACACATCATTGTTTCAGTTCCGGTTTTAACAAATGTGAGCAAGCCACTTTGACTACTGTGCACCAAAAGAATCAGGTTTCTGTTTTGTCATTCTGTTACAGTTCAGTTATCAGTTTGCACTGATTTTAACTTGTGTCACTTCATTTGTCTGAAAGTGAGTGTTTGAAATAACTCCTTACACACATTTTTTCCTTTTCAACTACTTAGAAGGAACCTTCAGTTAATTTGGTTAATGTAACAGTGTAACGCCAAACAGTTTTTGATAATTTACCTAGTGCAAGCTGGAAAATCCTGGTGTGGAGGTGGTGACCTCCAAATTTCACCTCATTTAAGCGTGACATTCTTGAAAATGAATGTACTGTGCAGCAGATCACGTACACTTGTGGCACACACTGAACTCTTCTTGTCGCCCAAACCCTTGCCAGGCTGCCAAGAAGGAGCACTATAGTGGAATTTGAGCTCTCAAGAAATGACTGTCTGCATCACTTTTTTCATCCCGTGATTCATTCATTCAACAGGCTTTTATTTTGTTAGCTCTGTAACCAGCACTGTAGTAAATACCAAACGTTGAATGGAAGTATGGCTTTTGAAAAACATGCAGGGCACAGATAAATATTTTTCCTTATTAAGTCCCACACTGATAAGGCCTCTTTGTTTTGGTAAATGGCATTCTTTTTGTTTCGAGATGGCTACTTTTCCATGAAATTAAATCTTAGTTAAAACCCTGAGAGAGGCAGGACTACAATGTGCTGAAACTGCTGGCGTATCATCCCCAAGGGAGTGATTCGTTTCCTTTTTTACAGCAGATCAGGTCCATGTCTTTTGAGGTTTCCTTCACATCTTTGGGGTAGTTATGACTCCTCAGTTTTTCCTCCCTTAAACTTAAGCTGGAGTCCCTGTTCTCTTTTCCCTGACCTACTATCAGGTGTCAATGTTTTGAATGCATACTGCTTATGTATCAGACTTCCATTACTGTCATTAACATGAAAAGAATTACAGCCTGTGCCCTGTGACCTCACTCAGCTCACAGCTCAGTTGTTGACTGTGTCATTCACAAATGCCTGAAGCATGCTTATCCCAGGTGTAAACCTCGGGATTAAGAACTAGTCAATAAAACGAGCGATATAATAGAAGTATATCTTGCAAAGCAGCGATCTGTGACCCGTTTTTACTTTAAAAGAAAAAGTTCCTTAAATACATATCCACATCTAAACTTTTTTACAGACAGTATTAATCACTGTATCATAAGATGATTTATGCAAACTTGGCTTCCATTGACTCTCCATGTGAGTTCCTTTCAAGATGTGCAGCTGTTTTCAGACTGAATTAACCTGTAAACCAGATTACTTGGCACTTCACGTTATATATTAAAATCTTGTTTTAAGGTAAATATACAAATAAACTACACACACAACAGAAGCTGGTGATATTTCTTTGACAAAAGCATTTGGTATACTTGAAGCCTATTTCCTGATAGAAACAAGAGGATTTCTTCATCCTGATAGGATGAGAAATTCTTTTTTTTTTAGTTGGGTCTCCTGAGCAAAATGCATATTCTGAAAATGAGAATTAATGCCCAGGTACCACTTGTCCATGTGGGGAAGGGAGGTAATGAGAAAAGCGGATCTGATGGAATGAACCGGAAGGCACGTAGGAAGTGAGGTTATTTTTTTTTTACTGAGGTATAACCCTGAGTTCATCGTTGCTATCTCTGATCTGAGGTATATTTTCTTTTCATATGAAATAAAATAATGTTATGGTCTGTTTAAAATTATTGGTAGACCTCCACAGATGAAACCCATTCAAGGGCTTAGTCTTGATGCTTTCAAAGCAAATCACCTGTCTGTTCCTTTGGCCACTTAGACATGCCACAGTAAGTACAGACAGCAAATTGGGGCGCCTGGGTGGCTCAGTCGGTTAGGCATCCGACTTCAGCTCAGGTCATGATCTCACGGTTCGTGAGTTCGAGCCCCACATCGGGCTCTGTGCTGACAGCTCGGAAGCCTAGAGCCTGCTTCGGATTCTGTGTCTCCCTCGCTCTCTGGCCCTCCCCCACTCATGCTTTGTCTCCCTCCATCTCTCAAAAATGAATAAACGTTAAAAAAAATTTTTAAGTACTGACAGCAATGATTTTAAGCCAGTATAATTTCTTACCACTTCTACTTGTTAAAGCTACTCTTGCTCCTTTCCTACATTATATTATTTAGTTTTACTGCAACATTAATGAGTAGCAGAGTAGAGAAAACAGACTTTGGAGTCAGGCCTGAGTCAGATAAGAGTTCAAAGCTAACTGATTTAAACTTGGGCAGGATACTTCACTCCGTCAGAGCCTCCATTTACACATTAGTAAAATGTAGGAAACCTCCTACTTACTAAGGTTGGAGTGTTAAAATAGATAGCTTATAAAGCACCTCACACTGACCCCAGACAGATAATAGACTGACTAAATAATAGCCGGTAGTGGAGGCAGTACAAATTGGGTGCTACTCCAGACGCTCGTGTGCTGTATGTACTGTTTAAACGCCAGCTGGAAAGGACCTGAGAGTATCGCTAAGGTGTGGACAACCCTTAGAGCAGCTGCGAAGGTTCATTTACTTATTTGCTTACCGAAGTTGATGCGAAGCTTAATTGAGATGAGAAAACACATAATGTGCTTATTATAATCACCACCACACATGATGCCAAGCATTTTACATAGTCATTTACAGATGCTATCTTACTTCATCTTTATAACAACCCAATAAAGTAGTTATGATGATTATCTCCATTTTACAGAGCAGAAAACCAAGTTATGACCAGCCCACTTAGTCACCCTTCCAGTTTACAGATGAAGCTGAGGCAAAAAAGGTGAAACTGATTTGTGTGTCAGTTAGAGGCAGGGACAGCCCAGAACCTAATTTCCAAAGGCTAGGAGGTACTCAGAAGTCCACATATATGTTTTTTCAATTTTTTAAATGTTTATTCATTTGTTTTTGAGAGAGAGCATTGAATATGAGTGAGGGAGGGACAGAGAGAGAGACAGAATCTAAAACAGGCTCCAGGCTCCGAGCTGTCTGCACAGAGCCCAAGGCAGGGCTTGAACCTACAATCTGTGAGGTCGTGACCTGAGCCAAAGTCGGATGCTTAACTGACTGAGCCACCCAAGTGCCCCATTAACTTCTTTTTTTTAAGTTTATTTTGAGAGAGAGGGAGAGAAAAAGAATCCCAAGCAGGCTCCACACTGTCAGCACAGAGCCCAGTACAGGGCTCGAACTCATGAACTGAGCTCATGACCTGCACCGAAATCAGGGGTCAGCCACTTAACCACCTGAGCCACCTAGACGTCCGTCAGATGTCCCCGTATTCAGTGCAGATACTCAGACCTAAAATCCAGATTTACCTCCCCTTGCACTTGAGCAGAATATACTCATTTCCCCTAAAGCTTAGAAGTAAAGAGATTGACTAGGGGGAAAAATATCTAAGGAATAAAAGACATGACTGTGTATGAATAAAGACAAGAAGCATAATACACAGTGCAATCCTTAGAGCCTCAGGGCTGACACTGGGCCTGAGTGTCCGAGAGGGAACAGGAGAGTTGAGGCTTCAGAAACGCATGGAGGCCCAGTCCCACAGGGTCACAAGAACAACTGGCACAGAGACGATTTACATTAAGGCTTTGGGCCGAGGCTCAGCAGACTGGTTCCTTGCTCTCAAACATTTCTCTTCTCCTAGAGCCAGGCTTATGGCTGACCACCTGTGATCCCCAGGGTTCTCTATGCAAATCCCTGCTCAATTCCTAACCCTGCCCTCCTTAAATCCCCGCTATTATTACTCACTTCCGGTTATCATTTCTCCATATGGCTCCTAATCCTCTTTAAAATGATATATTTATACCTCAGTAGCTCAGCAATAATTAAGGGCAGGTCATGGGCAACTGACCCACGTGAAAAGCCAATTGATTTTTAGATTCCTTGGCCAGGGGCTACATCGAGTTCCATTTCATTCATACAGTTTCTCAACTTGAGCACGGGTGCCGTGCTTTAGTCACTCCTCGGTGTTGCTTAAGTATCAGCAGATGTGAAGAGACAGGGATGATGACACCTCCTCCACACCAAGCCAGTTAGGGTGCCGGTGGCACAGAGCCACAGCAGCTGCTGGGCGCATGTTGTCTTCCGGTGTGAGGAGATGGAGAAAAGGTTGGAAATCGCTGGGCTGGGTGATCTTCAAGGCCCCTTCCGTTGCCATTTCACACCAACAGGGACCTGCTGGCCCAGGCACTCTCAAAGGAACCAAAGGATTGTCCTATAAAATTAAGCCCTGATGGCTCTCATTCATTCAGTCCTGACTGTGTGCTGAGCTTTGCTCAGTTACTCAATAAGTATTTGAGTTCCTTGTATGTACCAAGCACTGTTCTGGACCCTGGGAATTCATTGTGTATGGTGAAGTCCTCTCCTCAAGGACGTTGGACTCTGGTGAAGACACAATAAATGGGGGGTGGGGGGTGGGGGCGGGGAAGAATAAGATTTAGTTAAGTTCTGTGAATAAAATAAGATAGTGTCAGAATTACTTGAATGGCTACCTGAGGTGGGGTTGGGACATTTCCAAGGAGAGGAGAGTGGTCCAGAAGACAGCCATGTGAAGCCACAGGGGAAGAGCAGCGGGAAGGTCAATGGCACGGCCCCGTGAGTGTGTCTGGGGACCAGGACAGAGGAACATGAAGGCCAATCAGGCAAGGACTAGATCACATACTGCATTGTGGCTGCGGGGAGGAGTGCAGATTTAATTCTGAGTGTGACTGGGAAGCCACAGGAAGGTTTGGAGCAGGAGAGTGACCGATCTGGTTTAGGCTTTAGAACATACTACTGTCCAGGGGGCAGAAGCACCAGGTAGGACCTGCTGCCGGGGACCAGGTGTGAGGACATGGCCTAGACGAGAAATGCAGTAACGGAGGCGATGAGAAGTGGCGGGATTCAGAATATGGTTTGGAGATAGAGCTGACGGAATGGCCTACTAGTAGATTGAAATGAGATCTAAGAGAAAGAAGATTGAAGAATGGGTCTTAGTTTTGGGGCTAAGCAACTGGGTAAATGGTAATGCTATTGCTGAGGTGGAAAAGTGTTGGGGAGGAATCTAAGGAGGGAATCAGGAGTTTAATTTTGGCCTTGCCATGTTTGCGATCTGAGTAGAGATGTCTCTTCGGCAGCTAGGTTCATAAATCAGAGTTCTGGGGAGAGGTCCAGGCTGCAGGTACAAATTTGGAAGCGATCAGCCTGCAAATGGTATGTAATGTGATGAGTGAACTCCCCTGGGGAGGGCATAGGTGGGGAGGTAAGAAGAGAACTTCCAGAACAAGCCTGGAAGCCCCAAGCACAAAGAGATTTGTTCGACAGGAGGAGGTGCTGGCAAAGGAGATGAGTAGTCAGTGAGATTGAAGTGAACTCAGAGGAGTGTGGTTTCTTGAAACCTAGAGTGTTTGAGGAAAGAACTCGTTGATTGAACTGGGATGAATCTGTTGACAGTAAAAACAGGTCTTTGGTGACCACTTCTCCATGGAATGACAAGGATGAGCATCCCACTGGAGTAAGTTGGAGAGAGAATAAGAAGAGGACATGGGGCACCTGGGTGGCTCAGTCGGTTGAGCGTCCGACTTCACTCGGGTCATGATCTTGCGGTTTGTGAGTTCAAGCCCCACGTCAGGCTTGTTGCTGTCGGCCTGTCAGTGCAGAGTCTGCTTTGGATCCTCTGTCCCCCTCTCTCGGCCTCTCTCTGCATGTGCTCTCCCCCCCCCCCAAAAAAAAATACTTTAAAAATGTTTAATTTATTTCAAAATAAGGAAGGAAGGGGAAAAATAAAAAGAGGAGGAGAGAGGGAGGGAGGAAGGAAGGAAGGAAGGAATGGAGGAAGAGAGGTGGGGAAGGAAGGAAGGAAGGAAGGAAGGGGGGGAAGGAAGGAAGGAAGGAAGGAAGGAAGGAAGGAAGGAAAGGGAGGGAGGAAGGAAGGAGGGAAGGAAGGAAGGAAGAGAGTACAGTCCAGACTGGATTATATTCATCTTTATACCAATGGGTGACAAAATATTTTTAATATTTATTTACTGAATATTTATTTTATGACTCGTGAAGGCAAAAGCATATGAAAGTCCCATAATGGGACCCTGAATGTGGAGTCAAGGAAGGAGTTTTGTTTTTTGTTTTGTTTTGTTTTGTTTTGTTTAATAAAGGTGATATTAAGGCCGTCCTCAGGCAGGAATGATCCATTAGAGAAGGATAAACTGAGGATGGAGAAGAGAAAGGGAATAACTGGGAGTGAAGTGCTTGGATAGGCAGAGAGAGGAGACCTAGCTGACAAGCTTACAGGTGGAGAGGGAAAGGGCCACTGCTTCCATCAACCCAGGAAGAAGGTCAAGTGCGTGGGCACAGGTGCGGAGAAATCTCCTGGGAAGATGAAGTGGTCGTCTGATGCATCTGTTTCTCTGTGAAGCAAAGCTTGTAACAAGGTCATCAGCTGAACGCGAGAGTGAGTGAGGTGTGAGGGCAGGCGGCTTGTGGAAAAGTCATCTCAGGAGGGGGAGAATGACATCAGCGGGGACTAGCATGTACTACCGTCACCTCCTGGGTGCAGGTGAGCTGTTAGCGAACGGTTAGTGGCTTTAGCCAAGGTTGGGTTTTGCCAACCAAGTACTTAGAGGGAGAGAGGAGCACAAAGGTCAAGGTCATGGCAAGGAAATGGCAAGAGCCCTGGGCCGTGGGTGAGGATAAGGAGGAAAGCGAGGATACGAACAGGGTGACAGATGTTAAAAAACAAAGAGATCAGCAAGTTGCAAGTCTCCGGCTGGTGCGTTGTTGGGTGAAGGTGTTAGAGCTAGAGGGAGGCCACGGTGATGTTTGAATGTTTCGGAGGTGGTTCAGAAATGCGTGACTGCGAGGCCTATGGTAGCGGTGCCCCGACGTCAGCGTGCGTTGGAAGCACGTGGAGGGCTTGTCCAAACACAGATCGCTAGGCCCATGCGCAGGGTTCTTGGTTCAGTAGGGGAGAGGGGACCTGAGAATTGGCATTTCTAACAAGCTCCCAGTTGCTGCAGCTGCTGCTGGCCCAAGGGCCGCAGTGAACGGGAGGCCGAGGTGGGGTGGAAGAAGAGCTCAGGGACCTTTGAGGCCGGAGCGTGGGATGGATCCACTATCCACCTGGATGTCACGTCACCAAGCTGGTGCTCTGAGACAAAGCAGTGAAGTCACCAGTGAGGGCAAGTGGGTAGAGTCACCCGTGGCTTTAAAGAGACTGGCATTTTTGAGGGAGGAAAGAGGAAAAAGTGGAGGCAACAGTTAGGAGCAGGGAGGCGATGAGCCATACTCTCCTGACCCCAAAGGATGTGGCAGAAAGATCCATGAGTGCTTGGAAAGATGACAGGAAGTGGGGCTCCTACTTCACGAATGGCAGTGAGGCGCTGGGCGGCTCAGTCCCTTAAGCATCTGACTTCAGCTCAGGTCAAGATCTTGCGGTTTGTGGGTTCCAGCCCCACGTCGGGCTCTGGGCTGACAGCTTGGAACCCGCTTCAGATTTTGTGTCTCCCTCTCTCTCTTCCCCTCCCCTGCTTGTGCTTTGTCTCTCTCTCTCTCTCTCTCTCTCTGTCTCAAAAATAAAAACCTGAAAAAAAATGTTTTTAAAGGAATGGCAAAACTTAGAAGAACTTCAAGAGATTAGGGATGAATGGAGGCGGGGGGCAGGGGGGTACGTGAGCGAGGGAGTCAGGCCTGGGGGTGTACAGAACAATTCGGGAGTGACTGGTCAACGGGAGACAGGCAGTGTCGCCCCTGAGATTACAAGACCCCCCGGAACAATTCCTAAAATCTAGAAAAGTGCATTCGATTTTCTGGTTTCTGGAAGGTATCATTTTAATATTACCTTAAAATAAGCACGAATATATAATTGATTCAGAAACAAATTCGCAAACATAAAAGTAAGAGCCTTCAGAGATCTTTTAAGCCGCGCTCACAGATCCTTCTCACATATTCACACTTAGGAGAGAAAGTAGGGAACGCCTTGTTTCTAGGTCTTGGGTGAAGGGTGTTGGAAGGAAGCATTTGTACTTTAAGTTGGAAAATGGAAAACTTGAAGACTCAGGGGTGTCTGGCCCTGAGCTCGGGGACGGAACTGCCCACCTGGCGGCCTTCACATCATAGAATCTGCTGCTTCTCACTGGCCCATGTGAGTGAGGCCCAGATCACCAGCGGGCTCTATCTTACAGGCTAGGAGTTGGTCTCGCTCCCTCTTTGGACTTCAGAGTCTCCTGTGTCTCCAAGATGGGCCTCTCTGGAACAGCGCAGTGCCCAACTAATGGAACAGGGAGCATGTGTGAGCTGGTAGGGTGTCCGTTTCCTGCCCTTCTCCCCCCTTCAGAATCTGCCAGGGTGGCGTAGTCACGGGATTGACAAGAGTGAAGGGAGGGGTGAGGCTGGGGGAGCTTAGCTGACTGGGGGTCAGACCTTCCAGGAGAATCTTCTAATGATCTTAGGGCGCTTAGCTGGCCCGGCCCCGCCCCCTGCCGCCTGCCTCTGCGCTGCCCAGTGGCCAGGAGATGATGAAGAGGCCGGCCAGGCAGAGGAAAGGGAGGAAGAGGGCCCCGGCCTAAGGCATCAATCGGCAGAAGCCCAGGAAGAGGCACAGACCCCCGACATCCCTCCAGGACAGGATGGGGCAGCAGTTCAGCTGGGAGGAGGCGGAGGCGGCGGGCGAGATGGACGTGGCCGAGCTCCAGGAGTGGTACAAGAAGTTCGTGGTGGAGTGCCCCAGCGGCTCTCTCTTCATGCACGAGTTTAAGCGCTTCTTCAAGGTCACAGGCAACGAGGAGGCCACCCAGTATGTAGAGGGCATGTTCCGAGCCTTCGACAAGAATGGGGTAAGGCACTGAAGGGGTTGCGGGGGCCAGCTTGTTTCCCACTGAGCTGAAGGAGCATCACCGGTGGGAGGGAGCGGCCCGTCCCCAGTCCCCCTGCTCTGCTCTCCATTTCCTGCTCACGTTTTCTGTCTCTCTTTCCCCAAACTCTTCTCTCTTCCCATCATTTGGTCTCTTCCCATCTTTCCTTCTCTCCTCTCCGTCTCATCTTCTCTCCCCTGTCTCTCTGCTCTTCCTGCCTCCCTCTGTCCACCTGCTGAGAGGAGGTGGGCTGGGCAGAAGGGCACACAGTCCAGTCCTCAATTGGTGTATTTTTGGCCAAGGCTCTACAGCCCAAGGACCTGGTCTCCCACACCCACCAGAGCCCCTGTCACTCTAAAGATAAGGAGCTAAAGAGCTGTCCCAAAAGGATGAGCTCTCTTGGTATAGACTGTGATCTCCCCTTCGTTGGGGTCCTTGGAATTGAGACTGGTCAGGTCTTCCCTTCCAGCATGCTGGGAGGGCCTCCTGCACTGACCGGGCAGTTGAACAGATCGTGTAAAAGTCCCTTACAACTCTCCAAGCCATGGAAGATTCCATGAGATCATTCCACCACAGGATTTCTTTAAGCCTTCCAGTGGCACCTGCAGCTGAGAAGATACTGCATTTTGTCAATCCACCCCTGGAAATAGAATTCAGAAATGGAAACCCCTTCGTTATTTAAGGCTTTCAGTCCAGGGCCTCCACAACCCTTCAAATCATTCGATTTGCCTCAAGTACCTACTTCAGCACCCCCCACCGAGTTGAGGGGGCTGGTTGTTGGACCTAGATAATTAATCTGGGGAAAGCCTCTGTACTTTTCCATGCGTGGAGAGCTTCACTTTCTAGGCTGAATCACTGGGAAAGCCTGTTAGTGTCTGACCTTGTCCGGGTACCAGTTAGCATGCATCTGTAGGGGGATGGAGGGTGGGGTAGCGTCAGGGCAACAGAAACCTCCTTAGAGATGAAACCTATGGACTCCCTTGTGGGGCACAGAGTACATTCAGACTTCTCCAAGCTTCTCTTCTGCCCCCTCTCCTCCGAGCCTTCTGCAGCCCATTTAATGATCCAAATGAAATGAAGAGAAAACTGGGACAAGAGGAAGTGAGCTGATTTGCCCAAGGTCGTATACTCAAGGGTCCTGACTCCCAGTCGAGTGTGCCTGCTTAGAAGGCAGTTTGTTTTGTTTTGTTTTGAAGAGAGAAAATGGTTTTAAAACAAACCAGATCACACACAACAAGATTTGCTATCATAAATGTATCAATCTTCCCCACATTCACCTAAAAATTCAGTAGGATAGCAACTCAAGATCCAAAAGGGATTGTCAAGGGACACCTGGGTGGCTCCGTCAGTCAAGCGTCCAACTCTTGGTTTCGGCTCAGGTCGTGATCTCGGTTCGTGAGTTTGAGCCCCGTGTGGGACACTACACTGGCAGCATGGGGCCTGCTTGGGGCTCTCCCTCTCTCACTGCCCCTCTCCTGCTTGCGTGTGTATGTGCCCTCCCTCTCTCTCTAAATAAAGAAACTTAAATGGGGAGGGGGGATTGCCAAGCCCGTGGGCCTGGTACAGCTGTACTCCTTATACCTTATCTCTTTTACAAATTATATTCATTGACTGTTGTTTTCCTTTCTTTAGAACTTTTATTTTTGATGGTATTTCAAATGTGTACCAAGTTGAAAGAATAGCATAAGTAACTCGTATGTACAATTTGTCCAATTGTACATTTTGCCTCATTTTCTTGATCATTCTGTGCGTGTGCGTGTCTTTCTTTAGAGAAAGTTGAAGACATCACATCCTTTTACCCCTAAGTATTTCAGTGTGTTCTTTCTAAGAACAAGGACGTGCTCTTAAATAACCTAATACAAAGATGAGAATCAGGAAATTCAATATTGACCCAATTCTATTAGCTAATCCATATTCAAGTTTTGTCAATTTGACATGTGATATGTTCTCTATATTGCTTGCTTGCTTGTTTTTCTTATTTGGAGCGGGGGGGCAGGGTGGGGGCGGGGTGGGATCTGATCACGCATTGCATTTACTTGTCCTGTCTCTGGTCTTTAATGCAGAACCTTCAATGCTTAGCTTTTGTCTTATTTGACGCTGACATTTTTGAAGATTGCAGGCCAGTTAATTCGGTAGAACATCCCACAATTTGGGTTTGTTCAGTGTGGCTTTGTGATTAGACTCAGGTTTTCCATTTCTGGCAGAAATGCCCCAGGAGTGATCTCATGTCCTTCTCAGTGCCCCCTGTCGGGGGCACATGATGTTGGTTTGTCCCATTACAGGGGTTGGTTACATGATGTCTGCCAGGTTTCTCCCCTGGAAAGTTACCATTTTTCCTTTGTAATTAACAAGCATCTTATAGGGAGCTACTTTGAGAGAAGTCAATATCCTGTCGCTCCTCTGATTTTCATCTGCTAGCTTTGGCATCCATCGACAGTTTTCGCATTCTACCATCCCTTCTCCATTTATTAACTGGAATTCTGTTGAGGAAAAGCTTTCCAGAGGTGTGGTAAGTTCCTCTGTCAGGGACTGAGCCTTCTTTCTTTCTTTTCCCACTTAGTTTCTGTCTCCAAACCCACACCCGTCTCCACTCCCCACATTGGCACCATCTTTATGTTAGTGAGTCCGATTTCTGGGCAACTGGTCTGAGCTTTCGGAGACAAATGAAATCAAGAGTTCATAGATACAGCTCACATGTCGAAATCTGAGGTGACAGCGCAGCGCCTGGGTGGTTCAGTGGGTGAAGCGTCCGACTTCGGCTCGGGTCATGATCTCACGGTTCGTGGGCTCGAGCCCCGCGTCGGGCTCTGTGCTGACAGCTCACAGCTTGGATCCTGCTTCCGATTCTGTGTCTCCCTCTCTGTCTCCCCCTCCTCCGCTCATGCTCCCTCTTTCAAAAATGAATAAACATTAAAAAAAAATTTTAACCTAGGGTGATAGAAATGGGAGTTTGGTGGAGGCAAAGAGGCCAGAGCGCCTCATCCCTGCTACGCCTCTCCCTTGCCACACTCTTCTCTCCAGTGGTTGCCCTGAGATGCACTGGGATGGAAGCAAAGGGAAGGTGAAATCAAATGTCATTTGGGATCCTTATGTAACGTGCGCTAAGGCTGGGGCTGGTGCACAAATGCAGCCAATTCAGGGAGAAATGGGGCAGGTAATCCCACAGAGCAGATCACACGCCTGTCACTTCTGCTCCTACTCTTGAGTGGACAGAGGCATTTCCATCATCTTCCCATTGCTCTGTGGGTAATTGAAGCTGACGAGGGCCCGGCACAGAGCGTGAGATGAGTCCCAGCTGGGAGCTTCCCAGGACTCGTCCTGGGGTCGGAGCAACTTTACAGCTGAGGTCACTCCTCAGGAAGGGCTACCTCTAGTGTGCCTCATGGGAGGCAAGGGCTCGTTGTGGTAACCGTGTCATGTTGAGGGAGGATGCTGTCAGGACAGAATGTTCTAGACGAAGAATGTGGGAGAATCTATAGAGCTGGAGAGGAAGGATTTATCAGTGGTTTTTGGTTTTTTGGTTTTTCTCTCTGTGGTGCTAGATACAAGGCTCTTTTTTTTTTTAATTTTTTTTTTAATCTTTATTTATTTTTGAGAGAGAAACAGAGTGTGAGCAGGGGAGGAGCAGAGACAGAGGGAGACACAGATTCAGAAGCAGGCTCCAGGCCCTGAGCTGTCGGCACAGAGCCCGATGCGGGGCTCAAACTCACGAACCGTGAGATCATGACCTGAGCCGAAGTTGGACACTTAACTGACTGAGCCCCCCAGACACCCCTACGATCCATTTTGCATACATTTTCCTACTCTTATTAAAAAAAACATAAGGTTAATTTTTAGCAAACTTAATAAGTATTGTTCATCAGTAATTGTTTACTGATGAAAATAATCTTTTAAAGAACAACCAATCATCATGGTGTATACCTTAAACTTACACAATGTTCTTTAAAAGGCTATTCGGCAATTATATCTCAATAAAGCTTGCGGGGGAGGGGCAGTTGTTGGAAACAAGCCGGATAACCTTCAATGAGTGAGTAGAATAAACGGGGGGCTATTCATGCAGTGGAGGACCACTCAGCAATAGCAGGGAAGGGAGTGCTGCTGATACACTCAACAGCTGGGGTGACTCCCCAGGGCTTTTTGCACTGAGCACAACAAGCCCACCTTAAAGGGCTACATACTGTGTGATTCCATTTGTATACCATTCTTCAAGTGGATACGCTATAGTGTTGGAGATCAGATTAATGGCTGCCAAGTCTGGTCGGAGGAAGGAGGTAACTCTTAAGTGGTAACAGAGAGCGTCCTTGTATTGATATTTGATACTACTCATAGCTTCATGTGTGACAAAATCTCCTAGAATGATAGACTGACACAAACAGCAGATTAAACACTAGTGAAAAAAGAGAAAAGAACAGCCATTGCTAAGAACCTACCCTAAAGAAATTACCAGAGATATAGGAAATATATATATATACACACACAATATATATACATATATATATTGGAAATATATATATACACACAATATATATATATAGTAAATATATATATATATATACATATATATATAGTAAATATATATATATATATACATATATATATACACACACACAAAGATGTTCATTGTGTAACATAAAATATTTAAACCAGGTTCATTCAGCACAAGGGACTGCTTGAGGGGAGTACCCCTCAAAAAAATAAAAGGTATGATTTCAATTAATTGTAAAGACATGGGACATTTTAAGATAAAAATCCAGGAAATAACATAGTGACAGTCTGACCTCGATTAGGTAAATACATGGTGGGGGGTGTGGAAGACCAGAAGTAACCGCATAAAAGATGTTGAAATAGACACTTTGGGGGGCACCTGGGTGGCTCAGTCGGTTGAGCATCTGACTTTGGCTCAGGTCATGATCTCACGGTTTATGAGTTTGAGCCCCATGTCGGGCTGTGTGCTGATAGCTTGGAGCCTGGAGCCTGCTTGGGATTCAGTGTCTCCCTCTCTCTCTGCCCCTCCCCCATACTCTCTCTCTCTCTCTCTCTCTCTCTCTCTCAAAATAAACATTAAAAAATAACTTAAAAAATAATGATGGCCAACATGATATATATATGTATCATATATATATATGTATCATGTTATATATATAGTTATATATATAGTTCTATATATATATATGACATGACACTTTGGGTATTGAGGTGGGCTCGTTTTGTTTTTTTCTTGGTTTTTCCTTAGGCTTTCTAATTTGCCTCATGTTCTGCTGTGTTCTGTGGTTTACTTGTTGCTCACCCAAGCACCCCTTGATCTGGGGGTGGGGCCGCCTGAGTGGCATGACCCAGTAGGACAGAGGTGCTCTGGGCCAGTGGTGTCATTTCTGATGACAAAGTCCTGTGAGCGACAGCCATTCCTGGGAGAGTGATGACTCAGCTTCTGGCTTTGGAGAGCTGAGGTCCCCACCCTCAGAAGACGGGAGGAAGGGGCGCCTGGGTGGCTCAGTCGGTTGAGCGTCCGACTTCGGCTCAGGTCATGATCTCGCGGTCCGTGGGTTCGAGCCCCGCGTCGGGCTCTGTGCTGACAGCTCAGAGCCTGGAGCCCGTTTCAGATTCTGTGTCTCCCTCTTTCTCTGACCCTCCCCTGTTCATGCTCTCTCTCTGTCTCAAAAATAAATAAATGTTAAAAAAAAAATTAAAAAAAAAAAAAAAGAAGACGGGATGGAGCACCCATAAGCGGGAACACCCTTGTGAGGCTCACCCTGACCAGCCCACTGCGGACACCATCACCGCAAGCCTCTCCCCTCACGCTCGACTGGCATAGAAGGGCAAGAAGCAGGTGTGCCCCCTGCCTCTTGTTGACTGCTTTTCGAGTAATTGTTGCCACATTTGTGTTAGAAGGAGTTTCAGTGACCTGGTCAGAGTCGCCACAGAAGCAGACTGTGCCCGTCTCCTACCTCTGGGGGGTTAGCACCTGAGCTCTGTCTCCCGCCCTCCTTCCTGGGTGGGGACAGGGGGTGCCTGTCCTTCAGAGAAGGTAATGTCCACACGGGGCTGGAGCCATCGCCTGTCTGCCTCCCCTCGGGCTCGGAAGGTGTAAAAGGATAAAGGACATTTTTGCCATGAGCACTGCTTTCTCATCTTCCAGAGGTGCCTTGGTCCCAGATTGAAATTAAGTCAATCACGTATTCGTTGATTCATAAATACTTTTGAGACCCTGACTCTGCACCTAAGTGGCGCCATGCTAAGCACAAAGGGGAGACGAAGGCAACGTAAGCCCCTCTTTTCTCCAGGAGCATATGTAGAATACAGCTCAAGAATGAGACAGACTTACGAAACGGCCAAGTGGCGATGCCAGAATAAGGCCCAAACTGTGCGGATTAAAGTGTAAGTGTCGTGAATGTTAGAAGAGGGAGCAAGAGAGACAGAACACTGTAGGTGGTCAGAGAAGGAGGGCTTCCTGAAAGAGGGGACCCTTGAGCTGGGCCTTGAAGGACGGGTAGAGTTGAGTGATCACAGACTGGGAAAGGATGCCGGGGTGGAGAACAGTACCAGCGAGGCCGTTGAAGCCACGTGGATGGCCAGAAGCAAAGCCTTGGATTTGTAGGCACGGACGGCCCAGTATCGGGCCCTCGCCTGAGCTCTGGGGAAGGCGGGAGGGACCTCACAGCTCCCACTCCCGCTGCAGGACAACACCATCGACTTCTTGGAGTATGTGGCCGCCCTGAACCTCGTGCTGAGGGGCACCCTGGAACACAAGCTGAAGTGGACCTTCAAGATCTACGACAAGGACCGCAACGGCTGCATCGACCGCCTGGAGCTGCTCGACATTGTGGAGGTCGGCATCCGCCCGTGGGGCCTGGGCGCGTGAGCACTGCTGGGCTCTGAGGCCCGGCCCCTCAAGCGGGGGCCCCCGGGGCTGGGGTGGGGGAAGGAGCACGGGGATCATTCGGAGGGTGCTTTCTGACAAAGGTCAGAATTAAGCTAGAAATCCACTACAAAAAGACACCTTAAAAAAATCCCCATCTGTTTGGAAATAAGGCGGTACACTCCTAACTCCTCCATAAATGAAAGACGTTACATCACATGCATATACGCACCAAGTGCACGGAGCCGGATTATAATGCTCACGTAACATAATCGGCTGTGGAGTGCGGCCGACGCTGGACTTGCAGAGCATTTTAGCGCCTTAAAAGGTAGATGTCAGAAAATTAAGAGGCTGGAAATCGCTGATGTTAGAAGTCATCTCAAGAAATTAGAAAAAAGAAGAGTAAATTAATGAAAGGCAATTAAGAGGTGAGAGGCATGAGGCATGAGAGGTGCCAATGAGAGGCACCTGGGTGGCTCGGTCGGTTAAGTGTCTCTGACTTCGGCTCAGGTCATGATCTCACAGCTCGTGAGTTCGAGCCCCGGGTTGGGCTCTGTGCTGACAGCTCAGGGCCTGGAGCCTGCTCCGGAGTCTGTGTCTCCCTCTCTGCCCCTCCCTGACTCATGCTCTCTCTCTCTCTCTCTCTCTCTCTCTCAAAGTAAATAAACATTACAAAAAGTTTAAAAAAAAAAAAAAAGCAATGAGAGAAGAAAGAACCTACTATAGCACAGACTGACCCCTGACCTGCGTCACCCTGTTACCTAGTTCTAGTGCCCTAGAACTGCACTCCCAGGGGGCGGTTGTCTGCCCATTTCACAGATAAAGAAGTCGCCTCGGGGCAGTTCTGTGGTTTGCCCGAGTTCATCCATCCCAGGAGGCACTGCGGCTGGCCCTAGCCCCGGGGCTCTCAGACCCCAGTCAGTGGGACCCACATTGTGCCAGGCACTGCACTGGGCAGTGAGGGCCTGGGGATCGACAAGACAGGCCTCTGTCCACGGAGCTCCCCATCAAGGAACTGAGGAAAACCCTCACATTTGTCTGTCTCTTCCCCACTTCACCAACGCCGCCTCGTGGGGAGAGGAAACAGGGCAAGGCAGAAACCTGTCCTTTCCCTCGTCCAAACGCCGGTATCCCCCCTCGTCCTGTTTTACACACACGTCCATAAGTATCCTCTTTTCCCCTCTGGGTCTCCATCTCCTCCTGGGCAAAGTGGACTTGGGAACATCACAGTGCTGGGTCCATCCCTCATTGAGGGTCTTGGGTTTCACTTTGACAGTCACAGGGCATCAGGGTGAGGTGGCCTATGAGGCCCGACACTCAGCTGGAACTAGGCCAGTGGGACCCTGAGAGAGCAGCCCGAGGACAGGTGGATTTTTATTTGGGTCTGGGGCCTGTGGTCCTACAGTGCACAGGCTGGGGGGCAGCGCCAGGGACGCAGGGCTGAGGGCCTGGCAGAGGGAGGGAGGGAGGGAGCTGGCGGTTTTCTCTCGCAGGCAATCTACAAGCTGAAGAAAGCCTGCAGGGTGGAGGAGGAGGCCGAGCAGCAAGGACAGCTGCTCACACCCGAGGAGGTGGTGGACAGGATCTTCCTTCTGGTGGATGAGAACGGAGATGGTAAGGGGGCGGGGCTGCCCACGCCACAGCACCCCTACTTTCTGGCCCTGCGACCTTGGACAAGGCCCGCCACCTCCCAGCCACTGTTACCCTCATCTGTGAGCCGGGTGCAGAGAGGAGGACGCAAAATAACAGGGGCGTCACTGGCACGTGATGCGATGTTCACCAGAGTGATTTAAGCCCCGGCCGGAGTTGCCGATGCCGGCCCGGCAAGCACAGCAAGAGAATAGGAGCTTTGGACTCAGGCAAACCATTTAAACTCCTAGCATGGCCTCAGTTTTCTCATCTGGAAAATAGGGATAACAAAAGCTCCAGAGGAATAAATAGGGTAAATGTATTTGAGAGATGGGCATAGGATAGCCCCCCCTGCCCCCCCAGGCTATTTAGGCCTCCTCCCTGCAGCTGGACGCACCAGCCCCAAGGCTGTGGAGGGAGGGAGCTGGCTGGGGACACACCCGGAAGAGCCCTCAGGACCATTTTGAAGGCACCGTGGGCAAAAGGAAAGCTTAAATTCCTTTGCAAAGCAAGCCCCTTAAAGAGACCCTTGAAGCCTCCGGGAGACTCCTGGAGAATTGGAGAGTTGACAAGCCCCGAGGTTGGGCCCTGGGACTGCAGGCCCGTTTGTGTACGAGGCTTAGGTTTGTGCAAGAGGACGCGCCCTGGGAGGGAAGGCCTCTCCTCTCACCCCCGACCCCATTTCTTCCACTCTCCGCATGACCATCTCTCCTACCCCTTGCCCAGGCCAGCTGTCTCTGAATGAGTTCATTGAAGGTGCCCGTCGTGACAAGTGGGTGATGAAGATGCTCCAGATGGACATGAACCCTGGTGGCTGGATCTCTCAGCAGAGGCGGAAAAGCGCCATGTTCTGAGGGGTCTGGGGCCTTCGGGAGTCCACAGGCCCCTCCAAGACTCCGGGTTCACCAGGTTTCCAGAGTAGTGGGAGGGGCCCTGGCTCAGCCTGTGTATGCTCCCTCTTATCTGCCCCCCCCCCCCCATGAAAGGGGTTGGGACCAAGCAGGGGGTAGGGGCCGTTGGGCTGAAGTGGCCAATGGGAGACGGTCCACTGGAAGGATGTACTGGGGTGGTGAAGGGAACTGGTTTCCTCTGTCTCCCTTCAACTGCTTCTGGAACAAGTATGTGTTGGCGGCGGGGGGTTGGGGGGTGGGGGGGCGGTTTCCACAGTCTCCTACAGGGTTCTCAGCCGGAAGCAGGGGGATACTGGGAGGGTGGGGCTGGGGGGGTCCCATAGACCAAATTAGCAACGAGAGTGCCCACACAGTGTGACACAGAAATAGGAGTCGGGGGGTGAGTGTGATAATAATTACACCCCCCCTGGATCCTGAGGAGTTCATGGGGAGGGCTCTTGCCTCCCCCTCCCCAACCTGTCCTCACCAGGGGTGTCAACAAGGGAAAACTGCATCCTGTAAGGCCCTGGTCTTCCCGTCCTTGGAGGGGTCAGCTGTGCTTAAAGGGGCTGTTTCAGCTCTGCCCTGGTGCTGCTCCCCCAGTCCCTGCTGTCAACCCACACCCCCACACAATCCTTCTGTCCCTGTCCCTACCCCTCATCCACACTCTGCACCCCCCAACCACACCCCCACCCCCCACCCCCCTGCCTCCTGCCCCCTGCCTGTGCATGGACCTACCAGGATTCCCGGCCACAAGCCGGATGTGTCTCCTTGAAGGATGGGGAAACCTCTCTCTGTCTCTGGGGAGAACTGGTCCTAGGCCCGGCTTTGCCTCCAGCCGCTATGTGACCCAAGACGACCATTTCTCTCTCCCTAACCTCAATTATCTCATCCTTGAGCAGGTTGGACTGAACAGGCAGTGCTCAGATAATTATTTGTTATAGATGTGGAGTTATTTTGTTATACAAACTCTATATGCGACCCTAGTGTACAAACTAGATTTAAAGGGAGTCCCTCTGGTTGAAGAGGGGTGCTGAGGAACTCAGAACAGGAACTCGTTCGAATACATATGTTTTTATGTTGATGGAGGAAAAATAAAACTCACCTACTGAACGGCGATTTCATAGGTATGCCATTCATATAAAGTTTGCTTTAGAAACACATTTTAGGTGAAAAAGGGTTGATTAAAAAATAATAGCAACCCAAGTGGGACACAGATAAGTCCGCAAGTCATGAAGGTGGTATGTGACCGACTTGGGGAAATGTCCTAATTCTGTTCAAATACCCTCCCCCCTCCCACCTTCAGGATGTTCCAAGAGGCAGCCACCCAGAGAAGCAGAAATGTCAACTCCCTTTTCCCCCCAGGCTGCCCGTGACATTGATCTCCATCTTCTGTCCCTCCACGTCCGTGCTCAGGCCCTGGCTGACTTCCCAGCCTGGGGTGGCCCAAGTGATGGGTAGGACCCTCCCTTCCCCTCGTGGGGCTCTCCGCAAGCTGGAGCTCATTCCTCTTGCCCCTTGTTTTCTCTCCTACCCGTGGATTTTTACTCACTCCTTGTACTTCCCCCACACCCAGCTGACGTGAAGACGCAAACCCCAGAAGAAAGAGCATCTTAGAAAAGATGATCACAACTGCGGCAGCCTGTGTCTCTCCCCAAGTTCTTGGACAGGTATTCCTAAAGTTGGGGTATGCAAAGAATGGGAATGGGGCCCACCTGTCCCAGACTGCCCCACTTCCCAACTGGTGTCACAGCCCTCGAGAGGGAGTTAGGTTAGACGAGGGACGGTCAGGACGCTGGCCACAGTCAATGAGTCGCAGAGCTGTGGCACCACCCCCCACTGCGGAGCCAGCAGGGGAAGTAAGGGTGTTGGGCAGCCTCTTCTGAATAGATACCGATTTCCTCCGGATAAATGAGGACTTTCTATAGTGCCATACCTTCTCTTAGCATGTTTTATTATAATGATGCTTAGCCTGTGAGTTCCTTGGGGGTAAGGGCTACCCTTTTCTTGGCATGTCTAATATCTAGCATTCATACCAAGGAGGTGTTCAATAAATGCTTGTGGAAGGGAGGAACAATCAACGCACCACACAAGTAGGCTCCGGGGTTCCGGGGTGCGGGTTCGGTGTGTGATCGCGGCACCCACGTGGAGGCTGTGGCCACCGGGTCTGTAGGATTCCATCAGAGTCCGTGAAAGCCCAGCTCTGCGTCAGAGCTCCCCGCTCTAGAAGAGTGGGACTCGAGAGAGAAACTCGGTGGGAAAAGCTGGGCCTAGGGACGGCCCCAGGGCCGCCCAGCAGGGGGCAGTCACCACCAGCTGAGTCCTGCTCAGGGTTCAGGAACCATCCTTCCCGACTCCCACCCCGGCCCATCTGCCGCCACCGTGCACCCCAGAGGGGCGACCTGAGCTTTGAGTTCAGGAGCCTGTATCTAGTATGACAACAATGATGACCCCAGGCACCAACACGCATCCCCTCCCCAGCAGCCGGGCGGTGGGCTCAGCCTGCCGCCTCAGTCTCCCCGCCGCCGGCCCCTTCCCCCTCCTCTTCGTGCTCGCCGTTCTGGAGCCTGCGCACGATGCGGGTGAGGTCCAGGCTCCGTGTCAGCGTGTCCAGGAGCATCTGGTCCTTCTGGACGCCCTCGATGAACTCCTCCAGGGACAGTTCCCCTGGGGCAGAGAGAAAGGGAGTCACGGGGAGGAGGTGCTCACGTCTCCCTGGCAGCGTTGTACCGGGGCCCAGAGCTGGAGTCTTGCAAGGGGGACAGAGCCAAATGCTAGGGGAAGTGGCTGCGAGGGGAGCAGGCAAAGCAGCCAGAGACCACAGTCCGGTCCAGGGGGCCCTAAAAGCCAACCCTTGTGGCTGGGGCAGGGGCGGCTGGAGGATGTGGCCTCCCTCTGCCCTCCCGCCCCTCTGCCCTGGCCGCCCCCGTCCGGGCCTCCTCACCATCCCCATTGACATCAATCTTGGAGAACACTGTATTGGTGAACTCTTCTGCACTCATGGTCGTGTCGCTGCAGGGGTTAATGGCTCGGATGGCCTGGGGAGAAAAAGAAGTGAGGGGGCCCGTCCTAGTTCTGTCTCCGCGGTACCCGAGCAACAGAGTGGGCACTAGAGGCAACCAGGGGATTTAGGAGTTTGCCTCTTGGTACAGATGGAGGAAACAGAGGCCCAGAGAGTGGATGGCACGTGCCCCGGGTCAGGCAGCTGGTCAGGGCCACAGCTGCTCCCCACCCCCACCCCCCGACCCTCAGTCCCAAGCCTGTCCGGTTGTGAGATTGCGGTTCCGCCTGCTAAAGTCCGAACTCGCGGTCCCTCGGGCTGTCAGCTCCGGGGGCGGGCCGCCCAGGGCGCGGCCCCGCCCTCGCCCCCGCCCCCGCCCCGGGCCCGGCCCTCTGCACCTGGAGTTACCCGGATGATGGTGAGCAGCTCGTCCCTGTCGATGCATCCGTTGCCATCCACGTCGTAGAGTTTGAAGTACCAGCGCAGCTTCTGTTCCACCTTCCCCTTGAGGACCAGGCTGAGCGCCGCCACGTACTCCATGAAGTCGATGTAGCCGTCCTGGGGGAGAGGGGCGGCCGCCTTGAGCCTGCTCCCCGGAGGCCCGAGGAGAGGCGGAGCCGCCCGCGCCCCGCGCCCTTCCTGCCGGGGCCCGCCCCGTCTGTCCCCGAGCCCTGCGCAGCACCCCCCCCCCCCACCCCGCCTGCCCCAGAGGCTGCCCCGCCAGCTCCCGTAAACCAGCCCCCAGGGGGTGTCCACGGTGCTGCCGCCTCTTCACTGGCATTTCGGTGCCGGCGGTCACTGGCTGCTCCCATGTGATTCTCAAACCTGAGCCCCTTCCAGCAGCAGGAAGGTGTGTGTAGACGGGGAAGAGAAAGCGAACCCCCAGGGAAAGGGGGCATGGTTCGGATGAGTTTTTCAGAGCTGGGGAGAGGGCAGGAGGTAGATGCGGAGGCAAGGAGCACCGTTCTCAGTCTTCCCTTCATTCTTTGAACTTTACTGAGCACCTACTACGCGCTGTGATAGAGGCTTCAGAGCCCAGTAAGACATGAACCGGCTCCCGATGGGAGCGCAGTGTTGGGGGCTCCGGTTTGAATCCTGGCTTCACCCCTCTCAAAGCTGTGGAATCTGGGACCGAGGACCCGCTGTCTCTGTAAGTTCCTCATCTGTAATATTATAATAGTACCTGCCTCTGTGGGACCGTGGAGGGATGAAACGAGTTTATGTAACTAAAGCAGGCAACACTGCCTGGCATATAGTAAGCGCTCGGTAAATGTTTGCTATTCCTGTCACTACCCTTACTGTGGTTCTTTTTACAAAGAGGTCACGATGCCATCACGATGTAATGGCAACACATCTGGACAGGACATTATGGAACAAGAACACACAACTCTGCTTGGGCAAGGGCCAGAGGAGAGGCTCGGGAGGCTTGCCCGGGAAAGGTGATGTCCTCTTGAGTGTCAGAGGGGTTGACGGGGGGAGAGGGGGGCACAAGACATGCCTGCAGGCTATTTCTCCAGGGTCCCCCCGGATTTCACAGGCCGCACCAGTGGGGTCAGGGAAGCACAGAACATAGGCCTGCCTCTGCCCATCTCACCGGCAAGTGCAGTGAGGCTGGGAGAGGGAAGCCTATGTTTTGCAGAAAGGCTGAGCATAGGACTCGGAGTGTGTGAACTTGGGAATCCAGCCTCTGTTCCTCCATTTATTCACAGCCCTGACTCTGGAACCAGGAAGTTACCCAGAGGCACATTTGGGGTCAGCGGGAAGAACTCTAACAGGCAGATTTGCCCATGGTGGACAGGGCCAGCCTCGTGCAGTAATGAGCTCCCTGTCACTGAAAGCGAGCAAGTAGAGGCTGGAGCGCTGTTATTAAAGATGTGGCAGAGGCTGGGCAGGACGGCCTCTGAGATCTCCTGGCCCAGTGTCAGGCCTGGGCCTCAGGTGAGGCCTTGATGAGCCGGAGCTCACTGTGGAGCCCCACGGTGGGTGTCGTGATCACCGTGAACATTTGCCTGGTGCTTCTCTGGGTTGCTAGGCTTTCACATACGCCTTGGCTCATCCCATTTTTGCCCACCCCACCCCCCCAGGGGTGTCCTCAGAACAGAGCAAGCAAACCCCCCCCCCAGGCCACAATGCTCAGAGAAGCAAGCAAACAGCCAAGGACGTTTCCCCTGGGCAAGAGGACACGGGGTGAGGATACTTCCGCTTTTCATTTTTTATCTCTCTGGATTGTGGGAAATGCTCACAACGAGCTGCACAAAATTACTTCCACAATTTTTTTGAATGGCTAAAAATAGGCAATGGAAAAGGATGGGAAAACAGTATGGAGGTTCCTCAAAAAGTTAAAAATAGAACTACCCTACAACCCAGCAATTGCACCTCTAGGTATTTACCCAAGGGATATGGGGGTGCGATTTGAAGGGGCACATGCACCCCGATGTTTATAGCAGCGCTATCAGTAATAGCCAAGGTATGGAAAGAGCCCAAGTGTCCATCGACAGATGAACAGATAAAGAAGATGTGGTATATAAATACAATGCAGCATTACTCGGCAATCGAAAAGAATGAAATCTTGCCATTTGCAACTACGTGGATGGACCTGGAAGGTATGATGCTAAGCGAAATTAGAGAAAGATAAATATCATATGACTTCACTCATATGTGGAATTTAAGAGACAAAACAGATGAACACTAGGGAAGGGAAACAAAAATAATATAAAAACAGGGAGTGAGATGAAACAGAAGAGACTCTTAAATACAGAGGACAAACAGAAGGATGCTGGAGGGGGTGTGGGTAGGGGGATAGGCTACATGGGTAAAGAGCATTAAGGAACACACTTGTGGGGTGTTATATGCAGGGGATGAATCACTGGAATCTACTGTTGAAATCGTTATTGCGCTATATGCTAACTTGGATGTAAATTAAAAAAATAAATTAATTGATTAATTGATTAATTAAATTTAAAAAATAAAATAAACATTGGGAAAGAGAAAGAAAAGTAGGGGCTCTTGTGCCAGAAAGATAATGGACATCTTAGGAGAGGTGTGGCCTTGAACAAGCACAGGGCCTCTCTGAGTCTCGGTTTCTCCCCCCGAAGCTGAATGCACACTTTTCAAGACTGTGTTTGGGGTGAGATTCAGTAATGATACTACAGTCATACTAACTTCTCTCTAGTGCCTGTCGTGCCGAGTATTTTCATTTGCTTTACTCATTTAATCTCACCACCATCCCGAGAGGTGGGATTTTTGTCCCCGTCTCCAGACGAAAGCTAAAGTTGAGAGGAGGGGTTAGACCAACAACCGATGAATGGCCAGACTTTGCCTAGAAACCGGGCCTCCTAAATCCTACCCGGCGCTCAGACGCAGGAGTGAAGATTTACATCGATTTGTGTGCACCTGCCTGAGTGCCAGGAACGGCCAAGCCCAGGCAAAACTTTGAAGTAAGCCAAGTACCTGTTTATCCCCAGGATCACACTCCCCACTCACACTGCTGCACCCCCCAGCCTCCCCACCGCCCCGGAACAGAACGCTGGGCCGTAACTGCCGTCTACTCAGGGGCTGGCAAACTTTTTCTATAGACGACCAGATAGCAAATAGTTCAGCTTGGGCAGTATGTAAACAAGTGGGTGTGGTGCGTTTTAATAAAACCTCACTTATAAAAATAGGACCACGGGCCATCGTTTGCACACCCCTGTTTAACTTAGCGCACACTCTGGTGTCCCATCTCGTAGCCAGTCTGCTCTGTGCTCATGACAATGGGTAGGAGGCGGTATTGCCCAAAGTGTGGTTTACACCGTGGGTGTATGCAAAGCCCTTTAGGTGTTACAGAGATACTCTTCATTTTAATAATTATGTATTTAAATGAATGTGTATTGTAAAATACGTAATTAGCCCATAGAACTCATGATTGCTCATCGATCCATTCACTCGTATAACAAATATTTGTTCAGCCCCTATGATGGTCCAGGCACTGCTCTAGATGCTGGAGATATGGAAATGAGTCAGCCAGACAAAAATCCCCGCCCTCATGGAGCTCACACTCCAGGAGGGGAGACACAACAAACATAGTGGCCACGTGTTGTTCAGTATCAGTTGTCAGAAGATGAGGTACGCTCTGGGGGGCGGGGGAGGGAAGGTGGGACAGGAAATGCAGGGGTAGGGGCTAGTCCCGGTGAAATAGGGTTTCAATCAGGAAATCAGGGCAAGTGTCAGTGGCAAGGAGACATGTGAGCAGAGACTTGTAGCAGGGAAAGGTGTGAGCCAAGCAGAATTCTGGAGGACAAGGGTCCCGGGCATCACAAAGGCCCCGAGGCGAAGGTGTGCCTGGCTCAATCAAGGAAGTCAGGTTGGGGACAGTGGAGGTGGTGCTTGCAAAATCCAAGGTTGATGGGTTGTCCCTCCCTGGTGTCATATATGTGATTTTCGGGCGTCCCTTTGGAGATGTGTCTTGACCCAAAGGGTTTCCTTACAGGTGAGAAGCTGAGATACCTCGGTGTGTTTAGGTGTCAGGTGTTGAGGCTCAGCCACTGACCCTTCTCCCTCCTGTTCAGGAATTATTCCTTCTCCTGGAGCATTTGGGGGGGGGGGGGTCCAGCATACTGATGCCATCCCTTCTGGTCTCCATGCCACAAGCTCCAGTGCTCCGCTCCCCCGCGCCCCCTTCAGGAAAGCCAGTGGGCACCTTGAGGTTGGGACTCAGAGCCCATAATCTGCTTTGTCCCCTTAACCCTAAATATTAGTGAGTTTTAAATAGCCTCTGAGCCCCAGCTGTCCTTAGAAGCCCCGTCCGCAGTGATGTTTGGACCCTCCGGGCAGCGAGGGGGGCCAGGAAAGCTCTGGGCAGCCTCCCCCGGCTTGCAGTGGGCACATGGCAGGGTGACATCACCTCCTCATGCTTCCAGGTGAGCGCCGGGGGGGTGGGGCCCAGCCAGGGTGGGGAGATGGGTTTGTAGCCTTGGGTTCCCCTCCTGCTGCATCTTGACTCAGTTGCTCCAAACAAACGGAAGTTTTGCTCTTGGCACCAACAACTACCTTAACCCATGCTCTCAACTTCCGTGGTAGATGCAGGGCAAGGAGCAGAGCGTTGGGGGTAGATCTTGGGCGCGAGGCCACCCAGTTGATGAGAGCTAAGGGCCCTAACTCACTGTACCCAGCACCCCCCCTCTAGCTGATCAGGAGTCCCGGTGATTACTTGGGGAGATGACAGTTCGACCACCGTGCAGACCTTCGGACCGACTTGAGAGAAGGTGAGCTGAGGTCATTGGGCATTTTGGAGTTGGGAGCAGTCTGGACGTCCCAGCTACCAGGCAGCCTTGTCTGTCCCCAGAGCACCGGGAGTGACCCATGTAACACAGGCCTGCCTGTGGCAGGCTAGCCAGGGCTACAGACTTATCACCCTGCTCTCTCCTCTCCCCTCCTCCTCCTCTTGCACCCTGCGAGCATCCAAGGGCCTGGGCAAAAGCGCCGGGTATAGCACCCAGCACTCAGTAAGTGCCCAACAGCTGTCTTGTAAGTGTTTCCACTCGGTTTGGAGTAAACCGAGAGGAAGCCATTAGACTGGGCCTCTGGGTACACTAATCCGTGGACCCCTCTGTCTTCCCCTGGAAAAGTGAGGGCACAGACAGGCTCTGGTTCGTTTCTGAACCCCCAGTGCCTGATCACAGTAGGTGCTCAGTGAACATTAGATCCACGGACTCCCCAACACAGCCCCAGATATACAGAGAAGCGCGCCCCCTCCTCCGGGAGACGCCACTGTTCTGGCACCTGCCCCTCGCAGCCCCGCACTGGCCAGGCCTCCCGGGGCGGCCCTCCAGCGCCCACCCACCCCACCCCAGGCCTCCCTGCTCACTTTGTTGAAGTCAAAGGTCTCAAACATCTGCTCCACATACTGGCTGGTGGACGGGCTCAGGTTCTTGAGGCCAAAGAACTGGCGGAACTCGTAGAGGGTGAGCTGGCCGGAGGGGCACTCGGTCATGAACTTCTTGTACCACTGGTGGCACTCGGTGCTGCTCAGCTCCTCCACCGACTTACCATCCATCACGTTGCCCATCTTCCAGGCCCCACCTGTGGCCGGCGCCCAAGGTGGATGGATCCTGCTCCCCGCTGCCCCTGCACAAGGGAGGCTCGGCTTTCTAACAGCGGGCCCTCCTCGCTCACAGCCCGGAGTGGTCCAGAGCTGAGCAAAGAAGATCTGACGAATCAGACAGCACAGGAGGAGGTAAGCAGAGAGACAAAGGTAATGGGGGGCTGTGCAACCCCAGGGCCAAGTGCAGGAGGAGCCAGAGAAGTGGTGTTAAGTCCCCACTAAACCTCTGCGGCCAATGGGGACTGCTCCTAGGAAAGAAGAGTGAAAATAGAACAAAGCTTAGGGAAGCAGAGGCCCAGGATTACAGCCTTGAGCTGATAGGTGAGAGGATTTTCTTACCCGTTTTGTAATCTCGTTATCCCTTCTTACCAGGGCCGAATAGGTGGCTGTTCTGATCCTGTGACCTCCATTCCCTTCTTCTCCTGTTTTCAGTGGGCTCTCAATGTTTTTGGTTCCTGCCCTCCAACATGGAATTGAGGTACGTCTGAGATAGAGCTGGTGCCTCTTCCAGAGCTGGACCAACTGTGGGCTTTTGACAGGACTGCTGTGTACGGTTATACATGCTGTGCACTGCACTTGACCATCACAACTGAGGGGTTCCAGTCACACCGTGGGTAGTTAATGCATAAGCACGCCTGAATCATGCAGAGTTTGTGGGCTTCCAAGACGAATCCTGAGTAGCTAGAGGGAACCCCCTCCTCCATTAAACTGTACAAGTTCATGTAGCCATGTATACACACACACTCACTGGTCCTCTTCTGACCACATTCTTACATTCCCAGAGACTGTATCTCTCTCATCCCAGGAGGCTTGAATTCAACCTTCCATCTGACTCCACACCTGACACCATCAGCGCCCACGGGCATGGGGATAGGGGACATTGAGCGTGTGCCTTATGGCCTGGGGTGTGTGTGTGTGTGTGTGTGTGTGTGTGTGTGTGTGAGGGCACCACACACAGGTGCATGGTGAACTGCTACAGCTGATCCTGGAAAGTTTCTAGACCAAGCCTAGGGGCCTGTCTGTGACAAAGGTTGTCCCTGTCACACGACACTGCTGTGTACATGATACGTGTAACTAAAAGGAAACAACCAAAATGTGAACAGGGCTCTTTCTGGGTCATGACATCACCAGCGATAGTATAATCTTTGCTTTTTTTTTAATGTTTATTTATTTTTGAGAGAGAGGAAGACAGCATGAGCATGGGAGGAGCAGAGAGAGGAGGAGACACAGAATCGGAAGCAGGCTCCGAGCTGTCAGCATAGAGCCCGAGGCGGGGCTCAAACTCACGAACTGTGAGATCATGACCCGAGCCAAAGTCTGATGCTTAACTGACTGGGCCACCCAGGCGCCCCTAATCTTTGCTTTTTAAAACTTATCTGTATTTTTTAAATGATTCACAATGAACACATACTGCTCACAAAAAACAGAGGTCAGCTGTTTTTGAACAAGAAATCAAACAAGACTGCTTTGCTTCTCCTCTACCTAAAGAGGTGAATGCAGGGCGCACTGGGCAAGTGGCCGCTGGGGGCCGCCCGGCACATGGCTTGGATCCGGGGCCAGAGAAGCTCCTCCGGTGAACTTGGGGCCCAGGCTCACGTCCTTGTCTTCGGAGTCCTCTCGGCTTTGGGGTTTGGACTGAAGGAGTCGAGGGTGAGGTGGCAGCTTATCTTTCCAATGCTCCTGGTTTATATCCTCCCCACTCTTCCCACAGACACACCCTCCTCCAAGAACCTTTCCGAATCTCAGCAGAATTCATTTTTCTTGCCTCGGCGCACCGATGGTTTGCTGATGTGTTATAATAGCTTTCTAGGCTGCTTAAACACTACCACAGAGTCTGTAGCTTCAAACTCTACACGTTTAGGGGCGCCTGGGGGGCTCAGTCGTTAAGCGTCCGACTTCGGCTCGGGTCATGATCTAACGGTTCGTGGGTTCGAGCCCCGTGTCGGGCTCTGTGCTGACAGCTCAGAGCCTGGAGCCGGCTTCGGATTCTGTGTCTCCCTCTCTCTCTGCCCCTCCCCCGCTCACACTCTGCCTCTCTAGCTCAAAAATAAACATTAAAAAAAAATTTTTTTTTTCAACGTTTATTTATTTTTGGGACAGAGAGAGACAGAGCATGAACGGGGGAGGGGCAGAGAGAGAGGGAGACACAGAATTGGAAACAGGCTCCAGGCTCTGAGCCATCAGCCCAGAGCCTGACGCGGGGCTCGAACTCCCGGACCGCGAGATCGTGACCTGGCTGAAGTCGGACGCTTAACCGACTGCGCCATCCAGGTGCCCCACATTTTTAAAAATTAAAAAATAATCCTACATGTTTATTATCACACAGTTTCTGTGGGCCAGGAGTCTGGCTCTGTGCTGACTTTCACTGGGTCCTCTGCCCCAGGTCCCAAAGGGCTGTGATCATGGTGTCATCTGGGGTGCGTTCACATCTGGAGGCTTGACTGGGGAAGAATCCACTTCTGCCTCATTCAGCGTGTTGGCAGAATTCATTTCCTGGGTATAGGACTGAGGGCCCTGGCTTCTTGCTAGACATTATCTGGAGCCCACTCTCGGTTACCAGAGGCTGTCTGCAGTTTCTAGGACTTTCCAAAGTTCCTTATTACATGGGCTCCTCAGTGTGGCTGCTTATTTCATCAAGCCAGCAAGGAGAATCTCTCTCCAATCTGCTAAAATGGAAGCTTATATTGTGTAACTAACCAAGGAAATGCCATCCTGTTACCTTTGCCACACTCCGTGGGTTAGTGGTGAGTCACAGATCTCAGCCACGCTCAGAGGAGGATTGTGCCAAGGCGGGTACAGCAGGAGGTGGAAGTCATAGGGGTCACCACATCTAGGACAATGTTCACTGTTCTTTATTATTATTATTATTAAACATTTATTTATTTTTGAGAGACAAAGAGAGACAGAGCAAGAGTAGAGGAGGGGCAGAGAGAGGGAGACGCAGAATCGGAAGCAGACTCCAGGCTCCGAGCTGTCAGCACAGAGCCCCACGCGGGGCTCTCACTTACGGGACTCGATCTCACGAACTGCGAGATCATGACCTAAGCTGAAGTCGGACACTTAACTGACTGAGCCACCCAGACGCCCCAACAATGCTCACACTTCTATTATAACATACATGAGGTTCATTGGTTTCTCAAATTATACGCAGCTGTTTATTGTCAGCCTCTCGTCAGGAACTCGGGGTGGAGGCCTCTGTGTTATTCATCTCGCGCACCCTCCCAGCACCTAGTGCCAAAGATTCCACATGGTCATGTGCTGGTTATCCCGTTGGCGCCCTCCTCACCCATTCTCCACCTTCCTCTGTGTGCTCTGAGCGCCAGGAGGCTGACCCCTGTGGACTGGATCACTCGGGCTCCCCGGGGCCTCTGGCTTCTGGCAGTTCATCCCCTGGGAAGCAGTGGAAGGAGACTGGCTGGTAGGAAAACAGAAGAGTCTGGGCGTTTGCTCCCCACCCTCCCTGCTGGGTCATAGTTTGGGCCCTGATTCCTTCTACCCTCAGCCACAGATCCCACGAAAGCCCTCTCTCAGCTGCGGTGACAAAGCCACCTCCCTGTACCTCTCAGGCTTAGAAGTAGGAAGGGCTTGCCTCTGTGGCCACTCTCTGGCCATGTCACCAGCCCTCAACTGTGCCCACTTCTCTGTAAACATGCTCCTCAGTACCTTTGTGAAGGTAACGCTTGACTGACGAACTTGAGCCCAATAAAACACTGAGTGAGTGCGGGGCGCCTGGGTGACCCAGTCTGTTAAGCGTCTGACTTCGGCTCAGGTCATGATCTCACGGTTCGTGGGTTAGAGCCCCACATCAGGCTCTGTGCTGACAGCTCGGAACCCGGAGCCTGCTTCGGATTCTGTGTCTCCCTCTCTTTCTGCCCCTCCCCAACTTGTGCGCTCTCTCGCTCTCTGTCAAAAATAAAAACATTTAAAAAATTAAAAAATAAATAAAACACTGAGTGAGTGAATGCGTGCATGCATGACCGAAGGAAGAATTCAGTAAGGCTAGAGTAGGGTGGAGCTGTCATCCAATGTCTACTGTGTTCAAGGCAGCACGCTAAGCTTGTGGAATCGGCTTACAATAGCCCTGTGGGGTGGTATTATTTCCACGTGACACGAGAGGAAGTGGGGACAGAAAAGTCATTGTGAGGTCCACAGAAATTCAAAGTGGTGGTACCAGAGTTTTCTACCTCATCACCAGGCTTTTGGCTTAAGCCTTTAAATCTCGAGGGTCCAGCTGGAGGGTCCCTAGAGCCCCTACTCCAGCATCTTCCCTGTGGCCCTTCTGCCTGGAAAATTCCAGCGACGGTGAGCTCAATCCCTTTGGAGGTAGCCCAGACCCAGGATGGGAATGGAACCCCCCAGCCTCCCAATCCCAGAGCCCAGCTTCTCCCTCTTCCATGGCCTCTCTCAGTCCTGCTCTCCATTCTTCTCCCAGACATGGATGGCCAAGTCAGAGAGGGTTGGGATCCACACCAAGAAAGGTATGGAGGAAGCGGGTGGACAGCTCGTGTGGTGGGACACATCAGAGAGAGGCCGTGTGGCTTCCCCAGGCTGCTCTGTTTGTAGGAATCCCTCCTGGGATAGATCGCCATATACCAGCGTGAGAGGATCTACCTGGCTGAACAGTACCGAGGAGAGGGAGTGTGTGGGGCAGGTGTGCAGAGGTAGAAGCTAGGCTGGGAAGAGATGCGAGGGGCAGCAATCCCAGGCCCGACTGGTTCCCCTCCAGAGCTGCCCGACCCCCGCTCTCCACCTCCGCAGAAACAGAACGGAGCTCTGAGTGCCAGGTCTTTGCCTCCTGGGACTATCCCACCCACAACGATGCGGGACTTGGACCAGCTTCTTTAAAGGTTCCTGGAAGCTTCCATCAAGGCTGCTCTACCAAGGTGAACCTCAAGGGGGAGACCATTCTCCAAGGGAGAGGAGAAGGTGTCAGTTGGGGGAGTGAAAATGCCGGGCCCCCACCCCCACCTCCATCCCTCCCCGCAAGGTTCTCAGGTCTGGGAGGGCAGAGATGGTTGCAGCCTAGGGACCCAGTCTTCGGATGTTCAGCAAGGGTCTGTTGGATGATTGACTGGACATGGAACTTTTAGTTACACATACACTGAAAAATTTATCTCTGCTTTTCAAAATCCAGCTAAAATGGCAATAACATTTTTTATTTTTATTTTTATTTTTTAGTGTTTATTTATTTTTGAGAGTGAAAAACAGAGTGTGAGTAGGGGAGGGGCAGAGAGAGAGGGAGACACAGAATCCGAAGCAGGCTCCGGGCTGTAAGCCATCAGCACAGAGCCCGCCGCGGGGCTCGAACCCGCGGGGCTCGAACCCACGGACCGTGAGATCATGACCTGAGCCAAAGTCAAGACACTTAACCAACTGAGCTACCCAGGCGCCCCACAATAACATTTTTTAAGCCCACCAGTCCACAGAGACAAAGAGAAAGAAGGAAATAGGTGAGAGGTTCTAATAAAATTTTGAACAGAGGGCAGATGGACGACTGTAACTGTCTCAGCGCAGGAAGTGGAAACCCAAACACTCTGAAAGAGGAGGGTGTGGAGGATGGTACAGACGTGATGCCTGTGCCTGCCACAGAACTGTGGAGGCTCAGACATGGGGCAGAAGGTGCCCTACAGAGTGGGGTGCAGGACAGGGGGCAGAAATAGGACGGGTGGAAAGCCTGTGTAAGGAGCCACGCGCTCCCCCGATGCCCTACCACACCTATCTCCTGCCCCTGGCTGGAGGTTATTCTGGACATTTGGACTGGAGGGTCTCGAGGAGAGAGAAGGGTCATTCTAGAAGCCGAGAGTGAAGGGAAAGTCTGCAAAGGAAGAGACACCCCCAGCTCTTTCCCATGCTGGCTCCTCAAACACTGACAATCAGGTACAGATGCCAAATGGCCGACCTCCAGCCCAGGATCCCCAGACAATTGAGGAAAGCCTCTGACTTTTTATTTTTTAAAGTTTATTTAGGTGCACCTGGGTGACTCCGTCAGTTAAGCGTCTGACTCTTCATTTCGGCTCAGGTCATGATCGCACGTGTTCATGAGTTTGAGCCCCGTGTGGGGCTCTGCGCTGACAGCATGGACCCTTCTTGGAATTCCTCTCTCTCTCTGTCTCTCTGCCCCTCCCCTGCTCTCTCTCTCAAAATAAATAAATAAAAATTTTTATTAATAAAAAAATTAATTAAAAAATAATATATTCTGACTATATATATAATATAAATAATATATATAATATATATTTTTTTAATTTTTTTTCAACGTTTATTTATTTTTTGGGGGACAGAGAGAGACAGAGCATGAACGGGGGAGGGGCAGAGAGAGAGGGAGACACAGAATCGGAAACAGGCTCCAGGCTCTGAGCCATCAGCCCAGAGCCTGACGCGGGGCTCAAACTCACGGACCGCGAGATCGTGACCTGGCTGAAGTCGGACGCTTAACTGACTGCGCCACCCAGGCGCCCCTATTTTGATATTTTTTAATTAATTTTTTTATTAATAAAAAATTTTATTTATTTATTTTGAGAGAGAGAGCAGGGGAGGGGCAGAGAGAGAGAGAGAGAACATTCCAATCAGGGTCCATGCTGTCAGCACAGAGCCCCACGCGGGGCTCAAACTCATGAACATGTGAGATCATGACCTGAGCCGAAGTCAAGAATCAGATGCTCAACCGACGGAGCCACCCAGGTGCCCCCAAAACCTCTGGCTTTTGGGTTTTTTTTTTTAATTTTTTTTTTTTTACATTTATTTATTTTTGAGAGACAGAGAGGGACAGTGTGAACAGGGGAGGGGCAGAGAGAGAGGGAGACACAGAATCTGAAGCAGGCTCCAGGCTCTGAGCTGTCAGCACAGAGCCCATGTGGGGCTCGAACCCATGAACCATGAGATCATGACCTGAGCTGAAGTCGGATACTTAATCGACTGAGCCACCCAGGTGCCCCGCCTCTGGCTTTTGAAAGAGAGCCTCCAACAACAACAAACAGAAAAACCTAGACTCTATCTTGTGACACAACCTTTAGGAGGGCTCATGTCCCTCCTCCCTACTCACCATCTTCTTTTCAGAGAAAGGCGTCCGAGGAAGCCTGGCCAGTGCACTGGCTGCTTGTCTGGGTCTCCAGACATCCTGTCCCTCCATCCCAAGCCAACCCCAGACTCTTAGGCTCCAAAAGTATGCTCCACTGAATACCCCACCCCAGCTAGAATGAGCTGTGAGTCCTAGAAATGGAACCAGCTGGATCCACCTAGTGGTGTGATGGCAGATATTTAACAACGAGCTCTCTGGAAAGAAGAAACCCCAGATGATGGGCATTTGCTGGTTTCAGTGGTTACCAACACGAAGTCACTGGCTGTGGTGTTGGGAGGAGATGCCCACAGTCGGATCCCTGAGGACCGTCTGAGCTGGCCCCGGCATAGCGCCGGATCTGCCCCTAGGTGGCGGCGACCGGGGACTCAGGCCACTGCTTTGGGTCAAGTGCCCTCTGCCTTCATCACCCGTCTACATGAAACACGGCCCGTGAGCCTGACTAACCCAAGTCAGCTCTTCTGGACCAGAGGAGAGACGAGATGGGAAATCCGTCCTGCCACCAACAAACAAGTCAGAAGAGACAGGTGGATGTGAAGCTAGGGCTGGAGAGGAGGCCCCCCAGAGACTGCGTTGCCCCCTGTGCTGCTTCCCATTTTCCAGGGGTTGCTCCAACCCAGGCCACCGCCAGCTGACTTCTCTCTTTCTTGACTTTGGCGGGCTTGCCAAGCTTGGTCTATGGGGACGGTGTGACCAGCATGGGCTTTGCTTGGGACTGAGGCCCTAGAGGGGGCTTGAGGTCACTCCTGGAGGTGGGGGTGGGTGGGGGAGGGGACTGAGAATCAAGTGCTTCTAAGTCTTTGGGCATCTCTGGACGTGACCTGCCGTACGACACCCCTGTGGCCTCAGTTTACCCACCCACAGCCACCCATTCAGATGGCAAGGAAAGGAAGGACAAACTTTAATTGCTGCCGAGAACAGAGACCTCCCTTTGCCACTGGGCGCAGCACAGCTGTCTCAGACCGGGCATGGTCTGCTCCTCCTGGAGCAAGTGCCCCTCCCCTCCTGGACCCAGGATTGTGGCGGGGGAGGGTGCAGGTGGTGTCTCCCGACCGGGAGGGGCCTAGGAGCGCCACAAGACCAGGTTGGCAGGAGGCACGTCAAAGCGTTTGCGGGTGTGGTCCATGTCCCTCTGGTACAGGTAGCCACAGGTAGGCTTCTGCCAGGTGTAGAAGGGGTTCAGGGAGTTGGAGTACTGGGAGGTGTAGAACTTGAACCTAAGCTTGTCCAGGCTCTGCCCCTTCGGGTCTACCACCACCGGCACGTAGGCCGCCGCCAGGGTCTGCTCGCGGTCCCGCTTCCACGACTGGGACAGGGGAGGGCGTGGAAACTTCAGCTTTTTGCCCGATGGTGTCTTCGGCTCCTGGCTGGGTGCTGAGGGTTTCTTTGAGTCCTGTGGGGATGGAAAGCAGGCCAGCGCTGAGGCATCAGACACTGGGGCTTCCACGGCTAAGCCCGAGGGTGGGAGCGGGGAAGGGGCCAGCAGCCGTCAGAAGCTTCCGGAGCCACCCCCAAGACAGCTCTGCTGGCCGTGGAGACAGACACCTCCAGGTAGGGGGCGGCCTTCGGGGCCCCTGACCTGACTCGTGCTGATGCAGACCTCAGCCTGCTTCCCAGAGGCCTCTGCCAGCTCAGAGGCTAAGAGCCAGGCTCATCTTCAACCCGCCCCCCCCCCATCTCCCCCACGTCCAGCTGTCTGTCCCTGTCCTCCAAGTCACTCCCATCTGGCCCTCCTCTGCCGCTGTCCCGCCAGGCCTCCCTCCTCTCTCCTGAAGGGTTACTCAGCTTTCCACCAAGCCCTCCTGTCCTCCTGCCTCCCAGCCTGTGCTCTGTTGCTCTCTACTGCCTAGACAAGACATCTCAAGGCCCCTAGCCTGGAAAGCAAGAACTCTGAGGACGGGGCTCCCCTCGCCCTGTGCTCTAGCCGGACCTTCCGCCCATCACCCCTGCTGGCAACGTGTCCTTCCAGGCCTCCTTGCCTTTGTTCGGGGCAGATCCCCCAGCCCGGCATGCCCTCCTTCCCTCCCTCCCTCCCATCCATCAGGGAGATTCTCTTTCCCTTTTGGCCCCGAGCACCTTCAGGGCCGTGCTCTCTCAACCTTACCCTTGACATAATGGCCTCCAAAATCCTATTCCTTGTTTTCCTCCAGACCAAGGTATTCAGTGCGCGCTCAATAAAGGCTGGTTCAATTGAACGGGGTTCTAGTAAGGGGTGTTCTCCTTCCAACCAGCCGGCCCATTCTATTTTAGAACACCTCTCATTGTTACAAAGTGACAATGCCAGCTTTTCATAATCGCCATTCTTGGCTGACTGGGCATGGAGGTCTACCCCTCGAGGAGGCCCCCAGTGCCACAAGGATCCCACTGTAGGGACATTTGTTTACCCCCTGGACTGAATTATTTTGTTCACCTTTGACCCCAATGTTCATTTTACTAGGGGCCTTCACAGTCACAACAGCACAGCGCAAAGGACCGATGCCTCGGTGCCAGGCTGGCTCTGTCCCGCTCCTCCAGGCGACAGCTGGGAGGGGAACCCACTTCGGCTCGGCCCAGCCTCCCAGTCCTCCCGGCCACCCCGGGGAACCGGAACTGGGAAGGAGCCCTCGCTACAGAGCTCCTGGAAGTTGAACCCCTGCCATCTTACAGAAGAAATCCCTGGTACCCAAGAGAGAATGTGCGTTCTTTCCTTCTGCATGTAATTTACAAACGCCTTGCCCAACTCAAACCTGCCCAGGGCTTTCTTCCCAAGCCGCCTTTGCTGCCATAGGTTCCTACCCAGAAATGTGTGTGCCCTCAGCTGTGTGTTTCAAAATTCTTCCTCTCCTTCCAAGCCAGCAGCCCTCTTGACACCTCCTCCAGGAAGCCTCTGGTGCTGCAGCCCCCACCCCTGTTTCACCCTCCTCTGGGCCTTCAGGCATTCCTCTTGGGATGTGGTCCTTTGCGAGGCTGGGACTGGGGGGAGGCAAGTGCACATTTTAAGGAGGTGCGCCGAACCCCTTTTTACATCTTGCTGCCCTGGGTGCTGTGCTCGCCTCATGCCAACCCCAAATCCTGGTCCTTCCGGGCTCCTGCTAATGGTTCAACAGCCTGTAAAATGCTCCCAGTGTTCAGGACCACATCCTAGTCCCCTTTGTGCCCCTGGGGCTTCACCCAGTGCTGGCACACAACCAAGCTGGAGAACAGCGTGGAACGACCTTCCCAGAGCCCTTGAGGCCTGGCCGTGGGGTTAGGAGCGGGGGGACCACACAAGAAATGAGCTATGATGGCGGTAATCAGTGATCGTTCTTCACCATGGGCTCCAAGCACAGCACCAAACTCTTTACATGGGTTATCTCTTCTAATCCTCGCATTACCCTTTAAGGAAGGTATCGCCATGCGTCCTATTTATAGTTGAGAAAGCTGTAGTAAGGATGTCCGTCACAAGTTTAGGGTCAGGCGGCTGGTGAGGAGCCAGGCTGGGACTGAACTCAGGCCTGGCTGACCCCAGAGTCCACACCCTATACTCCATGACTCCATCCTGTGTCCACCGCCCTGGGAGGACAGGGGCTGCCAGTCTACTTTTGCCCTCGTGCGGTCAGCTTGCTAAGCTCCTGATGGGGGTTCTGGGCAGCAGGAGAGCAGCCGAAGAGAGGGGCAGCTGGATCTCCCAGTTTGGCTGGAACGCTGCGGGGCCTTGAACGCTGGAGTCTGAAGTTACCATCTCCTAGCACAGCTGAGGATATGACATTATTTGCTTCACTGGTTCACTTGTTCATTCAAAATGATTCCTCTTATACGCCAGGCTCTGAGTGTGCAGGTAACAGACACCACAACGTAAACTTGTACAAATCGGAGCTTCCTGCCCTCAGCGCCACGGACACTGTGGGCTGATAATTCTTTCCTTTTATTAAAAATGTTTAATGTTTATTTGTGAGAGAGGGAGACCCAGCACCTAAAACAGGCTGCAGGCTGCGAGCTGTCAGCACAGAGCCGGACGCGGGGCTGGAACTCACGAACCGTGAGCTCATGACCTGAGCCGAGGTCAGCCGCTTAACTGACTGAGCCACCTGGCGCCCCCGATGATTCTTTGTTGTGGGGCAGTCCTGGACATTGCAGGATGTTTAGCATATTAAGTATGAT